>NW_026057576.1:34463492-34508506 GCF_023721935.1 Panthera uncia
ATTTTTAATCTTTATTTAATTTTGAGAGAGAGCACAAGCACAAGAGGGGAGGGGCAGAGAGAAAAGAAGACAGAATCTGAAGCAGGCTCCAGGCTCCTAGCTGTCAGCACGGAGCCTCATGCAGGGCTCCAACCCACGAACCATGAGATCAATTTGGAACCTGAGCTGAATTTGGATGCTTAACCAACTGAGCCACCCAGGCGCCCCAGAATTGGGAGTTTTTAAATTGGGTAAGAGATGACCAGACCTGCAGTTAGAAAGTTCCCTCTAGTGCAGTGTGGATGAAAGACGAAAAGCAAAGGTAAGAACAGAAGCAGGATGAAGAACTTTAAAATGCTGTAACAATAATTCAGTCAGGGAAAGAAGGCCTGAGCAGAGGCAGTGCCTTGGGGATGGAGATAACAGGATGGAGGGGGCATGGAAACCCAGGCAGTGCCATTAATTGGAATAAGTGGAAAGACAGACAAACAAATTTAGGTGGGGTGGGCAAAGAGAGACCAGTTTCAGTTTTGGCCAGGTTGAGTTTAAAGCTTTTAAGTGACATCCAAGTAAAAATGCCCAACAAGGATGTAGACTGATACAGGTGTAAAACAATGCTTCTCAACCTTTTTTTGTCGTTCATTATTGCTGGCTAAGGAGCATCTTTAGGCATTTTTTCTTAATTGCGTGCACTTACGAAATTTTTAAATCATCGGTATACTGTGTAACTGTTTAGGTACTGTAGGTACATCTATGCTTTGCACATAAAAACAGCAAGATACTTTTGCTTCCAAAGAACCAATTTTCTCTCCCTCGAGGGTGGGTAAACTCTTGAGCATGTCTGGCTAGAACTCAGAGGAACAGACTGGACTAGGTCACCAGTTTGTGAGCCCTCAGCCCCCAAAGCTAAACAGTTGATCAAATGAATCCAAGCCAGTACACAGAATGAAAGGAAGCTGGACAGAGGCTTGAAGAGAAGACTAGAGTAGACAATTCTAATCTGAAATGGCCAAGGCATGCAACCAGAAGGGAGAAGTAATGATGCGAAAAACATAAAAAATAAATGGAAGCCAGCTCAGGTTTTGTGTAGTATCTGGGGATGGGGGTGTTGAGGGTGAATAGAAAGCAAATATGTCATGTGGTGGTGTTCCCTATAATTGAGTAATTATTCAGAGCAGATACATACGAAAGGGGGAAAATCATTTCTTTTGTACAAAGAGTTCATTTGGAGCTGGAAATTCTTGGTATACCTAGTTGTGGACAGCCCTGTTTCCCTGCTTCCTTTCCAACTTCAAATGGGGGTGGGTGTGTATGTAATTTTTTTAAAATTCTACATCACTAAATATCATATCATTATCAGACAAGTATCAAACAACTGTTAATATCTGATAGTGGAATTAGGAGAGATAAACTCTACCATCACAAATGTTAAAATACATTACTTATTAGTACAAAAATATCTTATTCCTGGAAATACAGAGCTACCCTCCCACACAACCTGAGTTTCATGATTACTCATGTGATAGATTTAAATGCTACACTGGCCTTTCAACATGCAAACCAAAAGTATGATTCCTTAAGTATGGCACCTTAAAAACTGACTGATAGGACACAATCCATTATTTGATACCTTTTTTAAAAGGAACATAAGCCACAACATCCATCTGAGTGTTTTAAAAAGCATACCTCAAAAAAGGACTTGACTAACTAGCTAGATTAATTGCCACTAACATGTGTGGATGACCTGGTAATGCTAAACAGTGCCTTTAACTAGTTACATGGTCACTGGTAAGTTACTAGAGTTCAGTTTTCACACAGATAAAATAAGAATATGGGACTAGACAGAAAAAAGAGACTCCAAATTCGTTTTCCACTCCAAAAATATTAAGTATACATTATAGCGGACTCAAGTGTTGATAGACATAGCGAAATCTAATTTTAAAAATACTAAAATAGGGGTGCCTGGGTGGCTCAGTCGGTTAAGCATCCGACTCTTGATTTTGATGCAGCTCATGACCTCATGGTTCCTAAGATTGAGCCCTCTGTTGGGCTCTATGCTGACACTGTGCAGAGCCTGCTTGGGATTCTCTCTCTTCTTCCCTCTCTGCCCTCCTCCCCCTTCGTTCTCTCTTTCTCTCTCAAAATAAATAAACTTAAAAAAAATACTAGAATAAAAATGAATTAACCTAGTTGTAATCTCAGTTCACAAGTTATTTTTGCATGCTAACGGCCGTTAGAATCTTTCAGTTTGTTTTCACATATACTGAGAATGCCAATCGGATTTATTAAATTACCTTTCAATCCGTAATTTCCTTCACACTATCATGGTTAATGGATAAGGCCAGAGTAAAAGTAGCAAAGTTTCATAAATAATTTTTCTCTTGTACAACCAAGACTTAGCATAAAAGCTGTATTTTGTTTTTGTTTTTTAAAACACCTTAATGATAAACTCTTCTCTCCCCCTCCCCCCTGGCAGCAATGACTGCCTTGGGAATAGCATCCCTTCTGTGGACTCTCAGCTCCCCACTGCTGCCGGTTACACCCCTCCCCTTCAACCATGTTCCTTTCCCGTGAAACTAGATACACGGCCTGTGTAGAATGTTGATTAGCACAAGCACCATCTACCTCTGTAATTTGCAAAGCCCTCAAAGAGCTTTCCAGTAAGTACTATGTATGATGCAACTAAATAGCCAGCCACTGCTAGGATTAAATGTATGAAGAAATCTCTGTGATCAACAACAACCAATGAGATCAATCTCGATCTTTATTCATGAGCAATAAAAATTCAGAATTAGAATTCTGGAATATAGTTTATAGCATCTACCAGTTTAGTAAATGTTAAGTGTACAAGTCAAACAAAAATTCAAGTTGTTCAGAGACCATCACAGAGCTAGACACTAATTTATGGGGCAGAGTGTTATTCTAGCTATATTACTGAAAACATCAACTGCTTAGCAGGTAGCGTATTGGCAACAGTCTAATATTCAAAAGTATGTCCACTGAATAGTAAATTGAAGCAAAATTCTCCCATCCTTTTAGAATCTGTATTTAACATTCGTAAGGCCAAAACAATAAAATAAAATTCCTAAGTAAATAAATTTGAAATTAAACCTAATAAATGATAAGTTTAGGTAAGAAACAAGGATGGCAACTGTTTGTTGATAACATATGGTGTCTCATTTACAAACTGCTATGTGGCTTTAAATTCCAGGGTGGAGAATCTTCATTCAGGTCCTAACATTCTCAGGAAAAAGTACACAAAGTTATTCTTCCCGCGTCAATTACTCTATCCCCTCCTCTACTTCTCCCCCATGTCACTTTATAAAAAAGGATAAAAAAGGGCACCTCCCAAAAGCATAAATGCACAAAATATTTATCAAAGTCTTTTTATGCACTTGCTCAATTTTTTTTTCACTTTTTGATAAACATGAACAAAAGGGGCACATTTTATTTCCACTAATTACTCCTATCATATATAATCAGCAACTGAACTAGAAGAATAAGGAAAGCTGGGGGGATGGTGCTAATTTTGTTGGAGAGAAAGAACAGTTCACTTGAGCACACTCTGTAACGCTAACTCTTGGAAAGAAAATGAAGCTAAAATATTTGCTTTAAAAATTCATTTAGGTTTAAAAACTATGCTTTATTTAAATTTTAACAGACATTGCTTGACAGGCTTCCTTTTGTTTTATTGCCAAGAGATGTATCTTGCTGATGAGTAATCATCACTGTTAAGTAGAATTTCTTATTTGTATATTGTTTCTTTGAGGTACATTTAATGCAGCATGGATGTCAAATAAACACAAAGATGGATGGAGTTTCTTCAACTGCTCTGTTCATTTCAGACAAAATAACGTTAAAAGAAGATCCTGTAATAAATCATGGCCTACTTGTCACTCTGGAGTAGAATTCCTTGGTAGCTACAATGCAGTGTTTTGGAATATTTTTAAGCCATTCAGCACAAATTCGGATGACATTTAAAGAATATTCCATTGTTTTAACCACAAGAAAAATTCCTAAAATAAAAACTGAGTATCCTTTTGGTGATCCTCAGAATCCAAAGGTCCCACACTCTTTGACTAATGATACTTAAATCATAAGAGTATTGCCGAATCAGTAGCTCTACTTCCATTATTATGCTTCTATTATCTAAGTATGTATCAAAACGGCACTGCTGCTCTGGATGTTGGAGACACTGCTGAACACCATAAAAATGACAAAATTACAAGAATCTGTAATTGCCCCAGGAACATTCTAGAAGACCCTAACTTGTGTATGGCAATTAATATGATTCATATTAGAAATAATACTAATGATCAGTTTTTATTATAAATAATAACAGCAACATTAATATTAATGCCATTAACACAAATACCACTGATATTATCATAGCAGTGGCTCTTATGTGACACTTACCCTGAGGCCAGAACTAGTCAAAAAGGATATAATTTAATGCTTAAAACACAAAACATCTTTAGGTGGAACTAGTATTATACACATTACTAAAGAGGAGAAAAAAGACTTGAGAGATGATGCAGCATACACCAGGTCATATAACTACTATCTGATAAGCCCAAGGTTTGAACCCATGTCTGTTTGAATCCTAAGTTCTTAACTACTACAAAATACAGTTCCTCTACAAAAATCTTTAGATTATTATGTGTCAAAATAAACAAATTTCTCAAAACCAGGTGGACAAAAATGGCAGGTAAGACAACAAAAGAACAGATGCAATTTAAAACACTGAAGCCCTACGACCTGCTAATTTTAGCCTGAAAAGCCTCTAAAAACAGACACCTGCTACCTTGAGGTCATTTCTAGTTCTGAGAGCATGCCATTCTTTCTAATGTTGTATCTATAAATTTAATAAAATGTCACCTAAATCTTATCACTGAAACAGCAAGTCTTTCAACATTGCTAATAGATTAGTGCTGACAAAATATTATTCGAATACATTTAGATGAAAAGACAGCTGTTAAGTTTAACCTTTAACAGACTTGAACAAGTATACATATGAACATCACATTACATCTTAAATCCTATGCAGAATAAAGCGATTTGTGAACGTACGAAATAGGAACTCTAAATAGAAGTTAAAGGTATTCCCATGAAAATAGGTGTGTAAACACATACTATCAAAAAAAAAATATCATATTTGCTTAGATAAGAAGGGCAATGTGCCAGGAAAAATTCACTAGTGAAACCACAATTATACAATGAATAATGTTTTTTGATATGTGTATAACTACCTTAAAAAAATAATCACCATGCTGATTAATTTTTTTGAAAAGATTGGTTATCTCCCTACAATGGAAATAAAAATCTTAATTTAAATAAAATAAGATGCTTAACATCATTTAGGTCACTGCCATAACTATTACTACCTATAATAAAACTTTCAAAATGATTTTAAAGTAGAGATCAAATGATATTAGGTAAAAAAAATATATTAGACAAATTGTGATATTCATATATGAAAATAATTTCTATTCATTGTGTAGTTTTCATTTTAAAATGACGAGAGCTTAAATATTAAATAAGAAAATGCTTTATATAATGTGGATTTCTATAATTATAAGCTAGTTTCTTTCATACTCCCCCCCACTTTCCCTGAATTATGTTTTTAATTTATTTCTTTTGGATTTTAGCAACTACAAAAACTGCAGAGTTCAAAGAATTTTTGCACTGTAGTAAAAATTTTAGCTTATTACATTATCTACTGTATTGTTCGATGTTCTGTTTATTTATATAGCCTCCTTATCCACAAGACATTTAAAACAGCTCAGTATTCTTTAATTAATATAAATGGACCAAATACATAAATTTTAAATTGAATGTTCTACCTTTTATTTTTTAAATCCTAGATTTTATTTTTTTAAAGCAGTTTCAACTTTTCAGAAAAAAAAAAATGAGCAGAAAATACAGAGCTCCCATATACCCTCTCCTCCATCCAAATTTCCCTATTAGTAACATTTTACATGGGTGTGGTACCTTTGTCACAACTGATGACATTATTCTTAAGATCCGCTGCCTTCTACAGTTGTAGGGGGGTTGACAATGCAGATCATATATCTACCATTATACCATCATACAGAAGAGTTTCACCCACCCAATCCCCAAACTCCCCATGCTCTTATTCAAATCTTCTGTATTCTCTCTCCATCACAACCCCTGACAACCACTGATCTTTTTACCATTTCTATAATTTTCTCTCTTCCAAAGAGTCATACATATATTTGGAATCATCCAGTATGTAGTCTTTTCAAATTGGCCTCTTTCACTTAATAACATGAATTTAAGCTTCCTCCAAATCTTCTCTTGGCTTGGGAGATCATTTATTTTTATCACTGGATACTATTCTATTGTATGGAGGCATCACAGTTTGTTTATCCATTCACCTACTGAAGGACATCTTAGTTATTTCCAAATATTGGCAATTACAAATAAAGCTGCTATAAACATTTGTGCACAGGTTTTCAACGCCTTTGAATAAGTAAGGCGTTAAAAGTAAGTAAGAGTGTGATCACTGAATTCTAAATTTATGTTTAACTTGGTTACTGCCCAACAGTCTTCCAACAGAGATGTACCATTTTGCATTCTCTTCCTGTTGTACTACATTTTTGCCAGGATTTGAACTTGCCAATGTTTCAGATTTTAGCCATTCTAATAGATGTGTACATTGTTTCATTGTTTCAGCTTGCAATTCTCTGCTGACTATGATGTTGGCTATCTGCTCATATATTTATTTGCCATTTGTAAATCTTCTTTGGTGATGTGTCCGGTCAGGTCTTCTGACGATTTCTTAATTGTTTTCTTGTTGAATTTCAAGAGTTATTTATATATTTTGGATAGAAGTCCTTTATTAGATATGCATTTTGCAAGGATTTTCTCCCCGTCTGTGGTGTGTCTTCTTTTTTATATATTTTTAAGTTTATTGATTTTGACGTTGGGAGGGAGGAAGAGAGTGAGGGGGAGGGAAGGAGGGAGGCAGAAAGAAAGAGAGAGAGGAAAACAGAAAATCCCAAGCAGTCTCCATGCTGCCAGCATGGACCCCGACATGGGGCTTCACCTCACGAACCGTGAGATTATGACCTGAACTGAAATCAAGAATCAGAGGTTTAACCGATTTAACCACGCAGGCACTCCCATCTTCTCTCTTAAAAGTGTTTTTGCAGAGTTTTCCATTTTGATGAAATCCAACTTCTCACTATTTTTCTTTCAAGGATCATGCTTTTGGTACCCTATCTAAAAAGTCATTGACAAAACTAAAGTCACCTGAATTTTCTCTTATCTTCTAAAAGTTGTACAGCTTTGCATTTTACGTGTAGGGCTATGTCCATTTTGAATTAATGTTTATGAAAGGCCTGAGGTCTGTATGGAGATACAGTTTTTGTTGTTTTGTTTTCGGCATGTTTATGTGCAGTTGTTCCAGCACCACTTCTTCAAAAGACTTATTTCAGGACGCCTGGGTGGCTCGGTCGGTTAAGCATCCGACTTCGGCTCAGGTCATGAGCTAGCGGTTTGTGAGTTTGAGCCCCGCATGGGGCTCTGTGCTCACAGTGTGGAGCCTAGAGCCCACTTTGCTTTCTGTGTCTCCTTTTCTCCCTGCTCTTCCCCTGATCATGCTCTGTCTTTCCTTCAAAAATAAACAAACATTCAAAGAAAATTAAAAAAAAAAAACAAAACAAAAAAACGCTGTTATTTCTCCATTGATTGCCTTTGTTTCTTTGTCAAAGATTTGACTATATTTATGTAGAGTTATTTCCGGGCTCTCTATTCTGTCTCATTGATCTGTCCACTTTTTTTTTTTTTTAACCAATATAAGAATATTTTGATTATTGCAGCTTTGTAATTCCTGAAGTCGAGGAGTATCAGTCCTTCGACTCCGTTCCTCTTCAGTGTTGTGTTGGCTTTTCTGGGTCTTTTACATGCCCATATGGCCTTTAGATTCAGTTTGTCAATATTCACAAAATAGCTTGCTGGGATTTTGATTAGGATTGCATGGAATCTACAGATCAAGTTGGGAAGAAGAAATATCTAAATAATATTGAACATTCTTTTCCATTAACATGGAATATCTAATTCTTTATTAGCTCTTTCTTGATTTTTTTCATCAAAGTTTTATAGTTTTTCTCATAAGAATCTTGTACATATTTTAAGTACTACTCTTTTGTGTACTAACATAAATGATACTGTTTTTCCTTTCAAGTTCAGCTCTTCGTTGCTTGTTTTTGGAAAGTGATTAACTTTTTTATGTCAACTTCATATCCTGAAACTTTGCTATAATTACCTACCAGTTCCAGGAGGTATATATATATATTTTTTCTTTTTTCTTTTTGGTTTTGGTCAATTTGGTAGGGCTTTCTACATAGGCAAACATTTCACCTATGAACAAAGACACTTTTATTTATTCCTTCTCAATCTATACAACTTCTATTTCGTTTTCTTGTCTTACTGCATTAGCTAAGACTTCCAATACAATGCTGAATAAGAAGGGTACCAGGGGAGTGGCTCAGTGGCTCAGTCGGTTAAGCGTCCGACTCTAGATTTTAGCTCAGGTCATGATTTCATGGTTCACAAGTTTGAGCCCCACAACAGGCTCCATACTGACAGTGTGGACTCTGCTTGAGATTCTCTCTCTCCCTCCCTCTCTGCCCCTCCCGCACTCACTCTAAGTAAATAAACAAACTTAAAAAAAAAAAAAGAATTTTGACCAGGGACATCCTTTTCTTTGCCCAATGTTAGAGGGAAAACATTTGGTTTCTTACCATTAAGTACAATGCTAGCTGTAGTTTTTGTAGATATTCTTCATCAACTTGAGGAAGTCCCTCTATATTTCTAGTTTCTTGAGTTTTTTACATGAATGCCTGTTGGATTTTATCAAATGCTTTTTCTGCATATATTAACATGATCAAATGATTTTTCTTCTTTGGCCTATGGATGTAATGGATTCTATTAACTGATTTTCAAATGTTTAACCAGTCTCCCGCACCTGTAATAAATCCCGCTTGGCTGTAGTATATATTTCTTTTTTACACATTATTGGTTTGGCTTATAACATTTTGCTAAGAATTTTTGCATCTGTTTTTATGAAAGATATTGGCCAATAACTTTCCTTTCTTGTAATGTCTTTGGCTTTAGTGTATACCCATTTTTATCATTGTACTCCCCACCTCTGCTACCTAAGAACAAATGTTCACAAATGCCATTGTCTAACTGTGGAGATAATCCTGCACATTTTGCCTCTATTCCAAAAATGCAAGAACAATGCAAACCGTTGACAAAGAAGAGGTAAACAATAAATTTCCTTGACTATCAGGAATGGAGCATCTTATTCAATTTTTGATTTTTCATTTTGAAAATGCACAAAAACAGGAGACTGGAGTAAAGCAGAGATGACTGTTAAGGTTCTTCTTGGGTGCTCCCTCTAAAGGATAGGAGGCCTGTCTATAAACATGGTGTTAAGGCCGATTCTGAGACTACGTGTTTGGGGGAAAGGAGATTTCATAGATTAGCAATGCTTTTCATGAAAATGGTGAGATGATAGCACACAAGCAGTGTATCTGCTGATCATGAGTAAAGCCACTCTAATTCTAGTGAAAGAATATTTCTTTTTAAAAAAAAATTTTTTTAATGTTTATTTTTGAGACAGAGGGAGACAGAGCACGAGTCGGGGAGGGTCAGAGAGAGAGAGAGACACAGAATCCGAAACAGGCTCCAGGCTCTGAGCTGTCAGCACAGAGCCTGATGCGGGGCTCGAACCCATGACCCGTGAGATCATGACCTGAGCTGAAGTCAGATGCTTAACCGACTAAGCCATCTAGGCACCTCAAAGAATATTTCTAATTTACAATGATTAATAGCAGTTGAAAAAAAAACTAAGATAATATGAATACAATTTATCAAAAACATTATTTAGTAAACCCAATTAAATATTTCTTGGAAAATGCTATTGATTAAATGTGTTACTGAATGAATCAAAGGGGTTAAAAATCCTAGATAGCTTCACGTTGCTTTGGAAGTCAACATTTCAGTGACTTAATTGGCTAGATGTAAAATAAGAATGGCATTTGTTATCTGCAAGTCTTTGGCCAAAAACTGCTTTACTTTCAAAGGGTGCCAAAATTCACTGGTGTGATTTTGCCAATCCGATAAAGAATAAAAACCTCTCTAAAATCCTTCTAAAACACAATGTAGATGGAACAGTGGATTTGTTTGGCAGAGGTCTTTCTTCAAAATAACTTCAGAGTGAATGAAAAGGTGATATAGGAGAAGCAAAATTTCACACAAAAAGCTTCACACTATGATCCGATCTGAGTGTAACAGGTGATAGGCAGAGTTATTTGTCTCCTGCTTTTTATATAATGACTGAAACTCTATCTGTACAAGGTAGAGCCCTGAAGAATAACTCAGGACACTGGCCATCAACTTTTTTCAGTTCTGTCGTGTGCCTGAGATTCACACTCCACCCACTCTTTTTCTTTACTATCAGAGTAGTGTTGAGCTCGGCATGAAAAAAAAAAAAAACAAACAAACAACAAAAACAAAAAAAAGCAGTTTTTGGAAATATTTTCACCACTCATTCTTAAGTGAAGACGTAGACCTGTTTCTTTTTTGTTTTTGTTCTTGTATTGGTTGGGTTTTGCTTTTGTATGTTTGTTTCTTGGCTGGTTCCACACCACCAACCAGAGATTTTTCCATTCTGGGATAAAGTAGGGCAGAAGACAAAATGATTCTCAGCTCAGTTTGTGCATTAAAATCATCCAGGAGACCTCTAAGAAGCCACTAATCAAGATCCACATCCATACATGCTGAAGTAATTGATCCAATGTGGGGCTGACACATCAATATTTCTTAAAGGGTGCTCCTGGTTGAGAGTCAATGTCCTACAGGAAGAACTGTTCACAATTTCAAGAAATCACTCACTGGAGTTGGTGGAAGCATCAATCAAAAAGGAAATGAAATGGCTGGTTTTTGTTCTGTGTTGTTTTTCTCCTTCAAAGATCTTCCTCATCACAGCTTTGGTTAGCTTTATTCTACTTGGGTTAGCCTGAGCTTATAAAAAGAATATACAGGATATCAGATACAAATTTCATGTACTTCAATGAACACACAAAAAAAAGTCTTTTAAATGGAAAAAAAATCAAAATCAAGAGGAGACAAAAACCAATCTTGCCTGCTACTTCCCAACCCTTTAACACCTAACTTCCGACTATCCTAAACTCCCGTTACTACATGTCCTTTGAGGACTTCACCTTTGAGGTGAACTCACTGTATGTTCTACTGCCAACAAGAGAGAAGTTTTCCTACAACGTGATAATATTGATCAATTTATAATGGAATCAGCAATTACTTGGTTCTGCAATTTCCCCCCCAAAATAGCTAACACTGACGAAAGTCAGTTATTACACTTTGTAAACTCTTCCAAAATTTATATCTACTATCCCAATACAATGTAATTACTTAGAACAAAGACCTATATTTTATAACTACATCATCCAGTTGTATTGATTGGGATAATTTGTAACTTGGAAATTACTTATCATTAGACATTAGGAAATATTAAACACATGCTATAGCCATAGTATATGGATTGATAATACCTGTTGTTGTTTTTTTTTAATTTACAAGGTAAAACTCCTCTCATAGATTTTAATATAGTGTTAAACTTTGATGATTGGGTCAACTCGTTCTTTTGCTAGAACACTGATCTACTTGGAGAAAGAAGAAAAAAAAAGATTTTTGCATCACCAATAGGTTCTCTAAGAAAATTAACTTCAACACTAATCACATGTAAATTTTTTCTAGGTGGGCATTTTGGTGAGGCAATCACCTACCATTTACTGATTGAATTTCTAAGGATACGGATTTGCATTTAATCAATAGCAGGTCCTGAAAAAAGAATATAATCTCCAATTGCATATTATCCAATTTTTATCTAGTCTAGCAATATCTTTGGCGGACTTTATGAATGACAAGAAGTTCATCCATTCTTTTACATATTCTAACGTTTATCCTTTTAAATAGTCAAGCCATCCGAAACCAAGGTATTTATACCATTTTACTTAAACTAGAAATAGTATTATGTAACTGAAGAGTATATTTGTATCTTTCCACGAGTGTTCCCTTGATGTGTCAAACCCTACCAGGCTCTGGCCCATACTCCTAGGGAAAGGATAGGGGGAGGGGAGGGAAAGATGGTTCTAAAAGAAAGATCCTAATGTAACTGATTCATTCATTTACTGTTTTAAAGAACACAGCTCAATGTCGTATTTTTCTTTTCTAACAATACACGTGCAAATTTTCTTGTGAAGTTCAGCTTTGGCAAAGGAGGAGAAACCTCTTAGTTCACAAAAAGTTTCACGACCATGTCTGTACTTCACTTTTACCACCAGAAAGCCTCTAAAAATCTACTTTAATTTTTACTTACATCTTAATAGAAACTTGCTTATGTTTAGCTTGTTTCTTTTATTTTTATATTTATTTAACAGAGGCCACATCCAATCTTTAGGGTAAAAACCCACGCAATCCTTTTCCCTCTGAACTCAGAGCTATTATATTTAGCTACCTCCATTATAAAGGTATGCAAAGATGTAATACAGCCCTTAAAATTAAGCTATAATCTATATAGATTTCACAACTCATATAATTATTTATAAAGGATGAAAAGTTAACAACTTAGTAGAACTCCATGTACTTCTCATAGTAGAGCTAAATTTACAAAGGGTATTTAAAAGTAAAGGTTTTGAATATAGAATATTAGATGTCATATAATTACGCAGCATGTTTTAACAGATTAAAATATTACCCTTTCTACTGTCAAATACATATGGAATTCCTTTTATGGGGGCTTATCACCAAACCAAATGCTTTATACTCAGTGTGAAAATTCAATCACAATTGTCAAAGATCAAGCTGCTACTTCTGATAACGTACATGATGAGATATCATCTTGTTCAATATAAGCTTTCAACTTGACATGTAGGCTAATAAAAAATATAAAGTTGTAGTATTTATTTTCTTTCTTGCACAACAGAAGAATCCTAAGAGGGATGGTCAAAATATCTAGTATCGTTGCCTGAAAATACAGTCAACTCTTATCTGGAGACAGATTAACTGGTTTACAGATTAGCCGTAGTAAAATAACAGCAGCATGCATTGCTTTCATAAAAGATTTTTAAATTATTATGCATCAGCCACTGTCTATCAGTATGAGAGAATGCCTACTCTAACTACATAAAAGGCACAACTTCGTGTCCATTTTGTCTGGTGCATTGTCATTTATTGAGTATTTGCTATGCACCAGGCACTGTATTAGGCTATTCTACCTCATCACTCAGACCTAATCTCTTGTCAACAGCTCCCTTTCGAGGAAGTGTATGAGGGAGTCGACTGCAGTTCTGAGACACAAGCTCTACAGAAGAAAAGACCCTTAGCACTAAGAAACAAATTTCAGTTGATTTGTAGGTGTAAACTTCTCCCCAACTTTGCTCTTCATCCTGTTTTTCTTCCTTTGCTTCCTTTCTCAGGGAAAGCCTGAATCTGCTTGCCTCCTTGCCCTTCCACCTCCAAGTTCATTATCAACACTCCAACAGTTCCCTAGATATTCCTTAAATGTGCATACTCCCCTCCCCCTGCCCCTTCCATCCTACCCCAAGTCCTTTTGCCACTACCCTAGCTTGCACTTCCATTGTCTCAAAGTACCTTCACTGTTTCAGAACGGACAAATATTTGCTAAATAGTTAAAGCAGCTTCCATCAGATTCTCTTTAAGACACTGAGGTAAACAAGGGGTAGGAAACACTAAAAATAGCCTGAACTCAATCACTTTTGAGCAACCACATCACACATGTCAGTATGGAGGAGTTATCTTTGATCTCTCCTTTTTCCCTTCATCTTCCCTATCTATCTTCTCCGCTTGAGCTCCTCAGTCCACTCTCCTAGATCACGTGCTACATACGTCAGTCAGTCAGCCAGCCAGTCAGTCAGCCAGCCAGCCAGCCAGTCAGAGAGCCTCTCCCAGCTATAACCCTCTACCCCAGTGCTGTCCAGTAGAATTTTCTACAGTGATGGAAAATGTGCTATTTTTATGCTGCCAACACGTATGGACACTTATTGATTTGAAACATAGCTAGTGTGCCTGAGGCACTTGCTAATTTTATTTAAATTTTAATTAATTTAAATGTAAATAGCCACATATGGCTAATGGTGACAGTACTGGACAGGGCACCTTAACTTTCTTCCACACTGCTATTAGAATTATGTTCTCACGAGACGTCTCTGATATCATCACTTCTACTAAAAACTAACAGGTTTCCATAAATCTTCACCATAAGGAATGGCGCTGAAGGTGCTTTCCAATGTAGACCAATTTACTATTTCATTTGCCTGTTCGCCATTCCTTTCCCGTCTAGGCTTCCCATCACTTGGTGTACTCACATACGCCGTGAAATGACCCTTCATGCAAACTGATGGATTTAGCTTAGAACGCCTTTTCCTCTCAGGGAACATCCACTCGCACTTCCAGACTCAGCTCAAATTCCTTCTCCAAATGCTTAACTGTCCCCTCCTAACTGTGCTAGCCTCTCTCTCTCAACTGTTGCCATAAGTTTTTGTATACAGCTCTATTAAAAAAATTAATAATAATTAATGGTGAAAAACGGGGGTTCATGTATGCCAGGTAAATAAGTACATCCATTCAATGGGATGACCAGGTCAAGCATTTGGCACAGGAATAAGCAAGCACTCTACAAATGTGTAAAGTCTTCAATACATGTATTATGAATTGTACCTCCCATGCTAGGGATCTTAACTGAATATATCAAGCTCAGGAACTGAGAGGAAAATAAAAAGATGGAATTGGGGTGGGGCAAGCTCACAGGTGTTGATACCAACTGGAGGCTTAGGTCAGGAACACTGTATAAGGCAAGTCGTGAAAGCACTGGGAGATTAACTATTCAAGCCAACCCACAGCTAAAACTGAACTTGCTTCTCACCTTCCCTATCTCACTGGCAACGGCAACACTGGTTTCCCCCGCTACCCGAAAGTAGAGTGTCCCCACGAAACCTTTCATTTGGCCTTTAAGCCAAATGGCATAAAGCAAAAAAGCAATCCCCATTTTGTAAAAGCGAAAATCCTCTTCGGATTTCAGTTTGAAAAGAGGTTACATACATGCTAATGTAGGTCTTTCAGAAAAATCAAGTGGTATAAAGCAAACTTCTGGATGGGGGGGGGGATCAGTCATCAAATTCCTTAATCAGGTGGTATAGATGTTAGCAGGTCAAGAACAAAAGAAGGCTTTTCTTGTGATGTGTAACAAGAAGAATTCATTGTAAGCAGATCAATAAAGCACTATTGCTATGGCCCTCTTCCTAGGAAAGAACTCTGTTATATGAAAACAGTGAATATATTTGCCGTAACAGTATTTAACATGTGGAAGAACTCAGGAGGAAAAAAAAAAAACAAATCTCTAAACTTACTCAATTTTCACATCCTTTAAAATTATATTTAGATACAAACATTTCAAAATCATTAACGATACCCAAGGTATGTCTGTCTATTCCTAATAAGAGGAATTTCCCCCTTTATATAAAGCAGTCTCACTCTTTTCTCCCTTTAGTCAGCTTGCAAAAAACGAAACAAAACAAAAACACACAGAACTATTTAAATAGCTAAAGTAAAAACTGAAGCGACAATCTTAAGCAATTCTCAATATGTATATACCACCATTTGCAGTCACTTGAATTGAATATTAGATTTAAATATTTTGATGTTCCATTTCATTAGGTTGGGAAAGGATAGGTTTATGACATAATTCTGTTATTAAACAAAATCCTTCAGTTGGATTTGCAGATCAGAGAAAATTAATATTTGGATTTAGCTCAGAGGTTGAGTAAATTAGCTCAGTTCACTCTGGGTTTGGGTCCATGGTTTGGTTCAAATTCTCGATAATGAACACATCAAAATAAAAATATTTAAATAATGTAATCAGGGCTGACATTTAAGAATAAGTGTCCAGGCAAATATGTGTTTAAAAAAAAAAAACAACTCACTTTACAGAGAGAGCTAAGGTTAAATCCGAAGGTTTGAGCATTCCGGGAGCCAGCGTTCATGTAGTTTCCCATTAGCAACACAAGTTCCAGCAACTTGCTAAAGCTTTTGCTTTTCTTTATCTGCTCACAGGCAGTACTGACAGCCATGATGTCAGGTTTGATGCTGTTCACCTGCTCTTCAAACTGAAGCTTAAAGAGAATAGCACTGAGCCGTGGCCGGAGTCTCTTCACATTGCTCATCTGATTGAAAAGAAAATAGCAGATTTCCTTTAAAATGCATGGTATACTTTAGTACTGTACGACTGCAAGTAATCTGGGATGATTTATTGGTATGACAGTGCCGAGGAAGCAATATGTCCCTTAAAACTGATAGCAGGGAGAGAGAGAAAAGCCTTGCTTGTTTTTGTGAGCAATCAAGAGTCATCCCTCAAAGAAAAAATTAACAATTTAGATGCTCAGGGAAAAGAAAGCTTTAATTAAATGACAAAGTTAAAGTGATAAGGTACATATAATTTTTCAACAAAGACTAAATTTTAAAAAAGGTGGCAGGGTACAGAGGCAACAAATGACAAAGCATTTCTCTCATTAATTTTTGTTCAACACTGGAAAAGGTTGGGTCATGTTTAAAACATTCAGAAAGGTCTAAAGAGGGTTTGTTTTCTTCAAATAGCAACTGCTGTCCTCAGAAGCCCTGCTGACTAACAGTATGTGTTAGATGGAGGGAAAGTAAATAGGTCCCAATTTGTACTAAATTGACTTTCTAGAGAAACACAGAGAAGTAGAATGACTCCTGACACACACTAAATTAGCAGAGTGGATGTTAAGGAACATGGGCGTAGCCAGAGCCAGAAGCCATGCAAAGCTATGGGTCCATCAGATGCCAAGTTAACCCTGTTTGGGACTCTGCATTCCCTTGTTGGGAGCGTGGGGGCTGAAGATGTTGAAAAGAACAAAAAGCCTAGAGAGTCAGCAAGTTCTTGCCTTAAACTTACTCCCCTGTGTTCTATCACAGGGGAGAACAGCCATTTAACTGAAGGCTGGAGACAAAGGGCATTTAAGCTGTGTATGAATTCACTGACCAAACGTGCTAGGGATTGAGACTTTAAACACATTGATGATGTAATAACAGTAAACCTATTGAACTTCAACAGCTATTATAAATAAAAGCAGTGTGAGGCAAGTTCAGGAAAAAAACAAAAACAAAAAACAACCAACAGTGACACAACACTTTACGGTTAAAATAGGGAATAGGTCTGTTAGTCACAGAGTATAAAAGAAAACGTAAAGAACAATGTCACACAAAGCTTATAGGATTTCTGTTCAGGAGACAGAAGACTATCTGCTAATAATACAATGGCTGCTGTTTAAAGTTAAATAGACCAGACAAAAGCCTGGATTTATTAGGTCCAAAAAGATATTAGATCCAAAAGGATACTTGCTTGGACATAACAATACAGCCCAGCATACTCATCTAACAAGAACTGAGCAGTAAGGAGTTAACTCTCAGCAGATACATTTTCAGATGGACCAAATCCTTACAGTGATTGAGAAGTTTCTTAGCAAATAATATAAATATCTAATTCACATTTAGGATTCTCTCTAGTCACCTGATGTTTTAATGTTTAAGTGGATACAGCCAAGATTCTAAGAGTTTGACTGATGTAGTTAATTGCCCTCCACACAGAACTTTTGAAAAGGTCTTAAAATTCTGAGTTCAAGGAATGTCTTCAAATTTGGCTGTCTAGGGGAAATATTTTTTTTCTTCTTACAAGAAAGTAAAAAGGGTGGGGGGCCTGGGGGGCTCAGTGGGTTGAGCATCTGACTCTTGATTTCGGCTCAGGTCAGGATCTCGCGGTTTGTGGAATCGAGCGAGGCCTATGGCAGGCTCTGCACTGACAGTAGGGAGTCTGCTTAGGATTCCCTCTCTCCCTCTGTCAGCCCCTCTGCTGCTCATGCTCTAGCACTCACTCTCTCAAAATAAACAAACATTGAAACAAAAAAAGTAAAAAGACTATAAGCTCAAAAAAGACGTAAGAACAAAACAAGAACTAATAACGGTTTCATAGAATACATTTAGTATAAAATTTTAGAAAGATAAAATGAAGCCCGGTTAGAATGGCAATTGTTAGCAGGCATGCATCCTTCTGTTTGGGCAGTATATGTGCAGCTACACTGAGTCAAACAGTGATTACTTCTCATAACGTCATTTCACGTGTCTTTTTTAATTTTTTTTTTAACGTTTATTTATTTTTGAGACAGAGAGAGACAGAGCATGATTGGGGGAGGGTCAGAGAGAGGGAGACACAGAATCTGAAACAGGCTTCAGGCTCTGAGCTGTCAGCACAGAGCCCCATGTGGGGCTCGAACTCACAGACCGCGAGATCATGACCTGAGCTGAAGTCGGCTGCTTAACCGACTGAGCCACCCAGGAGCCCCAAACGTGTCTTAAATGCTCCCAAATAAACTAAATTCTCTAAATTTTTATGCTTAACCATTGCAAATGGTATTCACATTATATTGGGCCAACTCTGTATTAGTGCTCTATTCCATTTAATATACCCTCTAGAATAGTAAGGTAGAGGACTCACATGAGTACACGTGGTTATGGCCATTCAAAAGGTGTATGATGCTCCCGTGGCATGTTTTCAACCTGTGCCCTTATTCATGATAGTTTGTTACTTTGCCATAAACATGAGAAGTATCCCAGGAAAATATTATTACAAAATATATTAATTTTAACCTATATTAATGTACTAATTTATGCACAAAGAGAAAAAAACTGCCTAAATGCCTCGATTATACTGTCCCCAAATATGTTAAAGCTTTCCTGCTGACAAGCTAACCATATGTAGCCAGGATAAAGTAATTAATTTTCCTAGAAAAATATAACCTAGATTTGTATGAGTAATGAGTTTACCTGGCACTAGGGACAGTTACCTTGAAAAGACAGAGTAAGTGTATGATGTAATGCAGAACAAAATGCTATGAATTCATGAAAAACCCTGACAAAGCCAGGAAACCTAAAAACACATTTTAGAGCAACATCTTTTAAAATCAGATGTCCTTTCCATATTGTTCTTTCTTCCAAATTTCAAATAGGATTTAGACTAATAAAAAATAAATGTATTTTAGTGAACAAAAATCACTGAGCTGGAAAAAAACCTGAGAGATCACCTGGAACTCATTCTGGTCTTCAGTCTACTATTGAATAGCCTACTCTGATCCTGCAGGACACATGGCTGTCCCCATTATTTAAAAACAAAAGTCTTAAAGTACACTAACATTCTAAGGTCTAGCTCTTGGGATCTGTGATAAGAATAGCAGGGTTCTTTTTGTCATTAATCAAATCAGAGTCTTTCCTCATATAGGATCAAAGAGTAAAAAGTTTAAAAATCAGAAAAAATATATATTTTTTTTATTCTTGAAGAACATCTATTTCTTCATTATTTCACATGATCTGTCAACACAGGATTTGTGTTCCATTTGCTTACTAAGGAACCTCGCACTTGTCTGCTCCAGGCAAGGCTGAATGCAGAAATGAAGAGCTATGGTGCTCCAAATAATGCTCTCAATGGTAAGAGAGTCACTAAAAAAGAGGAGGAGAAAGAAAAGAAGGTTATGAAAGTTTAACTGTGAGACAGTTAATAATGAAGGGTGCCTGGCTGGCTCAGCTGGTTCAGGGTCCAACTCTTGATTTCGGCTCAGGTCATGATTTGTGAGATTGAGCCCCGAGTCTGGCTCTGTGCTGACAGTGTGGAGTCTGCGTGGGACTCCCTCTCCCTCTCTCTCTGCCCCTCCCCTGCTCATGCTTGTGCGCACTCTTTCTCTCTCAAAATAAATAAACATTTGAAAAAAAAAAGACAGTTAATAAATTAGAACTTAACTTTCACAGAGTTATCCTTTCAACTGATCGATACCTAGTCTTAGTAATATAAACTCACATCACCAAACTCTGACAATAGGGAGTTGTAATCTGAAGATCAATCTGAAGGCATAAAAAAGAAAGTGAAAATACTTTAACTGCTATTTGAAAGCAGGGGGCAGTGTTCCTGCAATGTCCCCACCCCATAATTAGAGATGTTCCATGCCAAATAAAAAAAAACCTTTAAAGCAGTGACTGGTGAAAATCAATCAAGAATATCCAGAAGTCTAAGGGTAATTTTTATGTCACACCTCTGTTTGTTGGCAACATTAAGTGCTGTCAGAGGAGAGACAAGTGAGATGAAAGAACTTGAGAAAATAATAAAGCAACAGGTACGGACTGGATGCCTAAGTCATGACTGCCACCCTTGGATCATCTGATTCTTTCCATCTGTCTCAAAGGGCAAAAAGTAGACAAAGGGCAAAAAGGAAGATGTAATCTTGCATCATCTCATTATGATTATGTTTTCACACATAATTTTAATGCCATCCATTGTTTTATGGGGGAAACAACAGAATCCGTTAGACATTTTTATACCAACTATGTCTAATACCATATCTGGTTCTCTTTAATTTCTTTAATAGATAAGAGATATTCAGGAACCAGCTTATTCGAAACTTGGCGCATTCCCCGCCCCCACCCTCCGCCCTTCTCGCCTGCAGACGTGCACAGGCTCGCCTGAAAAGAAATCTTAGTACGTGCGCAGTATCTTTGTTATTCTTCCCTAAAGTCACTATGGAACTATTTTAACCATCCATTTACCTAACACTACAAGTAACCAACTGACTGAAAAGACACTCACTTTCATCTGAACTGACTGGCTACTCTAAACCTTTAGTTCATATATTTTGTACATGTATCAGGAATAACAGAACAAAATAAGTCAGTCAGAGAAAGACAGATACCATATGTCTTCACTCATATGTGGATCTTGAGAAACTTCACAGAAGACCATGGGGGAGGGGAAGGGGAAAAAAAAGTTACTGAGTGGGAGGGAGTCAAACCATAAGAGACTCTTGGATACTGAGAACAAACTGAGGGTTGATGGGGGGTGGGAGGGAGGGGAAAGTGGGTGATGGGCATTGAGGAGGGCACCTGTAGGGATGAGCATTGGGTGTTGTGTGGAAACCAGTTTGACAATAAATTATATTTAAAAGAAAAAAGGAATAACAGAACAATGTTTCAGGAAGGCTAAAGGACTCCTTCAAAGTCACATGGCAGGTAGGACATGGTCCTCAAGCTAACTTGCTGCCAGTCATGTGTGCGTGTCACTGAGAGCATCAAGTGTGGAAATTAACAATCGTATCTTAAAAGCCATCTAATACTCCAATTACTCCTACTATGTTTTCCTAGGAGTAGGAATGGACTTTCTCCACTGTAGTTATGTGACCAAACACTGTGGAGACACCCGGCTGTACTGTTTCAGATTCCTTTCTTTTTCCAACTGCCTCCCGTTGTGCTGAATTTTTAGTATTTTTTCCAGATTTGTGTTTGTTGTCCCCTCACACTGCACTTTCCACTCATATTTCCTTATTAGCTAATTCTTCTGTTCTCTGTGGAAGAGGTGCAAATAAGCAAAGGGAAGGTGAAAAACAAATGCATCCTTGTCAAAGACAAGACTAGAAAATGACAAAGGGTTGAGGGAGGAAAGCAACAGCTAAGAAAATAATGTAAATCTAATAACAGAATTAAGACACTTTGAAAAAAGTTAACTTGATTTCTTAAACTGCATAAAAAAAAATACCTACCCTTTACCGTTAGCTGGCCACTATTTTCAAGATCTCCAGAATGCTCCAGAAAAAAAGAATAGTTCATTTCAAGAAATGCATCAAAAACACAGCTATTTAAGCACCTTATGCCTGGGTAGTGCTCAGAATACAAAAAATGTTTTGTGTTTTTTTTTTTTTAATCAATGCGTTCTTATGATATTAAAGCTCTGAGGCTAAAATTATTTTTTAAAAACTACACAACAGCAAAGTACATATGGTATGTTTTTAACATTTTTTCCATAAGAGCAAAGCCAAGAATCATACAAAAAATATTAAAAGGATGAAATGTATATTCCTGCAGCTAGTCAAGAAACAGAAAATTGGTTATAGCCATCAGATATTGCTTTATCTTTGTTTACAAGTGCTTATCAGTTCTGGACCACTAAGGATTTCACAGGAGGTCCAAATGAGTTCTGTCGATACTCAGGATCTGTAAGCGGGAAAGCTAGAGAGCGAGAGACTTATTTAATTTGGCAGTCTTAGCAAATACTCTTAACACAGAAGTTTCATATCTGATGAATTAAAAAGCTGGCATAAAACCCACAACCATTCTGGTGTCTTAAATTCATTCATGTCTGCTTCCAGACAATCCCCACCCTACCATAAGAAACCCAATGTTTTTATTTCTACCATAATAGCTTAGTTTTGCCTGTTCTTGAAATTGATATTAATGAAACCTTCAGTAAACACTTTTTGTGTCTTGCTTCTTTCACTGAACAAAAGGACTTTGAAATTCATATACATGCTGTGTGATTAGATATTTGGTTCCCTTTTACTAATGAGTGATATTTTGTTGTAAAAATATACCAACATTTCTTTACTCACTTCTGTTGATGGACTCTTTGTTTTTCAGTTTGGGGCTATGTGGTGGGTTGGGTTAAACAGGGAACTGGGTAAATCATATGTCAAGTTCTTACCCCAGGTATCTGTGAATGTGACTTTATTTGGAAATAAGATCTTTGCGGATACAATTAAGGATCTCCACGCGAGATCATGCTGGGTTTAGGGTGGGCTCTAAATTAAGTGACTGATGTCATTTTAATTTTTAAAAAGGGGGGTAGGGAGAGAGAAACACACAGGAGAAGGCAATGCAAAGGAGGCGGCAGAGATTGGAGAGATCCTAGCAGCTAGATAGACAAAGTCTTGACTATGAGCTGCTATCACAAGTGAGAAGAGAGGCATGGAACACGTTCTCCCTCAAAGCCTCCAGAAGGAGCCAACCTGCCAACACCTCGATTTAGGTATTTTGGTGTCCAGAAATGTGAGAGAATAAATTTGTGGTTTTAAGCCACCGCAGTTGTGGACATTTGTTATTGGAGGCCTGTGGAAACTAATACAGAACATTCTGAATATTCTTGTATGAATCTTCTCATTTCCATTAAGTGTCTAAAAAATAGAGTATAAACGTATACTTTTCTAAGAAATTGTCCAACTGTGTTGCTAAGTGGTTTATACTACTTAATACCTGTTTTCTAGTTTTGCATGTTTAGGTCAATATTCCGCCCCTCATTAATTTTTCTGTGCGGTATGACAGAGGACGTGAGATTCATTTTAGTTCCTAGGGTATCCAAGTTTTGCAGTACAGTTGCAGTACAGGATACAAAAAAAATTCCTTTCCGCCCACTGACTAGCCTTGAAGTCTCTACTGAAAGTCAGTTGATGGTATTGTTGTGGGTTTATTTCTAAACTTTCTAGAAAAAGTTTGTGTATTTTTAAGCCAAAGTGTTACTGTCTTGCTATCACAGTCTAAAAGTCTAAAAGTCTAAAAGTCTTCCAAGTGTGTTCTTTTTCAAAACTCATTTTATGTCTTCTAGGTTCTTTGCATGCCATACAAATTTTTTGTAATTTCCTATCAATTACGCTAATAAAACCTGCTAGGATTTTGACTGGGAATGTGTATCAAATATTCGAAATCTAAGATCATTAGAGGGGAAAAAATGACATCTTAACAATACTGAGCCTTCCACTGTAGGAGCATGGAAAGTAGCTCATTTATAATTTCTTTAATTTCTCTCAGCAATATTTTGTAGTTTTTGCCATAGAAAATTAGCATGTGTTAGTGAAAATTTTTCCTAAGTATTTTAAGTTTTTGGATGGTAGAGTAAATAGTACTATTTTTATTTTGTTTTCCAAGATCTCACTGCTTACAGAGAAAAATACAGCTTATTTGCATATACTGATTATTCTGTGATCTTATTAAACTCACTGGTTACTTCAACAAAGTTTGTCTGTATGATTTCATAAGGAATTTACAACAGGTCACTCAAAAATAAAGATGGCTTACTTCCTCATTTCCAATGCACAGGACTTTAAATTCTTTTTCTTTTCTTACTATACAGGTTCAAACATGCATTGTAATGCTGAATAGAAGCATAAGAATAGATATCCTCACCTAGATTCCAATCAGAAATGACAAAGCATTGAATCCTTCACCATCAATTATGAGGGGAGTTACATGTTTTCCATAGATGTCCTCTATCAGGTTGAGGAAGTTCCTTCTATTTCTAGTTGCTAAGAGTTTTTATCATAAATTCAAATTCTAAATACTTCTCATTTTGCGATTCTTTAGGTAATGTGATTTTTCTCTCCTTTCTCTGGTACTGTGGTTTAGTACATTAATTTTTAAATTAAGCCAACATTATACCACTTGGTCTTTTTATGTACTGAAATATTTGATATATAAAAATATTTTGTTACTCTTTGCATGTATGTTTGAGTCTAATTTTTTGTACTGAAATTCTTTTGAGTCCTGATATCCATAATTTGAGAATTTGGTTTTGTTTTCAGTGTTTCCATTCACTCAAAATAATTTTTTCTTTGACTCACAGGTAATTAAAAAACCACATTATGCAATTTTCAAACAGTGAGATGTTCCATTATTATTATCCAATTTACTGTTAACAGAAAACACACTCAGCAAGATTTCAATCTTTTGAAAATTATAGAGATATATTTTATGTCCCCACAGGGTCTACTTTGGTGAATGTACCATGTGTATTTGAAGACAATGCATACCCTAGAGTTGTTCTGAGGAAGCCCCACAAATATTAGAACAAAACCGCTGACAGAACTTGATTTTCTATGTATTTACTGTCTTTTTTTTTTTCTTTTTTAGTCTATAGTTTTTCCTAGAATTTGCTGAAAAAGGGTCATGATAAGGTTAGGATCAGGGAGTTATCTATTTCTCCATTTAATTCAGCCAGTTTGTGCTTGATGAATTTTGATGCTGTTACTAGAAGCTTACATATTTAAGACGATTATTCCTAGTAAACTACTCCTTTTATCATTGTGTAATATCACTCTTTATTTCTTATGATACGCTCTGCCTTGAAGTATACGTTTCCTGAAATATACGTAACTTTGCTACTTTTCTTATTGTTCTGTTTTCCATTTGTCCCTTTTGCTTTTCAACTACAAAAGCAAGAAAAAGATAAAAGAGATGTAGTCAAGCAATGTTTAGTATTCCGTTTTATTTCTTCCATTGGCCTTTGAGCTCTATTTCTTTTAATTATATTTTTTTCTGGTTGCTGGAAGACTAACAAAATGCATCTTTATATATCAGCCTCCTAGAGTTACTATTAGGTCAATATTGTACGTGTATATATTTTCCTTTTTCTACATTTCACTCACATCTCACACTGCCTGAGATTCATTTCATATGTGTAATGCTATAACAGTGCAATTCCATTTGTGGTACCCCCATCATTTGTGCAATTACTAGCTTTTACTTCTATGTACATTAGAAACCCCATCCTGCCGGATTTTTTTTTAATTATCAATTTTAAGTAATTTATGAGAAGAGGAAACAGTTTATTTACTATTTCAGGCACTCTTATTCCTTTTTGTAGATTGGAAGTTTCCATCTGGTGTCATTTCCCTCTGGCTTGAAGGATAACCTTTAGCATTTATTTCTTGTAGGGCAGGTCTGATGGCTACAAACTCAGCTCACTAAAAATGTCTTAATTTTACCCTATTTTTGGAAGGGTATCTACTAAATAGAGAATTTTGACTTTACAGGTTTTGTTTTTAAGTTTCTTTATTTTGAGGGAGGGAGGGAGGGAGGGGGGGAGGGAGGGAGGGAGACAGAGAAAGAGAGGGAGGGAGGGGCAGCGGGGAGCCTGAGGTGGGGCTGGAATTCAGGAACCCTGAGAACATGAACTGAGTTGAAATCAAGAGTCCAATACTTAACCGACTGAGCCACCCATGTGCCCCTACAGGGTTAGTTTTTCGTTATTACTTCGACACTTTACACCCTTCTGTTGACTTCTGCTTTCCATTATTTCTGCAGAGTTAGCAAAATCTCTCATTTTCCCACATGCAATGTGTCTGCCCACCCCTAATGCACCAGGTTACTATCATGATTTTTCTTTATCTTTGGCTTTCAGCAGTTTGACCAGGATGTGCCAAGGTCTTTTTTTTTTTTTTTTTTTTTTTTTTTCCCTTTACATTATCCTGCTTGGGATATGCTGAGCTTCTTGAATCTTCAATTTCTACTCCTCACCCAATTTACCCAATTTGGAAGTCTTGGCCATTATTTCTTCAAATATTTTGTCAGCCACAATCTCACTCTCTTCTCCTTTGGGGACTCCAATTACAAATGTTTTGGAATGACTGGTATTGACCCACAATACCTAAGGTTCTGTTCGTTTTTTACACTTTTTTTTTTTTTTTTTTTTGGCCTACATCCTTAAGATAAAATTACCTCTGTAGAGCTGCCTTCAAACTCGCGGACTCTTCCGCATCTCCAATACACTATTAAACCTACATGCTAAATATTTCAATTCAGTGATTAAACTTTTCAGTTTGAGAATTTCCATATGGTAAATTTTTATAGTTTTCATTTCCCTGAAGAGACTTCTCCATTAAGACCATGTTGTTGTTGTTTTAATTCCTTGAAGATAATTTCCTGTAGTTCTTTGAACATAATCATAATATCCACAGTAAAGTCTTTGCCTGTGAAATCCCAAATCCGGGCCATCTTGGGTCTGGTTTGATTTTCTTTGATGATAAATCCCATTTCATTTTTCTTTACTATTTAATGTTACAATACTGCAACAACTGTTGAGTTATAATATTCCTTTGAGGAATGTTCATTCTAGTTTTAGCAGGCAAATCACTGGGTGATAACCTTAAGTTGTATAGGTTTGAGTTTACTCACTGTTAGTGTAGCGGTGGGAAGTAAAGGATTCACCCTAGCCCCCGGAACTTGGTATCTAAACTTTCTTCCCAGAGGAGTCTGCAAGACTCGATTATAGGTTTCCTTAAGGTGAGTCGTGAGTAGGTCCTTCTTTTTTGTTTTGTTTAAAATTTCTTCTAATGTGTATTTATCTTTGAGAGAGAGAAGGTGGGGAGGGGCAGAGAGCGAGGAAGACACAGAATCCAAAGCAGGCTCTAGGCTCTGAGCTGTCGAGCCCGATACGGGGCTCGAACCCACAAACGGTGAAATCATGACCTGAGCTAAAGATGGACGCTCAACTGACTGAGCCACCCAGGTGCCCCTAGAGTAGGTACTTCTTCAGGGTGTGGTACTCATTCCTCAAGTACAACCTTTCCAGTTGTTTGAATAAATACCCAAGTGAGCAAATGAGGTGCTAAGATGATTTCTCTATTTTGGCAGAGCCAGAAATCCCATGCCTCCCAGCAATGCTGGACCTCTAGGATCGCCACTCCACTCCCAACTTGTAACAAGTGCCCTGTGACAAATCTCGATCAGCCTAGGAACAGCGCAGCCTCCAGGCACAGACTCAGTGGAGATCTGCACAAGGACCAGAGAGGACCCTTTCTGTACAACCCCTTCCCCTTTAATGCCCTGCCCAGCAGAGTCCAGCTGTTTCAACTGCTACAAATTCTGATCTCTGCCTCTTCTGCTTAGAGAAAAACAGCCTCTGCTTAAACTTCAGTTCTCTGCGCTATAACTGTAAATTTTTCACCAGGCCAAAAGCTGGGCACTCATGAAGTTAGTATAGTTTCTGTTTTCTCAAGGCTTGCAATTTTTCTCTACTGGTTGTCTACGGTCTTAAAACAGACGACTTGCATATTTTGCCTAGTTTATCTCTGTTAGTAGTTTACACAGCTTTGGCTAATTTATTCCAAAGTCTTTTATGTTTTTGTTATGTTACCGTAAATGGAATTTTAAAAACTTATAATTTCAGTTTTAAAAATACCAAAAAATCTTTACCCAGATTAACCCATTGTTTGTATTTTGCCCCACTTGTTTTATCCTATTCTCTCTCTCTCTCCCTCTATCTTACACACACACACACACACACACACACACACACACATTTGGTTACAGTGATGTTCACCAGTTTTTCCAATGTAAAGTTGCTATATTTTTCCTTTACAATAAGCATTTTATAGGGAGATACTTTGAGACTTTGTGAATAGTATGTATATAATCCATTTTCATCAATTTTTCACCTTCATGTTAATGGGGACAGACCACTAAGGAGAGTATTATAGTATTTATTCAACCTTATTAAAAATGCACTTTAAGACCCTTTCTGAAGGCCTCAAGAATGAAACGCAAAGCAGCCTAGAGCTACAATTACACCTTAAGCCACAAGTGTGACACAACTATCTAGTCTATGGTAACTTAGTTCCATGAGTCCAGTTTCCCCCTTTCCATTATGTTTCCAAAATAGTCTCAGAAGAGAATATGGAAGCCTATATAATGAGAGTTGCAGAATACAGAAAATGCTTCCCAGGCACTAGATGATATTTGGATCTAAAAAAGCAACCTTAAAACAATGTTGTTTGCAAAGTGATGAATCATAAGAGACCTTTTTGCTTATAACTACAAAATGCTTTAGGCTTTATTTCAAATGAATGATGTATGGCTAGTAATTAGTATGTGACTGTAATGATGTTTTGTTTTGTTTTTGCAAATGAAACAAATTAAGCAGATTGTGCCATAAAATTTCAATACTATATAGATGGTCTAACTAGAAAGCATCATATTTCCATACCAAAAAACAACAAAGAATCCACATTTCCTATTACGGACTTAAATGCCCCACTTTTTAGTTGTCTATTTAGATGATATAAATCCCAAAGAAGTAAACACCCAAATTCCTAAAAACTTAATTTCAAGTTCAACAATTTCAGCTCCTACTTGAACATTCTAAGTAATTTGCATCTATTAATAACTCAAAGTTAACCTTTAAATACTAAAATAAATTGGTCCAGTAATGAAGCATACAGAAACCACAACTAAAAACAACTTCAAGTACAGTGGGCATCTACAGCAAACAGAAACGTAAGAGTGGTGGGCACCACCAGAAATGGAGTATTATCTTTTCATGTCCTAGAAGTACGAGCTCATAGCTGATCAGTAACAGTTATTGGTTGAGTGAACAGGTTGCCTCATCTATGAAATGGTAATGCGTATTTCTGGAGTTATGTGAGAGCCAGATACAATTACTCATTTATGTGTCAGATATTTATTGAGCATTTATTATGTGCCAAACACTCTTTTTGGCCTTGGAGATTCACATTAAAAATAAGATGACAAGGGGGCGCCTGGGTGGCTCAGTCGGTTGGGTGTCCGACTTCGGCTCAGGTCACGGTCCGTGAGTTCGAGCCCCGAATCGGGCTCTGGGCTGATGGCTCGGAGCCTGGAGCCTGCTTCCGATTCTGTGTCTCCCTTTCTCTCTGCCCCTCCCCTGTTCATGCTCTGTCTCTCTCTGTCTCAAAAATAAATTAAAAAAAAAAAAAAAAACCTTTAAAAAAAAAAAAAAAGATGACAAGAACTTGGTCCAAATGGGGTGTGCTGTAAGTAAGCAGGCAGAGAAAGGAAGAGAAAAACAGAAACGAATAGACAAGATCCTTTCAGATAAGGACGAGTGCTATGACTAAGTAGGGTTCAAGAGATAGAGAATGATGGGGGGCATCAACATGATGAATGCGTTCATGACAAAGTGGCATTTGGGCTGAAACAAAGGGATCTGCAAGAGTAAAGACAAATCTGAGGTGGGGATAGCAATTGAGTATGGCTGCAACACAGTAAATAAGAAAGGGAGTGGTAAACTGAGTTTCAAGAAATAGACACTAGATCATCTTACAAATTATAATCAAATTAGAAACTATTAGAACTTCCAAAGGGAAATTCCTCTTCTGGCCAAAGATGGAAAAACAGGGACTAGACTTACCACCCTGCCTGAAGCAATAGTTTTCAGACAGTAGACACCAGTGTGGGACAGTGGCACCTGAGAAAGGGGAAACAAGGTGAGCTCTATGACTGTGCTAGCTCACTTTTTTTTTTTTTAATTTTTTTTTAATGCTTATTTATTTTTGAGACAGAGAGAGACAGAGCATGAATGGGGGAGGAGCAGAGAGAGAGGGAGACACAGAATCGGAAGCAGGCTCCAGGCTCTGAGCCATCAGCCCAGAGCCTGACGCGGGGCTCGAACTCACGAACCGCGAGATAGTGACCTGAGCCGAAGTCGGACCCTCAACCGACTGAGCCACCCAGGCGCCCCGATAGCTCACTTTTTAGAAAGAGTTTCCAAACTGCAGCACAGAGAAGAGGAAGCCAGGCAGAATCATGGGGTCTCCATGAGTTGAGGACAGGCAGGTGAGAGTCTGTTAATGCCAAGGCAGATAGAGTTCTTTGGACAGAGTACCAGAAAGAAAAGAGTAGCACAGAGAAAAAGCTCGGGAGATCTCAAGAGATTTCCCCTATGTCTTTAGCTCTGGTACTGATGAGCACACGCATGTAAGAAAACCACTAGAGGCTGGAGAAAGAATCAGCTAAAAGCACTGGAGGTAACTGTGCCTGATTCTCACACAGGGCTGGGAACAGTACTTGATCTCATCAGCCAGAGTGGGAAAACTTCAAAATTCATGGGATATTGAGTAGAATACTCAGCAGACTATTACTGAGTATCACTCTTGGGGGAAAATAAGCTCTAGATTGAAGGCTCCTCTGATTCCATGTAACAAAGCTTAAATACAAGCCACATAAGTAAGTATCAAACTATTTGCAAGTAATTTAACTGTCTCCCCAAACAAAGCACAAGAGTATTTATAAGAGTACAAAAGTATCTACAGCACAACATGGTAAAAAAAATAAAAAAATAAAAAAAATAAATTGGCACCCAAACAAAAATTATTAGCCACCCAAAGTGGTAGGAAAATATAACCACCTAGGAGAATATTTAATAAACACAGATCCAGAAATACACGAATGACAGAAACAATAACCAGAAAGAAGTTATCATAAAACTATTTCATATGTTTGACAGGGTTGTAGAAAGAATGAGAATTTTCAGAAAAGAAAAGATATTTTTTTAAAAAATACCCAAACTGAGTTTCTAGAGAAAAAAAGTTATGATATCTGAGATGACTGAATAGGAAAAACAACAGATTAGACACCACAAAAGAAAAAAACTGGAATACATAGCCACAGAAATTATCTCAAATAAAAAAATTAAAAAGAAAACAAAAAAACAGAGACAAATATGGAACACCTTCAAAAGGACTAATATATGTGTAATAATAAAATATATGCAAATGAAGTCCCTGAAATAGAGGAAGGAGGTACAGAAAAAGTAACTGAAAAAAAGTAATGGCTAAACTTTTACAATTCAAAAACTATAAACCCAGAGATCCACAAGCTCAATGAACTCCACGGCCTAGAAATATGAAGAAAACTACATCCGAGGTACATCATAATCAAATTGTCCAAAACTAGTGAGAAAGAGAAAAATCTTCAAAACCAGACACTAAAAAAAAACAAAAAGACATAACAAAGGAATAAAGGTAAGAATGATGGCAGACTGCTTGCCCAAAATTATGCAAACAACGAGACAGTGAAGTAACACGTTTGGAGCACTGAAAGGAAAAACTATCAATCTGGAATTCCATATCCGTGAAAACACTTTTCAAAATGAAGGTGGTGAAGAGAATTCCCCAGACGTACAAAAAATGAAAGAATTCATTAGCACTGTAAGAAATATTACAGTTATTTCTTCAGGGAGAAGGAAGAGGATTCTAGATGGAAGTCAAGATTTCACAAACAAGTGAAGAGTGCTGGAAATGGTATATATGTGAGCAGACATAAAAGACAAATGATTATTGATAGTAAAAACAATAACCATGTGTTAGGAGTTTTAAACATGTTGAGACAAAATGTATGATAACAATAGCACAAAGCCCCCAAGTGTTGGAAAACAGGAGTACATCATTTTAAGACTTCATACCACACAGAAAATGGTATAGTATCATTTGAAGTTAGTTAAAAATATATATTATAAACACTAATGCAAGCATTAATAAAGTAGTAACTAATAAGTCAACGAGAATATAAAGTCACTAAAATATTTAATCCAAGAGAAAAAGAGTACCAAAGAATAGATGACAGGGAAAATAAATAGCAAAACAGTAGATTCAAACCCTACCATATTAGTACCCCACATTAAAGGAAAACGGTCAATACTACACTGAAAAGGTAGAAATCATTAGATTGGATTTAAAAAGTCATTATGCTGTCTGTAACAATAGTAGCTTAAAAGGAAAAGAACAAAAAAGATAGACCATGTTATCACTAATCAAAATAAAGCTGGAGTGGCTGTATTAACACAGCACAAAGTAAATATTAAAACCTTTACAGAGTATTTTAAAACTTGGAGGTGACATAATCTCATTTAGGGTTTTTATTTTTTTCCATTTAGTTTTATGATAAGTGATCACTAGATGCTATGTGGAAAAAGACAATACATTTAAAACATGCGGCATTCCACCTTCAGCAACCTTAAAGATTTAAGGGTCAAATCTGTTCGGGGGGGGGGGGGTATGATGAGGGAGCGTAAGGCAGGCTGCCACAGTGCAAACATCCTCTCCCACAGGTGGGATATTCCTCAGGCACTCCTGGAGATCATGTGATCTCTATCAGTTATATGTCTTAGTAAATTACAAGAAAAAGGCAATCTTATTAATAGCCTAATCTCTGGAAATTTATAGACTCAGTTTTCTGGAGCCCCAACATCACCCTCCCCTCCATAGTGACGGGGGGAACAAAGACAAGAAGGAAATGGTAGGTGAAACTAAATTTCTTTATGACCCGCAGTCCATTGACAAATACTTGGGGCAAATACATGGTATAACATGTCTCCAGGAACTCCCTAGTGTCTTAATGTTAATGTCTTACTAGAAAGAAAACAACCTTAGCTTGACAATAGCAAGGCCTCTGTACCTTAGGAGCCCTCTTGAGCACATCAAAATCCTTCGGGAGCCCTCCCTTTTGACTTTACCTCTCCCAACTCCATAGTATATAACCACTCACTCTTCACAACCCCTGTGCAGCTTTTTCTGCCCACGGGTTCTGTCCCCATGCTTTAATAAAATCACGTTTTTTGCACCCAAAAAATAAATATAAATGACAATAAAACATGAGACATAGGGCCTGAAACACAGTAAGCAATCAACAAACAGTAAAAACAAAAATGTATGCAGTTAATGAAGGACTAACCCAGTAACACCATCCTTAAGGGTTAATGTTTTCTCAACAGTATTGTTCTAAAATGAATACCCACACTTTATTTTAAATTTGGCTCCCCTTTACCATTCATTAACATGTATGAAACAAAAGCACTCTAAGCATGGCGATCCCTGCCTGACTTGCAGGGCTTCATTTAATAAAAGAGGGATTATGAGAAATCATCAAAATACCATAAACATGATACTTACATTTAAGAGCCACTTTGGCTAAATCCTCTACACTTTCAAGTGGTTAATTAATTACATGCTGAAGATTGATCAGTGGACCAGATAAAAATTAGTTAGTCACAGAGTAAAACAGAAAGTTGGATCTGAAGATAAGATGCAAACATATGTATGTATGTGTGTGTACACACACACACACACACGCACACACACATACACACACACAGAGACACCACAGTCAGACCTTTGGATGTAATTCTAGCCAGCTGACCCTTTTATCTCTATCTCCAGAAGCTGATCTCACTAGCCGACTTTCAAGTTTTGGGTGGAACTATGGAGAAGGAAGGTCAGGGGTAGTGGAGGTAAGAGTGACACAGGAAAAACTCTGTTATATATTAGATTATTCAAAAGTAATGAAGAATAAGAGGGTCTTTTCCTGTAACATTTGCTAATTACCTCATATTTTAAAGTAACAACTTTCCCCAAACATTCTTAAATGACCAATTCCTTGCTTTGACTTTAATTTCTCCTATGCCATTTTACAAATTCTTGCTCCTTCTCCAATGCCATAATATTAATGGCAATATTATCATTAAGAATGATACCTTGCTGTGTTTCTTGTTATTGATTGTTTGCACTTCTTATACTCTGTTTCTACATTAGAACAAAATAAAATTCATTCAGGGGCTTCTAAAAATAAAATCAATGGCCTGGAAATTCATTATTTGGGTTTGTGCTTCAGTTCAAGTCATTGATTTGGTGGGGGGGGCGGGGGGGGGAGGGGTGCGGTGTGTTTGAGAGCGTTCAAGCCAAATCATTGTGATACATTTTTCTGGCAACTCCTCTGCCCTTCAGCCATAAAGTATGTCTGTTACTTTGTTCAAAGATGTCAGAGGGGCCAGGTCTGTGTCTGCATTTCAGGAAAAATGGGGAACTATGTAGACACTGATGGCAGGACTCAGGCAGTGGACTTAACCAATAAAGGATAAGGCTACAGCTCAGAGCCATGGTTAGGGAAAAGTTAAGTAGGAACCTGCATTGTGGGGAGGATGAAATTGGGGAAAGGTAGTCTTCAGCTGGCAAGCAAGGTAACTACTAAAGCCAGCAGGAAGAATTATAGATAGTTCCAAAGGAGATAATAAGAATCTAGTAAGAAATAAGGGGCTAAGAACACAGCAGATAAAGCCCTCCTAAGAGAAAAACTTAGAAAAGTCAGTAAGGCAAAAGAGTGCATAAAGTTACAGAATGAGAGAGAACAGACTCCTAGATGGAAAATTAAACAATAAAGGGAAGGACTGTCACGAAGCTAACTGAACTGGTTTTCTCTTAAGTACATTCAAACTATAGAATGCTTTTAAAAAAAATTCTGGGTCAGAACTTAGGCAAAGCATAAATAAAGGAAGTGTCAAGAAAACCTCTATTACAAAGCTGCTGGAACTTTAAATCCTTTCAGAACATACTAGCGTTCAACTGATCAGAATGATTTAGGTGCTTTACTGTGGCTAGTGGTTCCAAGGGCAGCTACTTTCAAAGGAAACACTGATAAAATAGGATAGACAGACTCTACTTGGCCACAGCATAGAACTTCAGTAATGCCAACAACTACCGCAGGAAGACACGTAATGTGACGTCAATGAGTAAAAAGAAAAAAAAAAAAACAATTGAGGGGTGTCTGGGTGGCTCAGTCAGTTAAGCCTCCAACGGCTCAGGTCTTGATCTCATGGTTCATGGGTTCGAGCCCTGCATCTGGCTCTGTGCTGGCAGCTCAGAGCCTGGAGTCTGCTTCCGATTCTGTGTCTCCCTCTCTTTCTGCCTCTCCCCCACTTGTGCTCTGTCTCTTTCTCTCAAAAATAAACATTAAAAAATTTTTGAAAAAAAAACCAATACGACATTGGGTCCAATCACAGTTTCAGCATAAAGCCACAGACTATGAGAACTCTTAAACATATTAAAATTTATACTAAATCGTGACTATTTAATGTATCATTATAAGTTAATGTACTGTAAGTGCTACAGTACACACACACAATTAGATTTTCCTAGCAGATGGGAACTTGGACAAATATAATATGTCAAATAACTTGGTAGTGATGAGGCTGGTGGTATAAAAGTTAACATGAGCTTTTCAATGAAGGGAGTGGGGAATCACTTTGCTTCCTATCCTATGCCTCAGATAAGTACAATCTATGGACTTGGATAGAAAATTGCCATCCTTGGTAAAGAAAGAAAAATAACATTAATAATGGATAATAGCTGAGTTGCAGGACAGGAAACTTGACCCAATGTTAGAGGGAAGAAAACAAACACATTTATCCTTTTAAAAAGGCCACGTCTGGTATGGAAGATAAGGATGTTTAATGAAACGTACAATTCAATACAAAATGAAAATATAAGCGAAGAAACAAAAGGAAAAGACAAAACAAAACAAAACTCAGACAAGTTCATAATGAACCAAAAAAATATAGGACCAAACACCATCACCTTCTGTTTCAGGAGCCATCATGCAAATTAAGTTAAATGAAACTATACAATGAATCTGGGTATCCCAGAAAAGTTTTCAATGGCTCTCACCCCTAATATCACAATGCCAGCTTTCTGTCAACCAGGGTACAGAAAATGAGAGAAAAGCTTCTCAGTGAAGTCACTGGTCAGGCCAGTGACATTCCAGAAACATACACACTCATCAGGCTTTCCAAGGAAGGACAGAGGATTTTCCTCACATTTGGCCCTAAGTTTCTGAAGATAAAAAATGGTATTTGGTTTCTACAAAGAAAAGCAGGGATAGGACTTGTCTGAAGCAAAAATGTAATGTAAGCTAAAGCCTAGCTTTAAAAACCTTTCCCTTGTTTGCCTTTCGCCCACCTGCTGTATGCATCTACTTCTTGCCTAACAGATCAAGAGCTTTATAACCGAGAAATAGTACAGTATAGTAGAAACAAAATATAATTCAGAAATCCTGAACGTGAATCCTTCTCTTCTGTTTATAAAGTAGGGGGGTTAAGTCACCTACTCTCTATGAATTTCAGTTCTTGCAACCCTAAAAGGGCTGCCTTGAGGGATGAGGGATATTATCAGGCAAATGTATACAAACATACTTTGCGAAATGTTTATTACTATACAAAAGTCAAAGAAAGTAGTTGTCATGTGGTTACTTGGATGTTCAATGGTTGCTCATTTGCTGGAATACTTACATCATTAACCTAAAACTCCAAAATTGCTCTCCTGGCTCCTATCATCCAAACCCTCACTTTCTAGATGTAACAAGTTTCAGATATCATATTTAAAAAATAATCAAACTAAACTATCATAGAGTCAGATTCTAATCTCTAGGTACCCCATTACATGAGATGACTTACAAGCAGAAGTCTAACTGCTGTTTTATTATATTTCATATAGTTAAATTCAATTCTGCCATCTTTTTTTTTTTTTTTTTTTTTTTTGCCCTTGAGCACACTTTTTGTAATAACCATCAAGCTGTTACTATACACAACTGGACGATTTTAATTTCAGGAGATTTCTAAGGCTAAGGTCTTCAGTTGGATAGATCCAGTCAGGTCAACTTAGCTCATATTTCTGGTTCTAACATGTGCAACTAATATCAGAAGTGAAAGTTACCCTAATCAGGTTTTCAGTAACTTGAATTGTACTCTTGAAGGTTTTTCCTATAAACAGAAAATAACTACTCTGGCACCATTTTTCAACACAAAATCCAGGAGTCATGATAATTGATCGTACCTAAAATGTTCATCAATCAGTACTTATTTTTCTACCACACCCCCACTCATCCCCTTTATGCTTCGTGCAACAGTGAATTGTGTATATTTAAAAAATATACAAAGTAAAAAGCCTAGAATATCTAAAATTGTTCAAAAGGAATTGATAAATAATTATAAGGTGGACAAAATCATTGACAAAGAGGAGGGTATGAAAAAAGAGCAGAGGACAGAATCTGAGTAAGACCATGATTTAAGTATCAAAAGAAATGGGAAGAGAGTCTGGGAAAGAGACAGACAAGCAGCACATGGGAGCCGCAGGAGAATGACAAGCAAGTAGATAAAGCTAACGGGGTGAAAGGCTGACCGCATGTCAAGAGCATACAGATGAGACATGAAAGGACTTAGTTGGATCTGGAAATATGACGTTGTGCATACCCTGAGAGTAACTCACAAGACCTAATGGAAGGAAAAACATATACATAAAACATGCTAGAGGATCAAAGTGGGTCCTAACTGGATCTCAACACAGGAGAAGAAAAACATTTAAAATACAACTATGATGAAGATAGCAGCTAACATAATTATTGGGTACTGATTCAGTACTGACTGCACATGAACGTTCTCCTTTAAATTTTACCACCACCTAATGAGATAGGTTCTAAGATCACCCACATTTCCTAAATAAAGAAACTGAAAAACTGAAATTGAGGGGTGTTAAGAGACTTATTCAAAGTTTCATAGCTAGTACATGATGAATTAAGTACTCAACCCCAGACCTAACAGGGCTAGAATGCAATGAAGGATATTTGAAGGAATTTGGAATTCTAGGACCAAGTTGTTTTTAACTGAGATTCATGTTTCAATACTAGGAACATGTTGCATAGCAAGCCTCGGTAAGCCCAGAGCTAGAGAGCTTTAGCATTTCAGTATTTTCAATAAGTCATAAAGTACCTTACAGAAAATGTATTCATTCTTTCATCAGATACTTGCGTGCGTATGATATGCCAAGTAGTGCATAAGGAATTCACCAAGAGATACCTGAGAGAATGATTCCTGAGATGACAGATATTCTTATAATAGGCTAATAGATAGGTTGATGGATACATCGAATATAACGAGAAGATGATGGATACTTGGGAGAAAACTAAAACAGGGATGAGGAAAAGAAGTGCTACGGGCTAGCGGGCATGTAGTTGTCAACAGGGCACTCAGAGAAGACTTCCAGAAGTTGACATATGAACAAAGACCAAAAGGATGTGAAGGAGCAAGTCACCTGGAGGTCTAATGGAAGCAAGGTCCAAGGAGGGTAAAAGGCAAGTATAAAACCCTGAAGAATGCGACTGGTATTTCAGTATAGAGGCCGTGTGGTTAAAGCAGACTCCTCCCGGGGGCACAGCAGAAGATGGGGCTAGAACACCAAGGCAACGGCAGATTCTGTGAGAGTTCTGTCGACCACTGCAAGGATTTGGGAGTTTTCTCTGAGGTGGGAAGCCATTATAGGGTTACCGGTAGAGTGAATACTATCTGACTTACAGCACTGGCTACTGTGTTAAAAATAGACTGGTTGAAAATAAATTAAGATAGGTATTATTTCTTAGTATCAAATCTTTCACACATTTTACATGCCTGTTATACGCAACACAAGCAAACATTGTACCTTTTGCCATCAAGCGAATAAAGGGGGAAGATGAAGACGAATCACGGTTGAAAATTCAAACTTTGTGAGAAACTTACCAGAGGGAGCAACTCAGTGAAAGAGCTTATTATTCTGATCATGCTGTGTTTTCATTAGTTCTAATAAATTAAGGAATTGCAAAGTTATTTAATATAGCTGACATTCTACTAATTTCAAGGGAAAAGGGTAACAAAAGCTCATAAGAGAATCCGTTTAGAGCTCAATTCCACTTACCCACCCACTCTACAGAGAATACAATTGGTAATGTGTGAGTGATTTTTCCCCTTAATGGCAGGATTTGCTATTACTATTTTTATGTCGATTTGAACTAAATGAACTCAATCCCTTGATTAAATGAGAGAGTTATTTTATCATGGCAAATGCGTACATACTTCTGGCATTTTAACATCGTCTTAGTTTATGATATAGGCACTATATGTTTAATATTATGATGTATTAGGGATTATTCCATTTTCCTTCATACGAGAGCAAGGTTTGGAGGCAAAGTTTTTTCTTTCTTTCCACAGACACATATTCTCATGACCACTAGCTTCTTTCCAAAGGTCCCTGATGAATTATATTCTACAAATGCCAAATAGCCCTCTCACCCTGGCTCATGCTTAGTTTGTGAAACCAACTGCAATAGTGTCATATTATAATATCACCTGGTACAATTCCCTAGACGGGGGATTACGATTTTCCTCAGAGAGGTGATAGCTGCAAAAACAAACAAATTTTGCTGATGGTGATCCCTCTCTAGGGACAAGATTGAGAAAACACACTACAGTTTGCATATTTTGCCTCTCCCTTTGCTGCCTCCTGCGCTGCATTTCTAATTCACTCCTCAGGTGAGCTCCTCCAGAGCCATAGCTTTAAATATCACGGTGCCCAAATTTATACCTCCAACCTTGAACTGCCAGCTTACATCCCAACTGCATACCTCATGTGTCCCCTCGGATGTCCACAGACACGTTAGGTGTGTCCCTACACAGTGTGCTCCTCTCGCAAGCCTTTTCCTCACCTCCGTGAATGGGCAGGGCAGGAATTTTTGAGTCAGCCGGATATCACTCTTATCCCAAATCCAGCCCATCAGAAATCCTACTTTCCCTACTTTCCAACAGAATCTGACCTCTGACAGCACCATCAAGCCTTCAGGCCAGCACCATTTCTCACCTTAATAACTAGATCATCGGATGCCCGAATAATAGTCTGAAAGCATCAGTCTGATCACTTCACCTACTTAAAACTATCTGATGGCTTTCATACGATAAAGTCCATGGGCCTCACGCCATGGCTCCACGGCCCCAGTGATGTAACTTCATCCCCTACCACTCCTTCATACTCGTTCTGCCACAGCCACTCGCCTCTGCCGTGCCAAAGTCACTTGTCCCTCAAAGCCTTGGAGTTTGTGGTTTCCTCTGTCTATAACATGCTTTGCCCAAGACGGCCACACAGCTAACTTCAGTCACTTAAGCTCTGGCTAAATATTATCTCTTCAGAGAGATCTTCCCTAGCCTTGTTATCTCTCTCTCTCTCTCTCTCACACACACACACACACACACTTGCACCTGTGGGCCCTCACCCTAACACTTCCTGAGGAGTATTTTTTATTATTTGATACTAGGCTATGTTTTTGTTTATGTGTATATTATTACTGTCCTCAGATGAAATGTAAGGCCAACAAGGAATAAGAGACACGTTCAATGCAATGAACGCAGGGCCTAGAGCGATTTTCAGTGCATAACAGGTGTTCGATAAATATGTGTCAAATAAATGAACAAATGATTGGATAATTTTTGAACCCCAGGAGACAAGGTCTTAAAATAAAAAGATCAGATAGTGGTGCAGTTACCAATATAATCTCAAGGTCTCAATTCTCCCATTAAGTATCTGGCAATCTAAGCCCCCATAGCATCAAAAGGCCAAGACCTACACTAATGAAAAAATTGCTACCTGGAGCCATTTCGTAAGAATCTAACGTGAGCTCAAATCAATATTAGAAAGGTTCTTAAATATACTCAATCCATTGGCAGTGAAGCCACGTAAAGTTCAACTGTAAGAAAACCTCTGAGTTTCTGTATATTTCAGTGTATTTGGTTAAATCGATACATCTGTTACACATTATTTTGTACTACCCGTTAAACTTGTAAAGAGAAGATGTAAATGGCCTTTTAAAGGTTTTGTCAATGTCTAAGTCCACTGTGTCATGTGCAGGAAGAACTACAAAATAAATTCTGTGAGGAAAAAGATCTTCAGAGAAAATATTATACTAGAGTGGACAAGGTAGAACTACCTTCCAGCTGACCACTGATTGTAACTACTCAAACCAACAAAATTTATGTCTAATTAAAACTTCAAATGGCATTGTGACTATTTTGGCTTACAGTGCTGAAGGTGATGGAAGAGAGAAACCAGAGCGTGAGAAAAATGATGGAAGTACTAAACGTCTGCAGGATTTTCGCTGCAAATCAATGAGAATTGAAAGCAAGCTAAATTAATAAGCCCTGAACTAGGTGAAAGAAAAACCATCTGTGCTGGCAAGCCTATATTAAGTCCTGGATCCTGGTAAGAGCATGTCAAGAAGGTTGCAAAGCAGAGTGACAAGAATAACTGAACAGCTGAATGCTTAGGATCTTAGGAGAAGCAGACCTCTAAGATTTAAATAGCTATGAATCTGGTTATAATCATTTATTACTCTAAACAAATGTCCTCCCTGGGTAGTGAAAGATTTGCAGATGAGTTTGCCAAAGTGCTGTCTAAAGCATCATGAAATTTGAGAGGACTTGGACTCCAGGACAGGCACCAAAAGCAGACGACAAAATAGAACTCTGTCTTCCAGGAGGAGAGACTGGCAAGATTTCTCTCATTGACAGACGAGATTGAAGATGAATTATCAAAGAGAAAAGGAAGAAGTAATTACCAGAAACCAAAATGAAAAAGAAATTGTATCATACTAACTTCATGTCTCTTATTAAGTTGTAAAGTGATAAGTCTGTGAAACAGGACTGACCTTGTATCAGGACATTTGCAATGCACTTGAAATAATCAACACCTAAAAAATGAAAGACAGCCCTGGAGATGTTTCCTCTGGAAAAGCAATCGCTCAGCAGAGGTACTTTTTCAGGTTCCTTACCTATCTTGGTCACTCCTTTCCTAAAGGTGTTTCAATAAGCCGTGATTCTTTTGTAATCTTTTTTTTTTTTTTTGGGAGAGAGAGAGGGAGGGAGGAGGGGGGGGGGGGGGGGGGGGGGGGCGACAGAGAAAGAATTCCAAGCAGGCTCCACACTGACAGGCCCATGCAAGACTCAATCTCACCAACCGTGAGATCATTACCTGAGCGGAAATCAAGAGTCAGGCACTTACTAGAATGAGCCATCCAGGTGCCCCTCAATAAGCCATGATTCATATCGAATCACAATTTCCTCAACACCTTTTATAAAATAAAACCACTAAGTACCCTAAGAAATACTGTACAGGGTACCCTGAATATTCAATGAACTTAAAAAGAAAATGACATTCTGAGTTAAAAAAGCATCAAGGAAAATGTCCAGTGTGATATCAGAACAGTCATGTGTTGTGACAGGTGAACAAGTTAAGTGGTAGAATTACACAGGGTGGTTAAGTTCTACATTTTTAAAAAGAGAGTGAATTCAGATTTTATGCTCAAAAGTTACTTGGTTTGCTTTTAAATTAACCCATTCTCACCACAGAGAGGTCATTATCTAGAGATTCATTTTAACAAAAATTAAAATAATTATCTTAAAAATACTTCACATTTTCATTTTAAAAAGTGTTTTATGTCTCCTGAGGCAAGGCAAACAAAAGCAAAGATAAACAAATGAGACTAGCTCAAACTAAAAAGCTTTTTCAAAGCAAAGGAAACCATCAAGAAAACTAAAAGGCAAACCTATGGAGAGAACAGATTTGCAAATGACAGTATCCAAAATATATAGAGAACTTATCAAACTCAACACCCAAAAATGAATAATCAAATTAAAAAAATGGGCAGAAGTCACGAACAGACATTTTCCCAAAGAAGACATATGGATGGCCAACAGACACACGGGAAGATGCTCAACATTGTTCATCGTCAGGGAAATAAAAATCAAAACTACAGTGAGATATCACCTCACACCTGTCAGAATGGCTAAAATCAACAACACAAGAAACAACAGGTGTTGCTGAGGATCTGGGGAAGGGCAGGCCTCTTACACTGCTGGTGGGACTGCTAACTGCTGCAGCCACTCTGGAAACCAGTATGAAGGCTCCTCAAAAAGTTAAAAACAGAACTATGATGCAGCAATTGTACTAGTAGGTATTTACACCAAAATACAAAAATACTAATCCAAAGGCATACATGGACCCTGATGTTTACAGCAACATTATCTACAATAGCCAAATTATGGAAACAGCCTAAGTATCCATCAACTGATGAATGGATAAAGAAGACGTGGTGTGTATTCCACACAATGGAGTATCGCTCAGCTATAAAAAGGAATGAAATCTTGCCATCTGAAACGACCTGGATAGAACTAGAGAGCGTTTTGCTAAGCAAAAGAAGTCAGAGAAAGACAAATTCCATATGATCTCACTCATACGTGGAATTTAAGAAACAAAACAAGCAAAGGGAAAAATAAAGAGAGCGATCTCTGTTAGAGAAATAATAAATGAAAGGATGATTATTTATTAATTAAATAAAGCCAAGAAACAGACCCTTAACTATAGAGAACAAATTGATGGGTTACTAGAGGGAAGGTGGGTAGGGGGATGGGAGAAATAGGTGAAGGTGATTAAGGAGTTCATGTGTTGTGATGAGCACCAGATGTTGTATGGAAGTGTTGAATCACTATACCGTACACCTTAAGTTAACATTATACTACATGTTAACAGGAATTTAAATAAAATTTAAATAAAAAGGTGATTTTAAAATACATTTATTTCAGGGCAATAAAATGTTTGTATAATACCATAATGATGGACACACTCCTCCATACATTTGTCCAAACCCAGAAACTGTGCAACACCAAGAATGCACTGTAAACTACGGAATTTGGGTGATAATGTGTCAGTGCACGTTCATTAACCTGAAATGTACCACTCAGGGGCTGGGGGAGATGTTGATAATGGGGAAGGGCATAAATGTGGTAGGGGGAGTGTATATGAGTAATCTTTGTACCTCCCTCCCAATATCACTGTGAACCTAAAACTGCTCTAAAACAATAAAATATATATATAAATTCCTCAAACTTTGTGCATGCTTTATTGTTCTTAACCATATATTTTCCCTTCTTTCTTTTTATCTCTTCTTTATTTCACATATTCATTTAGCCAATATCATGTGGTCACCATGTGTATCATGTATCATGTGTTGCATCATGTTGTATTACGGTAACAAAAGAGGAAGGATACTGAATTTTGTAGGGTATGTATTCCAGAGAAGTCTCTCTCAAAGTAGAAAGAAAGGGAAAAGGAAGCATTATCAGCTGGCCTCAGTATGGTGCCTTCAGAGCACAGCTGTGGAGGAAAGATGAAGCCTAGGGGAAAAGGAAGACTAGAGGAGGAGAGGGTGGCAGGTGTTGCTTCATTAAAGACCTAAGCCTGGGCACATGGGAAGGAGGGAATTATAGAAAAATCTGAGGAAACATTTGGGCGTGATGGGTATGCTCATCATCTTGATTATGGTGATGGTTTCATGAGTATATTTATATGTCAAAATGAGTCAAATTCTACAAATTTCAAATATGTACATTTTATTATATGTCAATTTTTTTTTTAAAGGCCTAATGCTACTCTAAGAATTCTGGACATCCATGTAAAAGCTATGGGGAACAAATGAAGGACTTTAGGGAGGCAGTGAAGGATAGTCAGTGGCATTTCACACTCATTTTACATACTCACAAGATGTTCCCTACAATCAAGCTAAATCTGTAGTCCTATTATAAGCAAAGAACCACACTCTTATTATATACAAAGGACCAAGCTTGTCCATATACACAGAATACATTCCTATCCTTAAGCGAGTAACATGGGTCTTCCTTAACTCACTTTTAAAACCAAACTGGGGCTCCTGGGTGGCTCAGTCAGTTAAGCATCTGACTTCAGCTCATGGTCATGATCATGATCATGGTCATGGTCATGATCAGCTTCAGGTCATGATCTCCAGGTCTGTGAGTTCAAGCCCCACGTTGGGCTCTATGCTGACAGCTCGGAGTCTGGAGCTTGCTTCAGGTTAGGTCT
>NW_026057576.1:34508516-34628857 GCF_023721935.1 Panthera uncia
TCAGGTTAGGTCTCTCTCTCTCTCTCTCTCTCTCTCTCTCTCTCTCTGCCTCTCCCCCACTCGCATGCTGTTTCTCTCTCTCTCTCTCTCTCTCTCTCAAAAATAAACAAACATTAAAAAAAATTTTAAACCAAACTTCAAAAATGCAAAAAAAAATCCAGCAGATATCATAAGTAAAAGCAAAGAGATAAGTGAGAAGTATTAAGAAAAACTGCAAATAGGGGCATCTGGGTGGCTTAATGGGTTAAGCCTCCCCTTCAGTTCAGGTCATGATCTAGAGGTCTGTGAGTTCAAGCCCCGCTGCAGAGCTGTGCTAACAGCTCAGAGCCTAGAGCCTGGAGCCTGCTTTGGATTCTGTGTCTCCCTCTCTCTGCCCCTCCTCTGCGTGTGCTCTCTCTCTCTCTCTCCCTCTCTCTGTCTCAAAAACAAACATTAAAAAAACGTTTTTAAAATAAAAACTGCAAATATTTACAAAGGAGTATCATATAGATTACATAAGGAGCTCCTACCAACTAGAAGGAAAAAAAGATGAGAGGCAAACAAAGGATAGGGATAAGCAATTCAAAGAAGAAATAAAAGTAATATATAGTAAATGTTTCAATTTCATCTCATAACCAAGAAATATAAAGTAAAAAAATACACAAAAACAAATGAAAAAGGATAATATTACATATTGGTGATTGTACAAGAAAAAAAACCCATACATATATTGTTCATAAAAATATACATTGACACTCCTCTTAGAAAGATAGTTTGGCAATAAATATCAAGATTAAAAATACCTTTTACTTAGCATTTGAAATTCTGGGACTCTTTTCCAAAAGTAGTATTAATAACAAAGCTAACCTTTATATAAAGAGTTTATTATTACAAGATGATTTACACAAATTCACTATTTTTAAATACTCAGGACAACACAATGGAGGTAGGCACTATCACTGTCCCTCTGACTGGCAGACTAATGACCCCCCAAGTATAACCAAGTACCAATCCCCAACGCTTTTGAATAGATTATTTTACATAGCAAAGGGATTTTGCAGACTTGACTAAGAATCTTTAAATGAGATTATCCTGGATTATCCAAGTAGGCCCAATATAATCACAGGGCCCTTATAAACAGAGAGGAGAGGGTCAGTGAAGATGTGATGACAAGAGCCACAATGACAACGGACCATGAGCCAAGGAATGTGAGCAGCCTCTAGAAGTTTGGAGCAAGGAAACAAATCCCCTGCCTTCACAAGGAATGGAGCCCTGATAACCCATTTTGGACTTCTGACTTCCAGAATTAAAACATAATCAACTTCTGTTGTTTGAAGCCACTAAGGTTATGGTAATTTATTATAGCAGCAATAGGAAAAATCCCATTTCATAAATGAGGACATTGAGATACAGAAAAATAAACGACTACCTAAGAACACACAGCTAATAAGGTTGGCCTAGGATTTAAACCCAGAGTCCCTATTCACAATGTCTATAAAACACTGCCTTCAAATGCATAAAGATGTAAGCAGAGTTACTCTTTCAAGAACCCTGGGGACATACAATTTAATGAATATTGACACAATATTTCTGAATAGTATATTCAAATATGTACACAAGGATGTATACAAAATTATTATTTTAAAACCCTCCAACCAACCATATTTTTTTAAGGAAATAGTTAAAAAGAAAAAGTCATAGTTAGAGACCATGAAATACCACATAAGAATCTAAAACCGGTACATGATGAAAATAAAAATCTCCAAAACATATTTTTTATAATGAAAAAGTTTCAGAATAGTTTTTTTCTAAATGTTCATATGAACACGCACACGTTTGTGAGTACAAAGAAACAGGATTGGAAATCCAACAAAATGTTAAAAATAATTTTGTATTCTGTGTGGAATGCAGTGAGTTAGTGAGATACAAGGAACTTCCACATTGTATTCACTATTTTTATATGTTATTTGAATGTTTTACATCAAGAATATTAGGGTATATTTTAAAACAAGGCATTTTTAATGCAGGGAAATATGCATAAGCTTCCTACAACATTTTTTTTTTTTTGATTAAAAAAAATGGAGGTCTCTACTGCAAAAAGTTTAAAAGCCCTGCCCTACAGTGACACCAAATGGTGGCAGTTCAAAATACAGTACACAAACACGACATTTGTTCAATTCAACCTTCCTATGAAAGATTTGATCCCTTTGAAGAACAGGCAGCTTAACGGAATTAAATAATATGGAGACATATACTCGAAAACCTAGAATTTTTAATCAAAGAAAGTCTACTGCACTAAGTTTCAAATGCAAATTTTTAGGCATTTTTCCAAACTTCAACTAAGCCTCTGATCCCATTGAATATTCACATATCTTATTTCTCACACAGTTAAACCATGATAATGTGAGAACAGAGATTTTACCTAATGGTTTACTGATCAAAGAAACAGCAAATATTAAAAAAAAAAAAAAAATGTCATGCAACTAAAATCAAGTTCTACTCAATGGGAACCAACTTTTGGTAAATAGGCCATATTTTGGGAGGGGGGGTGAGGTGGTGTTAGGGCTAAAGAGGGAGGGAAGGAAGGAATCCAAGAAAAGAGACGGGCAATTGGTTTAATGAGTGAGAGTTTCTAGGAGATATATTTTCACTTCTTATTGACAGACAATTAAGTTGAATAAAGCATGAGGAAAGGGCACACCAAATAAAAACCACTTTCTCAGCAACAATAAGAGTTTTATCCTGAACCGTCCAGGGAAAAGAATATTTCAAATTAGGCACATCAGTCAGTACTCCGTGTCCTCTGCCCAGAACCTAAACCAACAAATAGAATCAGCATGCCAACTGTCTCATTCATTTCAAGTTACACAAAAAGACACAGATATAGACTACCTCCCAGAGAACTCCTTTAAAATACCATTTGACTAGAATCTTCAGTCTCTCAGCATTAAATGACAACTTTTTCAGATTTGGGGTGGGATATTACTTTTCCTACGCCAAAATCTCTTGGAAAACATAGGACATGGTAGTATACTATAAGCGGCTACAAAAAACAAATCAATTCTACCATTAAACTATTAGGACCTGAATTCACAGCACCGGAGATCAATTCCAAAAGGTACCAGCCCACCAAATGCCACCACTGTTATGATCACAACTAGACTACAGTGCACAGACAAGGCCAGCTCTTGAACACCTAAGAACTGTCCTGCTCAAACTGGCCAATGTCCAAGTCATAAGGATTGCAAAGAAAACTAGTTCAGGAAGATTCTGAATTATTAAAATAATAGATGAGTGACTAAACCCTTAGTAGCAGCATAAAAGGACCTGTATCTAGTATTCATTCATTAAAAAACTTTTTTTTTTTTTTTAAGGAATCGAGATAGTGTCTGCATTAAAAATTTTTGCTTCCAATTTCAAGGGAGAAATAAAGTGCATATGAAACACTATATTATTGGAAACCTGGAGGGAATACAAACATGGTTTAGTGATTGAAAGAAAGCTTCAAGGACATACAATTTCATGAATATTGACACAGTATTTCTCAATAGTCTATTTGTATACCACACACTATATAGGACATAGAGTCCTGAAAAGTTGTATCCAAGTAATACATGACAAAAGTAAAAGATATTTCTAATTTATGTGTTATATCTTATATATTCTAATTGGTCTTTAATTGACACTGGTTACCAGGCATTTTGGGTGTGTTACTTTTGTACATTCCCTTTCTACCAAAGAGAAAATAATGTAAGCAAATTCCAATCTCCTGGTGGGGCAGATTTTTGCTTATTGTTTTACCTAATTCTTGAGTGGAATTAAAGTTGATTATATAATGCAAACAACTATGGTGATTTCATAGTGTCAAATTCCTATGTTTGTTGAAATGGAACACACCTTTCTGAGAATTCTAAAATTCACATGAATTACATTAATAAATTTATATAATTGGATAAAAGAAAAAGTTAAACTGACAAGTAGTGTAACTGTAGAGTTTCAAGTGATTTTGCTAAATTGAAAACAATGTAGAAATCAACCGTTACAGAACCTGAAGATGATACAGAGCTGAAAGTAAGCCTATCTTTGGTGAAAACAAATGAAAAGGCAAGAATTGGCCCTATTGGGGGTACAAAGGTTACCCTAACCTATGACTACCCTTGTTTTTGATATGGTGATGATTTTTAGGTGGAAATGATTACTACTTTAAATCTAAGTTTAGTCAGTAAGTAAATGCTCTTCTATGAAATCAAAGTCATGTAGGAATCTGCAGTTCAGTTTACTTGGGAGTTAATAGCCCATCTTCACTACAAACATGTTTATTACTTATAAAATAAAACAGTATAATGAGAATCATAGAAATAAACATGATAATTATAATCAGTTTCCTGAAACTACCAAACTATCATATTACTTATGTAATCTTGATAAATTGAAAACATATCGCTATTTAAAGAACTAGCAAACAATACTGAGCTTTTAATCCAGAAAGAACTAAAATCTGCAGGCATTCCACACTATTATACAATTTTTGCCCATCATGTTTTTTGGTAATTCTGCAGTATTGTTTGGAACTTTAAGCAGGTTTCTCCCCCTTTGGGCAGGGGGGAAGTATCTAAGAAGTAAAGAGAGACATATTAGGAATGGTAAAAAGCTGAAAGAAGGTAAAGTTGAAGAACATTACAATTTGACGATGCACACACACAGACACACACTACATACTATATATATTATTGTTTTTTCCTGTCAACTTTCTCCTTTCTTCACTAAAGCAATTATGTTTTATTTTATTTTTTTTTAATTTTTTTTTAACGTTTATTTATTTTTGAGACAGAGAGACAGAGCATGAACAGGGGAGGGGCAGAGAGAGAGGGAGACACAGAATCCGAAACAGGCTCCAAGCTGTCAGCACAGAGCCCGACGCGGGGCTTGAACTCACGAACTGTGAGATCATGACCTGAGCTGAAGTCGGACGCTTAACTGACCAAGCCACCCAGGTGCCCCAAAGCAATTATGTTTTAAAACATTAGTACCACACAAACTAGAATGTACAACAATGGGTTCAAGAACATTCACAATCAACATATAATAAAACACTGTTCATAATGTCTCTAGCAGATGTTTTTCAATACCATTACTCTTTCAACATTAAATTCCATTTTCAGTCAGGTATGACCTGGCATGGAATGTGTAGATTCAAGGTCAAGTTTGAGTTGACATGTCCTAAAATGGAAGTGGTCTATCTCTGTCTTAAAATCAAAACTATAACCTCTGGCACTAATATCTGGAAATATAATTGCTATATTTAAATTTCTGGCCCCTACGAGAATACTGCTTGTAAATCATGGCTCTTTGATGTGAACTCCATATTTTCAAAGGCGGACATAACCTGCCTATTTTAAAATAACTGCAAGTTTGAGCTCATTCTTCTGTGAAAATCACTAAAACGTGAGAAGAGTTTTACATTTTTCCTGTGATGATATGCAATGTAAAAAGTTACTTGCTACATAGACATTTTCATTTAAGCTTATATGTGTTTCAGATTTAATGTGAATAGGAAATATTTTTATATTATAATTTTACATTATATAATTTTCTTCAAGAGTCAAAAAAGTTGGGCCAAAAAAAAAAAAAAAAAAAAGCCCCAAAATTCTGCATAGTCTGTGGTTAAAAATGTAATGCAAATTCTCCCTTACTTACTTATACCCAATGGAAGACATTGCAGGTAGAGCATCAAATATGGAGCAAAAGAAAGACAAAATGATCAGGTAATAGAATATAAAGCAAACAAGGAAATACAGAAAAGAGAAAAAGAAGAAAATGGTACCCTAGAGAACTGGGTTTAAAAAAAAAGTTTGTTTTTTTTTTTTTTGGTAAAGAAAATAAGTTAAAAGTTTTATAATAAAAATTGTAAGACTATGTATAGGAAAAACCCCACCTTTTTCTTCCCCTTATGTGTGCTAAGCAGAGTTTTGTGAACTCAGGGTACAGGAAGGTAGTGCGGGGAGGGCTGAAGACAATAGGTTTATGAAGAAATGGCAGCAGTTTAAGCAGTTTAAGAGCAAATGCCAACAACATGCAAAATACGGTATGCAGTCACAGTCCTTTAGTTAGCCACCCACATCTTCACAATTATATCAAACACAAATTCCATCATGTCCCTGGAGGTTGGTAATAGAACTTCAGATGAAAGGGAAAAAAAAATAATCTTACATACAAAGAATCAAAACACTACAGTATCATCATGATGACTGAATGTAACCAACCTCAAAATGATTATGTAATGATAGGAGAAAAGAACAGGAGAAAGCAAGCTCGATAAAAATCTTAATTTTAAGTTGGCAACACAGCTAATATATAGCACTGGCAAGAATTTTCACCTCTGCAGACCCCCAACTTCTATAAATAAAATAGGAGGCTGGAACAAGATGATTATCAAGGTGTCTCAAAGATTTTTTTTTAAAGGTATTCCTTTTTCACCCTTATCACCAAGGAGGAGACTGTACTTCTAATTTCAGAGTCTAACATGGGAGATGAAAGGAAGTGAGTGATTACAACAAGAAACTGATGCTGTTTTTGCAATATGTTGGCTTACGATGCTCCAGCATTAACCATAAATACTCTCGTCAGTCATAGGAGTGCAGTTTTCATCTTACATTTTGACATGAAATTGACAATAATGACAACAAGAAATCAGGTTTATACTTTTTAAAAACTCCTTGGACTTCATTTGTGGCTACAGTTTCAATATACATATTTGAAATCAAAATAATTTCCCATAAATATCCTTAGGTTAAAAAAAAAAAAAAAAGCAAGATGGGCTTCAAAGCTTTATGGGACAATCCTGATGTGAAAAGGCCTGACATTTTCTTTCCTGCATTGCCTGGTATAAAGATGCCCACACAGGAGAGTTAACGCCAAAAGACAGTACTTACCACAACAGCAAACTGCTCGGGTTCACATAAGTTGTTATAGTCACTCTTGAACTGAGACAGTGAACTTAACTGTTCTTGATCTGGAAGATGCTTTATTAGGTTCTAAAAATTAAAAACATAAGAAAATATTTTCACTAAATGTGCTTCTTGCACTCTAGATAAATCCATCAATAAACTATTGGAAAGAAACCACTAAAAAAAGTCAGTCTTCAGTTTTATTTCTAGGTAACCTCCCTTATACTCAGCTTTACGCTACATTCTCTGCATCTTGAAAGCAGTCAATTTTCCTCTTTACTCTCTAGAGTTATATATTCAAATCAAGCACTACTGAATGTTTATTTGATTAGCTATATAACTGAGAAAGAAAAACTCCACCTATACCAAAGGAACAGCTTTCTCACCTGGGTAAATGTGATCAATTACATTTCAGATTGAGGGAATTAAATGTCAGATATTCAAGCAAAGCCAAACATATTTTAACACTTCATCCAGGGTGATAAAAGAAATTATCATATTACTACTAAAAGGCAAGAGAAAGAAATGAAATCCAGAGAACTTTAATGAAAGTGCTTGCAAGATTTAATCAACATGATTACAGTTTTAATAACAAAAATGAAAGTATCTCTAAAATGAAGACAAAGTAACTTTTCTGATGTGGAAGAAAACTTGAAAAGGTACTAAAGACATGGAATGATACACTTTGCAAATAAAAAGCTCCTGAAGAGATCCTTTAGGAATTTAAGTGCCTGTTGCCTTTGGCCTGGATCACCTCCCATCCAGAAACCACAGGCTTGCTTGGTTATTCTGGTTCCTTTGTCCATGAACAGTCTTTCCCAAGCCACACACTTAAGGTCAGGCAAACACTCCCAATGAAGACCAAGTAAACAAATTTTCTTCCCTGTTATAAAGTAATGATTATACAGTCTTGTGGACAAAGTCTATATAGATCTTCCGTATCAAAATGTAATTGATTTTAACAGTGTCATTACAAATTAGTGTCCTGATATTAAAATTAAGAAAAAGAGTGGTGTTCACAATCCCAAATTTTAGCATCAGTATATTGTCTTCAAGCCCAAAGTCAATACAAGTTATAATTCAGCCTATATCATGCTCTATATATTTATGGGGAAAACGCCCCCAAAGGTGTCATTAGTTAAAGACATTGTTAGAGAATGTTATTTATCAAATTAGTTAGATCAAAGAAGTTTTGGACTCACTGTGTACCTTTGGACAAAAACTTGGTTGACTGGCCAAAAACAAACAAAAAAAGTGGCAATTTAAGATCATCCCTAACAAAAGTATTTACTATTAATACTACCAACTGAATAAAAACAATGCAAGTAGAGGATTTTTCCATATAAATAGAAATTTCTCTTATTAAAATTGCCTGAAGCCAAAAGACCTGGTTATTTGTGTTTCTTTTAACCATTCTAGCTAACAGCTGGATTGAGTTATTTATAATCAGGTTTCTGAATTTCTTCAGTATCCTTGTAGATGACCATCAAATCCCCTTAAATATTATGAGTTAATATATAATCTTTTATCATGTATTTATTAATTTTTCACCTCTTTATTTTTGCTTTGTAGAGTAATGAAACTATAATGATTTCTAAGAATACAGGCCCAAACTTCCTGTGTCTCTTTACCAAAGTTACCAACCTTCCATAAATCCTAAGGTCCTTTCAGACTAAACCAACTCTTCACAGTTGCCCACATACCCACAGCTTTTCCCTCACAGCTCAGAGTATTACTAGTGCCAGAATAACTGACCTTTGCTACATATTAGTCACAGAGCCCTATTGCCTTTTCTACATCCATACTGTATTCAGTCCTGAAGTACCCTCACCTACACACACACACACACACACACGTACCCTCACCTCCACACATGCACAGCACTCCCTTAACCCATCATCTAATCTATACCAAAAAAAAAAAAGTCTTGATACAGCCATGTGTACCTTGTATTATAATTTTACACACACACACACACACACACACACACACACACACATCATTTCACTTGTCCAACTAAATATCCCAGAAAGGCAAAATCGATGTTTAATTGAACCGACCACAATGCCCTGCACATGGGGGGGGGGGGGGGTAATAAAAAAATAGATGCTAAATGAACTAATTAATAAAAGACAAGTGAAGGCAAACGGGGAGAGAATAAGTTAGAAGGATGACATCAAAAATGACATACTACTGACATCTGGTTATATATGAATGAGTAACTAGATATGCCAAAACAAAATCGTGACTGTGAACATAGCTTACCAAAATGATGATTATTATAAAGTAAGGTTTTCCCTGTACCCTGTGAAAAATAAGCAGTTCTTCACTTTACAATTAGGAACCTATTTTTTTATTTAATTTAAGAGGGGCACCTGGGTGGCTCAGTCAGTTAAGCATCCAGCTTTTGATTTCAGCTCAGGTCATGATCTCATTTTTCGTGAGTTCGAGCCCCATGCGGGAGGTTGGAGATCCAGCTTGGGATTCTCTCTCCCCCTATCTCTCTGCCCCTCCCCACTTGGACTCTCCCTCCCTCTCTCTCTCAAAATGAATAAATAAACTGAAATAAATAAAATTAATTTGAGACTTCAAATAGCACGGAATTCTTATTTTTTAATCAGCATATAAATGTCCAAACTAAATTTTTCGATTTTAAATTCCCGAGATGGGTTTTACATGTAGTAGGTGTGGCAGGCAGAACGATGACCTGAACCACACCACTCAAGATGTCCACACCTAATCCCCAAAACTTGTAAAAATATTAGGATATGTGGCAAAGGGAAATTAAGGTTGTTATCAGCTGACTTTAAAATAGGGGAAATTTCCCTAGATTATCAGAACTGCAGAAGGTCCTTAAAGGACCACAAAGGTCCTTAAAAGTGGAAGAGAGAGACAGAACATGGAGCGAGAAGGAGATGTGACCACGGAAAAAAGAAGAGAGTCAATATCCTTTGAAAGTTGAAGAAAAGTGTCCCAAGCCAAGGAATGTGGGAAGCCATGAGGAGCCAGGAAAGATAAAGAAAGGGATTTTTTTTTTTTAAATCCTATAGAAAGGAAGGCAAGCCTGCCAACACCTGGACTTTAGCGCAATAAGACACATGCCAGATTTCTGTTCAACGGAAATGGAGACTAATAAATTTGTGTTATTTTAAGCTACTGAATTTATGGTGAATTGTTACAGCAGCAATAGAAAACTAATATATTAAGAAAATATATGGAACTGGATGTTCTTTGGACATGAATTTAAAAATGCAAATTTCCCATCTCTACACACAAAATCCACATGAATATCCAAAACATTCGTGTAATCAAGTTAAAAGCTACTCTGTAAAAATTCAATAAATGCATCAAAAAAAAAAAAAATACAAACATGTATGAAGCAGAAAAATTTTCTTTAAGGAGCATGAAATTTACTCCCAACAACAAGGCACATTTACGATCAACAGTTAACAAAGACAAAAACCTAGTAAAAAGAAAGTGCTTAGAGAAAAAAGGCTCAGGGAAGAGTTACTGAATCAGGTGTATATGAGTCTCAGCTACTCACAGCACAAACCTCTACTGGGATTATATCGCAACCACCTTGGGAAGACAAGATAGGAGAAGCAAAACCCAAAACTTTCCAAGATACCATTCATTGATGGATTAAATGTCCAAAATAATTTTAAACATGTGTTCACACTAACAAATAATCTCTGGTTTCTTTTTATTGCTAAAAAGCCATTTTTCTAAGTACATCCACTATAAGAATGAAAGATAGTAAACTGAAGATATTATTCTCTTCCTATATAATTTGTGGTTTGATACTCTGATTTTACAGTTTATCAAGACACGCATTATTGATGTCTTATGTGGAATTCAGCAAATAACTCTGGCACCACGCTAGCATTCCTTAAATAATACTGTGGGTAGACACCATTTAAAAAATCTGGCAGCCGGGGCGCCTGGGTGGCGCAGTCGGTTAAGCGTCCGACTTCAGCCAGGTCACGATCTCGCGGTCTGTGAGTTCGAGCCCCGCGTCAGGCTCTGGGCTGATGGCTCGGAGCCTGGAGCCTGTTTCCGATTCTGTGTCTCCCTCTCTCTCTGCCCCTCCCCTGTTCATGCTCTGTCTCTCTCTGTCCCAAAAATAAATAAAAAAAAACGTTGAAAAAAAAAAAAAAAAATCTGGCAGCCTCCTGAATGAATTCAGAATGCTATGCCCACAATTTCTAGTACTCGTAGGAACACAAATGACTCAAGGAAGGGTGGTTAATAAAGGTGACTCTAAATGAAGAGAAAAGTCCCTCAATCTTCTGCACTGAATCATAATGCAACTTTACAAGGTAAGAGCCTAATAAAAACATATTCTGAAAGGATTATACAAATAAACTTTAAGTCGCATATTACTAACCTTAACTGTAACAAAAACAAAAACATACATGTTGAATTAAACAATTTGCCTTTCAAAAACAGTCATTTAAAATAATTGAAATGTAATCATTTTGATAGCATTATATTTAGTTGCAGTTAAGAAAAGATGCAGAGTTTTATCTCCTGGCAAAGCAGAAGTTATGCTAAAACTAATTATGCAGCAATGATTTTCCAGTTGAATGATTTGGTTTAAGAATTTTGCTTCACTTACAGATTTGTATTTAATGAGAAGCTTGCAATGAAATATTGGAATTTAAGCTCTCTGCCAGTTTGTTTACCTGAATCATAGACTCTGCCAACTGTGTTTCATCCACTTCCAATATCATCATTTTGATTTCCTCATATGGCACCCGAAAAGAGCTCAAGAAGATTGCTAAAAGGGGGAGAAAAAGGTTCATAATGAGTAAGAGAAGAAAAGAATTTGAGATGTAGTTCTATGTATAAAATCAAAAATAATTCATAAAATGAGAGACTTTAAGGATTAAATATAATGACTATGGGAGAAATTTTCATTAGCACATTTTCTACTCTAGTTTTAGAACTAGTATTTAAGCAACAGCCCTTTATTATTATGCTGGTTCCAAAGTTGATTTTTAATGCTTAGTTATTAGCCTATCACAGGAATGGTGCCAATTTTCATGTGATAAAAAAAAAACAAAACTGAAATATATTTGGTACACTATAAAAATATTACATTGGAATGAAAAGAACCATAAAACTCCAATATGCACATATAATTTTTGTCTAAACATGTGTATTATTAGGTTTTATAATATCCTGCAGCTCTACTAAATAGTTCAGAAAAAAATATTTTAAGAAAACTGGCGAGTAGTGCATTTACACTATTGCAAGTTATAATAGCACTTTGCTCTTTAAAAACATTATAGACAATATGCCAGAAAAATAGCCTTTATATGTAACTGAAGCTTGAATACCGAATATTGGAAAACAAATTTTCCTGGGAAACCATACAAATAGATTATATTGGGTAATATATTATTACTGAAAATTCCAACATTATTTACATTTTTTTCTAATATCTCATATGTCTAATATTAAACCACAGTGATCTTCTCAAAAGCTACTGAGGTAAATAAGGATATTTTCATAGTATTAGATTTAATGCTTTTGCCGTTTCCCCCCTTGATCTACTATTAATGTGTCTCTTCTTCAGTGACAGATGTCACTCTGTGATGTCATACTCAGAACTTGCTACCGCTACCATTTATTTTATATGCTGAACTTATGTCATCTTGTCTGTAGGTCTTTTCACAGACAGTATTTTTTACAAGATTTAGAAAACATGATCTTCTTTTTAAAGGCTATCTTTAGGCTTCCATATACCTGAGGACACCATGTATCATTTACAGATGAACAACATGTTCAACATCAACACCAGCTTCACTGATACATTTCTGAACTCAAATAGTTATAAATAAGGGATAATAGTGCTAGAAATTATGGATGGGTATAATCCTTAGTATACCAACAAATGGAATAAAATATCTAAATGTTATTACAAAACAGATTAATGAAATTACAAAATAAAAACCCTGTAGTAGACGCTGAAAAGCAAAAAATATAGTAACTATATGATCTCAAAGAGGTCATCAGTAAATAATTAATGGGAAGAGAACAAAACCTAAATACATACATCATGTACAAAACCAGTTGCTTATGATTGCAGAATTAAATGTAAATATTAACAAAAACAAATACTAAAATAAATTTAACATGACAATTTAGCTCCTTTATGGTAAGAGAACATCTTAGTCATATAAGTTGTTGGAAAATATGTGAAAAGAGTGATCTCTGACAATATAAAAGGAGAACAAGTCAAAGCACCTTAAACAATTAAAAAATAAGGAAGCTGAGGGGATAAATCTGCCCCAAAAAGCAAAGCATTTTTTTTCTTCATTTAGAATACCCTGAGGTCTAAAAAGGAAAATGAGCAAAATGTATATAACCTTATGGGCACCTGGGTGGCTCAGATTAAACATCTGAGTCTTGATCTTTGCTCAGGTCATCATCTCAAGGTTCATGAGATGTCTCTGACCCTCCCCGCTCATGCTATCTGTCTCTCTCAAAAAATATAATCTTAAAAAATATATGTAACTTTAATTAAAAGAATAAGAGAAAAAAACAAAACTAATAATATGTAATAATGTGTTAAACCTTAGGAGTAAGCAAACTGAGAAGGCAAAGTGTTAAAATACACCTGAATTGCAAATTCTGTAGGATTAGTAAGATTAATCAGAATCTTTGAAATTATTAATTCCCTTTGAGAAGCAATAAATTCTACTCAAGAAACCTAGTCTATGGATACAACAAGAAGATATAGAAAAGATTATAACATTTAATACAAAGATCAAAGGATAAAATTACTCTGAGGCATAACACAGTCATGGAGAGAAAGAAAAATTATACTTTTACATATTTCAGCCACTAAGACAAAGTGGAGAGATGCCCTGGAATTATCTACTTCCTCCTCCCGAAAAAGGATATTTTGGATCTCAATCAAGAAATATCCTTAGCATAGCATTAGGTATAGTGCTGTCCAATCATTATGCTGTACAACTGAAACTAATGTAACATTGTGTGTCAGCTATAACTCAAGAATAAAAAAGAAACCCTTGAAATATCTAAAAAATATACATAAGTGTGTGCATGTATTTAAATCTTAAATCCATTTCTGAGCTATCCTTAAAGGAAGGAAAACAGAAATCCTGGGAGAAAAAAATATTCAAGGAAAGATTGAAATAATGGCCAAGGGAAAAAGAAAAAGATTACTAAAAAGAAACAAGATTTGGAGGATTTTTTACTTTTTGAAAGTAAAAAATATATATACACACATACACTAATGACATCGAAAACTCAATGTATCGATTAGATATAATATAAAGAGAAAATTGAGGACATGAAAGACCACAGGCAAAAAAGCAATCCAAAACACAAATTTAAAGAGATGGAAAAATAGTTGATTAAGAGATACAGAAGATAAGTAAAGATACCTTAAAAATGTCTACTTGGATTTACAAAGGGAAATCACAAAAAAGAACAGAGTTGAAAGAAATCTTATCTGAAGAGAAAATGTCAGAATATTCCAGAATTATAAAGAGACACAAATCATCAACAACACGAAGGCCCAACAAATTCCAAATATATTTTTTTTAAGCCACTCTAGAACCTTGCAAAACACGAGGCATTGGTAAGGTTAGGAAGTAGGAACATTCAGGCGTTGATGGTGGAAGAATAAATTGGTACAAACGCTGCCCAGATATATACTTAGAGGCGGAGTCACCTAACTTTTTCTGCTGAGAGTCACATAGCCATTATTTTAGGTTTTCTAAGCTATTCAGGCTCTGTCACAACTACTCAACTGTGCTATTGGAGCACAGAAGCACCCACAGACATTATGTACACAAATGTCCTGGCTAAGCTCTGGTAGACTGTGTCTTAACAGACAATGGGCAAGATTTAGCCTGAAGGCCATAGTTTGCCACACCTTGCCTTAGTACCACCAAAAATGAAAAACAACACAGAAGTCAATCAAGGGTTAAATGAATAAAGTGTAACAGTCAAAGAATGTGTTAAAAATGGCAATAAAAATGAATATACTACAGCCAGATGCATTAATATGATATGATGCTGTTTATATAAAAGTCAGTCAGTTAAAAACTAAACAGCTTATTTAGGAATATGCACATGGTTGGTAAAACTATAAATAAAAGGAAGGAAATATTTAAACCAAGATTTAAGAGAATGGTAACTTCTCATAGGAAGGGATATAAAATTGGAAAAGGTCATATGTAAGTCTTTAAAGTATGAGTCATGTTCTATTTCTTTAGCTGTAGGTGTTTGATTTATATCATTAAATGTAACATGCATTTTCTATATTCTCTGATAATAGGTCATAACAAAAACAATTAAAATAATTTTAAATGAATAATATGGAAACAAAATGCATGGGGAAAAAGGGTGGCATACTGTGTGGTAACAGATTAAGCTTAATCAAGTGAGGTCTGGCTCCTGGGAGCTACTCTCAAAAGCCCTGGGAATGTCCTGCCTGATAAGAGTTTCTATGTTTACTGGGGACACTGGGTCACACTAACAGTCTATGCTAATAATGTGAGTTATGGTGGGGATTTTGGGTCACACAGTATTAACCTGTCCTCCCGAGGGTCTGAAAACCAAGGTCAGTCACACAGTTTTGGGTCAGGTTCACCCAAAACCAAGAACCAGTAAAAACATTGGACACCAAGGCTTAAGTGAGCCTCCCTGGTTGGCAATAATCTGTGACTATTATTACACATCATTGCTGGGAGAAGCTAGAGATGTCCATGGGTGAAAATTTCGTGCTCCAAACTCTCCTAGACACCTCCCCATGTGCCTCTTTCCTTGGCTGATTTTAATCTGTACTGTTTAATCATAAATCAAAGAGTTTTCAGTCATTTCTGTGAGTCCTTCCAATAAACCATCATACTTAAGATTGGTCTTGGAGACCCCCAAACTTAACTGGTGTTAGAAGTGAAGGTGGTCGTGGAGATAAAAAAAACAACAAAACTGCAGATAAAAACCTACTATGATCTCACTTGCACATTTATGTAAGTACAATAACAGAAGTAAACATAAATAACACAACATGCATAACTAATATAGTAACAACTATATAAAAAGATAAAAATGTTAACAGAAGGGTTTACTGTGTGAATGGACATCATTTATTCCTTTACTTTCATCTATATTTGTAATTCATTCTCTGCCTTCCAGTATTAATATTCTACAGTTAAAATAACATGCACATTAAACACCTATATCTATAAAGACTGAACAATTTTTTTTATAGTTTATGAATAAGATTTCTGGCAAACATTTGCTCTAAGGGGGAAAAAAAATGACAGAAAAGTTGAAAATGGCCTAATGCATAACACCCAATTCAGAAGACAAGCATAGATCTTTAAAAAACAAATTAGAAGTTACTGAGGATAGGAGATACTCATTTAAAGCCTCCAAAAGACCCATTAAAGTGAATATTTTTACTAACACACATCTTATCCTTCAAAATGTGACTATATAGGTCCCACTGGAAGCTTTGAGTTCAGTGAAGAAATGTAAAGTGTGCAGATTTTGGAACCAGTCACACATGTTTTCTTCAAGAGAACTTATAAATATTTAAATCTTTACATTAATTCATAGATTCCAGGGTTCCTCCCTTTAGAGCTCTAATATTCCAAAAATCTGGTGAAGCATATGAACCTTGTAAAACTCCTGAGGCCTCTCTTGATCCTCGAGTGCCTGGAATTCTTTTATGCTCAGCGCAGGGTCTCTGCCAAAACCTTTATGAACTCAAACATAGGGAACCTAACATACTTTTGAATAAATAGGTAAATAAGGGAGTAGATTTTACATCCTTTCCTCAAAATTCTATCAAATATTTCAGTTAAGAGAAATCTAAGAGAATGTATTGCAGATTTCTAAGTGGCAAGACTCTGTCTTGTTCTATCACAAGACTCTTCCCACAATTCAGTATCTCAAAAGACTGAATTTCAAAGACAAAAAACAGCTGTGAACCAGATTATAATTATGGTCAAGATTATAGGTTGCTAAAGCTTCTTAAAGCTTAAATCATAACACTTGCTACAATCAGAGAGGGCAAGAATAATCCAGGAATGGATTACATCATAATATGAATGGCATAAATTCTGGACTTTTCAATATTATACTTTAAAATGTGTTTAATAATTAAAAGAGTATATATATATATATTTTTTTTTCCATATATTCAGCTAAAGCAAAAAAGACAAACAATATCCTTCTCCATGAAAATGTGATTCTGTTATCTCTAAACAGGAATAGTGTATGCTATACCTATTATTTTCAAAACAGGCAACCTTATTCAAGTCACTGAACGGTTATACCCATCTGCAACATCAATGCTACTACCTATGTGATAGGGTTGTAGTTAAGATTAAAGGGCCAAATTTAGAACACAGAAAGGTAATCAATAATTATTAACCAATGCAATTAAATTTGAAATCCCATTTAGCACGTGTTCTGTCATATATAAATAATACTGAAGTCAATTATTCAACTTTGAGATAGATATTTAAGCTAACTTATTATGACTGACTCATCTAAAAAGAATTCTATGTAAAGGGCGCCTGGATGGCACAGTCGGTTAAGTGTCCAACTTGATTACAGCTCAGGTCACGACCTCACAGTTCCTAAGGTCAATCACCGCATCTGGCTCCACACTGTGCGGAGCCTGCTTCGGATTCTCTTGCTCCCCCTCTCTCTCTGACGCTCCTCTGCTCACTCCCTCTCTCTCTTTCCCTTAAAATTAGAAAAAAAAAAAAAAAAAAAATCCATTTGAATTGGTACTTCTCCAGGACCCCTAACAAGGCTGTTTAGAGTCTAGACTAGGAATTTGTAATCTGGGTCATAGACACTTTTCAAGAAAATCTATGTTTTTCACATCACAGAGAATATAATTTTTTTGTCATTATCTAAGTTAATAATGCTTTGAAGCCAGACAATGTTCCTTTAAGGGGGAAAATTCCCTGAAATGCCTGTATCATGTAACAGTCCCCCAAATCTCAATAGTCTAATCATGCACACACATACACATACACGTAAATTATCTCTAATTCAGACTGCATGTCCATTACACATCAGAAAGACAGAGCCCTGATACTTGTGATCTTCTCATCAGGGTGATAGACACCATTGTGACTGCCATACAGGGTGCAGGGGAAAGGGCACTGGAGTTTCTCACACCACCAATAAATGCTCCCACACAAAAGCTATCTCATCTCCGCTTATACTATCATTGGCCCAAGCAAGTCACATGATGACATCTAACTTCAAAGGTATCAACTTGTGCCCCAGAAACAGAGAGCAATATCTTGGCCAATAGCATTAACGTCTACACACTATCCATGTGGATCTTGGCATACCTACACTGCAGAAAAGGGGTGGCCCTCTGTCAGAGTAAGCAGGAAAGAAAGGAGATCGCAAAACTTTCACAAAAGGAATGTCAACTCTGTCTTTCACACTTACTGCCTCTAACATAATTCCCTCTTTAATCAATAGCATGGATCTTTATCCTCTCACCAAAGAATTTTTGTTCCAATACTTGCTAAAAGCTCTCTTGAGGCATGTAATAATTGAAAGGAAGACTAAAAGCCATGTTAACTTTTCATGCCTCTAGATTCTCCACATTGCATCCCTCTCATAACATCAGAAAATAACATACATATCCTATTATCTCAGTTCCAAGCAAACTATCTTTGATGTATTTAAGTTGCAGTTAGAAATGAGTTAGAAGCAAAACTCTTTGCCCTCTTCTCCCATTCAGTCAGAAAGACAATTCAATGCTAAGTATTTAGCTCCTGTAACAGTAATTAAATCTAAAATATTTCCAGTCATTACTTTTGAGGAAAGGCTTTGAACTGCTCACATGGGATAATGGAATTCATTTTTCTCATCATCCTAATTTCCATTAATATTCCAACCTCTTTTGTGTGTGATCAAGTATCAAAAATAATAGAGATTCAGAGGTATAAAAGAAATAATCCACTACTATTTTTTAAAATATGATGTTGTCACCCAAATTCCTTGTTATTTATATGCTTAGACAAAGGATAGCCTTTTTTTTATTCAGCTATACAACATATACTTTCATTCTAAATCCTTTCCTTAGCTTTTTTCCTAAAGTACATTACATTTTGAAAAATTTAACCCATCATTTGCTTAAATGAATTATCTTTGAAGTTATTATGCAAATAATAAAATATTAAAATAACATAAAATGAAAAACAAGTCATAAAGAAATAATTTAAAGGAACCACCTCCAGTGTTTTGCTAATGTAATAGTATTGAAGTTTGATACGTACAAAGGTTCTGGGCAATTTTAGAATCTAAAAATTTAAGCTCTTTAATTTTTTTCTTAATAGCTTTCTTCTCTTCCAAATCTTCCTCTTCTCTTCTCTCTGTAAAAGCAAGGATAGATCCATGTGAGTAAGGCATTCAGCAGCAAAAGGACAGTTTGTGAACTATTATCAAAGAATATAAAAAAGATACAAATCTTTTAAAGAACATGGATATAAAAATAATAGACATCCCAAGGCCTGTTTCAGATAGGCACTGGTGGTTCTTCTGCTAGAAAAACTAAGAGTAAATACGTGAAGGTCTAATAGAAAAACTAAAAATAAAACTGATTGCATTATTTTAACCAATACCATTGGGCATAACAATGAGAACACTTAGCTCATATGAACAGTATACAGGACACAATTACAGAAATAGACTTACACTTAGGGTAAGTTAAGAAGTTAGCTCAAAGAGTGCTAAGCAAACACACACAGCTATTTTATGTCTGATATACCATGCTTATTTAAAAATATAGCTCATACTAAACCAGAAGAGTAGATGGTTTATTATTTGTTTTCCAAATCTATAAAAACAGTCAAAATTTGATACTTAGCTTACATTATCTGAGTGTTTTAAAATCAATAAATGCATCTAGCCTCCCTCTCCTTAGTAAAAGAATAACAGAATAAGCATCATGCTAAACACGAATCTATGACCTGTCCTCACAGCAAGGTATAGGATAGTCAAAATTAAGATCTGTAACATCCTATCATCTTCCTTCTCCTTTGTGTTCATGGATAGCTCTTCCGGTCAAGGCCAATCATACAAAATTAGGATCTTGATAACAAAGAATAATGGAGCAGTGTTTGTTAGATATGTACAAATAAATCACTAATACTGGGGAAATAGCTTCTAAAAGAATCTTCAAACATATAAGAGGGCACATTATGTTATTTTCTACCAAAAAAGCCTATTATATGTTTTGTTACATAGTTTGAGGGATCAAATTTTATATTTTTTCTAAATATTAATTATCTCTATCATTTTATTAATAATTATCTTTTTCAACCAATTTTATATTACACTTTTATCCCACATTTGTTTTTCTGGGTTTTTCATTCTGTTCCACTGCTCTAAGTACTACTCCTGGTCAACTATCATTCTGTCTTAAGCACTGCATGATATATCTTTTTTAATTGAATGTTCAAATCATTTTTCCCTTTCTACATTTTCTTTCCTTTTCTCCTTCATTTATTTTTCTACATGAACTTTAGAGTAATTCAAAAGTTCCAAAAATAAAATTCATTTGAATTGCATTTGACTTGCAAGGCATTTATAAATAGATTCAAGGAGATTTGATATGTTGACAATTTTTCAAAATTCCTAGTCATCAACATGACATGTGTTTATAATTATTCAACTTACCACAGTGATCTTCCTAGGCAACCTATATACTCACTGTTACTATTAGGTGTCCTAAGTAAATCCAAATCATACTCTTAAGTATGGGGATGGGAAGTGGAGGGAGTGGTTAATTCTACCTTTCCCCACTATAGTTTGTAACTAGTTATGGCTGGTATATAAAAACTACTAAATTTTGCATACATGCTTATCATCAGTAACTTCACTTATACTTTCATTCAAATGAATATTAAGCACCAATTAAAAGGGGTTGTGCTAGGCAATACAGATACACTGTTAGACAAAATAGAGACATCCTGACCTCACAGAATAGGGGGAAAAAAAGAGTTACAGAGAGGGAGGGAAGCAAACCATAAGAGACTCTTAAGGACCTAGAATAGAGTAAGGGTTGATGGGGGGAGGGGGAAGTAGGTGATGGGAATGGAGGTGGGCCCTTTTTGGGATGAGCACTGGGTGTTGTATAGAAACCAATTTGACAATAAATTATATTTAAAAAAATAAATAAAGACCAACAGCAGTAAATTCAAAGCAAATGCCAATTACAATGCATGGATATATATGTAACATTTTATTAGAAACCACAGCTAAATAAAGAAGAATCCCATAACCCATACTTATCAGGGACAGTCTTCATGTAATAAATATCTAATCAAAAGCTTGAAGGGGAAAAGGAGTTAGGTAGGAGAGAAGATTTTGGGGTGGGAGGAGGAAGGATCAGATTAGGAAAGGATAGTATTTGGAGATCTAAAGGTGCAAGAACTTGAAGGGTACAGAAAGAAGAGAGAATAATAAGAACAGAGAATATTGAGTAGAAGTAAATGACACCAGAAAGTAGCAGGGACCACATCATGCAAAACCTTTTAGGCCAGGTTAAGACGTCTGGATTTTATCCTCCAGACAATGAGGAGCCACTGAGATTTAAGTATGTGACAGATATCAAAATAACTGCATTTTAGAAAAAAACTCAGGCTATGGAAAGAGTGGAAAAGTACGAGGGTAGGAGGTCAAGACAGAGGGAGTTACAGAAATCCAAAGGAGAAAAAATGGTGCCCTCACCTGAAGCAGCAGAAACTGGGATGGACAGAAGGGATGATTTCCAAAAGGAGAATCCAGCCCACATCTGTCTCCTGAATTCCAGAGTGAATACCAGGGGTCTACTTTCAACATCTCTACTTAGATGTCTAAGGGGCACCTTGAACGTCACATGTACACACACACCCTCCACACCTTCTCATCTCAAAAAAATGGGAATGCTCTTGTTGCAACTGCTGAACTCAAAAAGCTTGAAGTCATCCTGTTTTCTGCTACTTCCCAGTTGACTCTAACTCAAAAATGTTCCTTGAGATAAGCACTCCTTACCATCTCCCCAGCTACTGCTTTTCCTATCATCCTTTCTCACCTGGTTCATAACTGCCTTCAACTCATCGCCCACCTCCTGGTTTGACTGACTGCAATCTCAATCTCTTCACCACAAGGCAGCAAAAGGATCCTGCTTTCCCTTACTGCCTTATATGGAATAGCAACTCCCACCCAGTATTCCCAATCACCATTATGATACCTATTTTTCTCCTCCAAAGCACTTACTCTTGGCATACTATCAATTTACCATTTGTCTTTCTTCCCCTCATTCCAAAAAAAAGTGTTTTAAAATGTAACAACTTTGTTCATCATTATATCCTTAGCACCAAGAGTATGGTCTGAAACATACATAGCAGGTATTCAGTAAATATCTGTGGGATGTAGGTTTGTATGTGTGAACCTGCACACAAAAGGGAAAAAGAGAAGGGCACTCGGGGCAACCAGGCAGCTGATAATGGTGTTTATTTGATTCATCAAGAAATGAAAAACATGTTTAAATACTCAAGTTTTAAACACGTTGTGCTTGAGAAGCTCTTGTACATCCACACAGTCATGTCCAAGAGGAGGCTGTATGTACAGATGTGGAAAAGAGAAACCTGGAATGGAGATACAGGGCACAGTCCTACCAGTTAGTCCACTCGCTGTCATAGATTTTTCCAGTTACCACCAAAAATGACACATTTGTCACCTTACTCCTAGTAGTTAACAGAATGAGACAAAAGGTTTACAATTTTCAGATGAAGGCTAATAAAAATTATGTTAGTAGACTTCCTCTCCATAACCTGACCAAATGGCAATCCTCTACTTTTTAGAAAATGTACATTTTTTTTATCTTCATCTGGAAAAAAAAAAAAAAATCCAGCATTTTTGTTTTAATCAGTTCATTTCTCAACACCAATTTCCTTTGACATTCTGAAAAATTTTCTAGCCTATTTAAAGAAAAAAAGTCAAAGAAACTAATAATTTTAAGCATGTTCTGACCATCTACTAGGCATTGCCCTGAACACTTTCTGTTACACTCCCTCGCATAATTCTCATCGGTACTCATACTACAGCTATCACCATAATCACAGTGAGAAAAAGAATGCTTAGGGCAAGTGGGGCGCCTGGGTGGCGCAGTCGGTTAAGCGTCCGACTTCAGCCAGGTCACGATCTCGCGGTCCGTGAGTTCGAGCCCTGCGTCAGGCTCTGGACTGATGGCTCGGAGCCTGGAGCCTGTTTCCGATTCTGTGTCTCCCTCTCTCTCTGCCCCTCCCCCGTTCATGCTCTGTCTCTCTCTGTCCCAAAAATAAATAAAAAACGTTGAAAAAAAATTTTTTTTAAAAAAGAATGCTTAGGGCAAGTAACTTCAAGCAGCAGATCTGAAGACAGTGATCACAAGACTTCCTCTCCAATATTCCTTCCTCTAGTTTCAAAATATGTTAGGTGTCACATTAAAATAACAAAGTGGGGGAGGGGGAGATAACCAAGTAAGCTTGACCACTTCAACCTCCAAATCAGAGGCTGAAATAATTTTAACTAATTCTGCCTTTCCATAAAAATGACAAATTAGATTCTTACTGAGTTTAACGTATCAGCATTCCCATAATGCAATGAAATTATGGTTTTCTCCTCTCTTCTCTATTACTATATAGCCAAAGGACGATTGGGAAAAGATGCAACTGAAATAGTAAGCAGAATACAGACCAAAGGATATGAAGCAGTAAAGCTTTCTGAAAAGAACAAAAGCATTAAAAAAACAACAGTAGAAATCAGATAATCACTCCATGAGCCAAAAAGACTGATTTGGATAAAATCTTAACCACGAAAAAAAAAAAGTTTTTAAGTAATGTTGAACAAATAAAATGAAGCCAGCTAACAGACTGCCTCAAATCAGTGTGATAGCAGTGAAGATGCTTATACAAAGGTCCTGATGAAGCAGGATCTAAATGTTGGCAACAATGATAAAGATGCATTCAAGAGGAATAAGAACAAAGGACAATGTCTAGTGGAAATGAAATTCATACACAAGGTCCTATTTCATTTACCTCTGCTCACATCATTTCTGTGAGACACAAGCCACGACACAGTGCAGAGACCCGCAGGGGAACTTGGGCTTGGCATCTGCCACCAGGTCCTGCATCCCCAGCTCCCACCACCGAAACTCAGCGTGGCTTACATCCCTCATCTAAGACCTGGGGACACACTGGACCTCTAAGATGGGCCATCAGAAGGCAATAGGATGATAATCACCTCTCTCAGCCTCCGCAGTGACAAGGAGATAAGGGACAAGAATCAGAGCGCCTAACCACAGCTCACCAGCCAATAGGAGAACACTTTTTGGGCTCCTCCCATCCACTGGTAGAGCTCCTCTTCTAAGGCTATTCTAAAAAACACTTTCACTAAAACACTAGATTTTCTCAAGTGTAAGACAAAACTCTGAAACATAAAGTCCAACTATTAGGGCCATCTGTACTTGTGATCTAGCTTTTTTGCCATTAGAGGTCTGTGTTTAATCTTATTTCCTAGAGAGGTTGTGTAAGGCGGCATTTTTCCAACAGAAGATTAATACTGTTCAAAAATGGTTCTGATCACTAACACAGCATATGCCGCATTTTATGAGTGTTTTATGTCAGAATGGAGTCAAAGATGACAAAACTTTCTATGTTGCCAAGAGCCATGAACTGAAAAAGTGTTTTTTTAATTACATTTTTCTCTTTATTCTTTTTCTATTTTCAAAGTTTCAAAAATAGCAGCAAAATTTTATAAAGAAATTTCCTTTCAGGATCTTTGCTTTCATACTAAATTTTCCATTAAAAATCCTAATTCCATGGTACATGGTTATACAGTTTATTCCAGTTCATTTTGCATTGTGCTCCAATCAGATTGATTAAAATGGGATCTTTTTTTTAGGAATGAGATTCACATATTCTCTCATACATTGTTTTCTCACTGCAAAAAATTCTAGAATATTCAGTTATCAGTATGTAAGCAGCTAGTCTCCACTAAAGTAATACCACACAAAAGGCAACACCACAGGCTTCTCGTTCCATAATGGAGTATTCTAAGTCAATGAATGCTACTAGTAATTGTTTATTCTTTTTTTATTGGTGCTTCCTGGAATGTATCTCATGTCACTATGTTTGTAAAATACTACACGTTTCAATTTTTTCCTGGTATTCATTTAGCACAAATGCTATTAAATTGTACACGTTAGATGTTCACAGTAAATTACCTTTGTTCATTAGATTACACTAGCCTTGAGAGGATAAAAGGACATGTACCAGATTAAATATGCATTCTTTGTGACACTCAGAGAAGCCAATAAAATCAAGTCAACTATAGAAAAAAAAGCACGCATATATCATGTATTTAGGAAATGACAACTGAGGCCTAGCACAGTCTGAATTCATATAGGGTAAAAGGTGGGGGCCAGAAGACATCTATAAAGTCAAGATTATTTGCATTAATTGCAATTGTTTTTCTTCTTACTTTCTAACTGCCAAGGTTCTAATGGGCTAATAAAAAGTATCAAGATTTTATAAGGTCCAGATTTTGGAAGAACAGTCCTTGAATATGAAGTTTAACTACCTCATTCTACTAATGAGGAAACCTGAGCACAGAGTTTATGAGTTACCTGCCCATGGTCACACAAAGGGCTAGGTGGTGGCCAGCTCTCGGACAATGGCACTGACCACCACACCACAGGCTAAGAGCAGCCTCCGAGGCAGGGAATCCCCATGAGGAAAGTAGTCTACAACCCAGCACGTAAGAGAAAGATAACTCCCTAAGGTTTTCATTGACACTGGATAGAATTTTTCCTCACTGTCCATGTTCAGTGGGAGAGAAAGTGGGAAGGTGAATGGACCTGGGGGAGCAAAGAGAAATGCTTGGTTTCCTGAGTACAATGAGCAAGATTTAACGCTATGGAAAATTATACATAGTTCCTAAAGGGAAAAATTAAGGATTCACCCATCACTACTTCAAATGGTAGCTAACCGAATACGATTCAGTTACCCAGCAATATATTGTGAATAGACTGGACCTGAAAACCTCAAGTGTCAGAATTAGAGGATAATCTAATAGCTGGGAAAGGAAAATAGATTTCTAAGAGTTACCACTACTAGTATCTGTGATAGGAGAATATTATTTCAAAGAAGATTTAGGCAGCTTGAAGGCAGAAGATATGGAATATATAGAAGAAAAGTGAAAACTTGGAATGAATTATTTTTTAAGTTGGCAATACCCCCTTGGCAAAATGTCAAAGTAAATGCTTTGGTATTGAAAACCATAATAGTATAAATAGCTTTAGTCATATCTGATCTGTCAAACCCGGTTTTAGTATTTCTAGGCACATAAATAAATGACTATGTACCTAACTGCACAGAAAATAAACAGAGAAACAGGCTATCTTTCTATTCAAATATTAATATATGACTGCCATAACTAATCAGAGTATTTTACTAGCAAAGAGATGTGTGCTTGGCAATTTCAGGCTAAGAAGAAGAAGAAGAAAAGCGGCTAATGCACTAACTAAAATACTGAGGAATAGATTATTTCAACTACAGCAATCATCAAAAGTGTAGCAAACAAATGCCTATTTCTTTTTATCCGACATTCTATTTTAGTAACCAATGTCACAAAACAAATAGTCTTGAAGGACTTTTCTGTATAACTCAAGTCTTACACAAACAGGGAGAAGGATTTCACTATTTCACAAATCCTCAATTAGAGCTGTATCTAATTCTTTTTAATGTTTTATTTTTTTAACCATTACTACATGTACAGAAGAATCATTCAAGTCCTGGGATTACGGTCTATAAAAAACTTGAAACATACTTCAAAACCAAGTCAACAGAGTTGAACAGAAAATATGTTTCCTCCCTTTTTATTCCCATATGGAATAACAAAGCGATCAAGACAGGTTATAAAAACTGCTGCATCTCTAAGGACCTTTTTTCAATCACAGAACTTAGCGATTTTGCTCATTTCAAAAGTATTAGCACCACAAACTAAAAAAATGATGTTCTTGAGGTCCCCTTGTGTGTAAACACTCCCTCATAACTAAGACTGAGATAACAGAAAAACAGGAGCTCAGACCAAAGAAAATATCAATATCCTCCAAATTCATATATTCAACAAAATGTTTTAATAAGCTGTACGCTGGGGAGAAAAATAACCCAGTCAGTCAGGTCTATTTGTCATGCGTATCTTGGCGCTAACTGTTATAATTTAATTTCAAACTGACATGAGCTTTGATTAGATGGACGAAAGGTGTCAGAGGGGAAACTAAAGGAATCAGGAAATGGTTAAAAATTCAGCCCCAAAAACATGGAGGCCTAGTGTCACATGATCTTTATTGGTTCATCACAATTCATAGAAACATCATAAAGGTTTTTTTTATTATGTATCCTCAAAGTCTCCCCACTGTTAAGTACCCGCACCCTTGGAATTCTTCTATGTTGTGGTTTCTCAGTCATAGAATAATACATGTACTCATAAAATATAATTTTTCTACTAACTACTGTTTTTCCCAGTGCAACCTAGTCCCATATATCCTCAGCTAATGTTAGCATGTGAAAATATATCCCTGCTAAAAGAAATTACAGAGCAAAGACTCTAAAAGTTAATGCATGGCATGCTAATGCATACACAAGAGAATGTACCAAAGGGGGAAAAAACTTATTATAAAAAGAATGAGAACTTAGTGTACATTCCTAATTTAAAAGGAGGATTAAATCCAAATGAGGACACAGGTAATTCAGGATATCTAGCATGCTGTAGAATGGAAAGACTTAATAAGCCAACTTATTAGTATTTGTACACACAGTGCTAAGCAACTTGGGAATAGAAAAGGTAACAATAAATTGTATTAACTAACAGATAAGAAGGAATGCCATACTACACAGTGAGCAGACCATCCCTGGTGTATCAGAGGGTGAGGAAAACAAGGACAGAATTTCATCAAAATGGCCAGAGTGATTATCTACACCTTGAGAGAAGAAATGTGATCAGACATAAAAACGACCATTATTCTAACGTAATGAGAGAGAATTTCAGGCTTAAGAAGCAGAATTTTATAATGATCTTAATTAGACTCAATGACAGCATGCCTGTATTCCTCAGGATCTTGTATTTTTGCAACAAACTAACCAGAATGTGGAGTGTCAATGTCTATTTCCAATTAACATTTTGTTTTAGTATTAGAAAACTAAAGTTGCTACCCCTCTCCTGCCATAAGAACCACGGACTTGCTGCCACTTATGGGCTTATTAGCATTGCCCTAGGAAAGGGGTTATACACATCATCTCCGGTCAAAAAATAATGTGTGTGTGAGTATGTGTACGTGTGTAAAAGAGGAGGAAGTAGAATACTAGTTATTTGTTCAACTCAACATTTATTATATGGTCTTTCTGATAAGTAGTTCTCCTGTCCTTCCAATTTCATGTTCCCATCACTGATAGTTCAGTTGAAAATTCAAGTCATTTCCCCAATTTCTTAGTTATTAAATCTTTAGTCCTGGGAGATCAAAGATGCTCCCAGCTACTATTCCAGATCATCCTGGCATCTAAATGGTCTACCTAATTATAACTCCATTCTTTGACTAGCCTATTTTCTAGAATCAACTAGCTTGGGCACTTTTCTATCCCACAACCACCTGAACGTAGGATATTTCTGTTTTTGTTTTAACCTGGGCGTTTGATACTTATCGAGATTATCATCCCTTCAAGCTAGATCTCATACTATGTAGATCCTACATAGTCATACAAACTTCTTGGCTCATGTTCAGACCTCTTTTCCAGGTACCACCTTTCCCACATGCAACCCAAATGTCCCACATGTACCTTTCAACCACTGGGAAGTGGTTAAGGGAGTAGCAGGTTCATGTACACTAGGATTAGGGAAATGCTTTAAAAAAAAAATGATATTTATATGGGCAAGAAAGGAATGGGGAGTTGGTGTTTAATGGGTACAGAGTGTCAGCAAGAAAGGTGAAAAAGTTCTGGAGATGGACGGTGGTGATGGTTGTGCAAAAATATGAGTGTACTTAATACCATAGGCCTGTAGGCTTAAATGTGGTTTAATTGATAAAATTTTATGTTACGTAAATTAACCATGAAAAAAATAGAAACAAAAATACAAGGCTGGATTTCAAACTACTTTTTTTTTTTTAATGGTTTATTTATTTTTGAGAGACAGAGTGCAAGGTGGGGGGGGCGGGGGCAGAGAGAGAGGGAGACACAGAATCTGAAGCAGCAGGCTTCGAGCTGTCAGCACGGAGCCTGATGCGGGGCTCGAACTCATGAACCACAAGATCATGACCTGAGCCAAAGTCTGACACTTAACCAACTGAGCCACCCATGCACTCCAAACCACTTGCTTTTTTAATAATGTTAGTTTGACCTCTTTTTGATTTAGAAATGAATGTAGGGATTAGGTAATTTTTTTAATGAAAAGACATAAATCTAAGTGACCCCAAATTCTCAAACCAGATCAAACTGGGATCATTTAAAATGCATGTGGTCTTTCCCAAGAGCTGCTGAAGGACAGGGATGTGTTCATTCACCACACACTACACCTCAAACGTGGACAACTAGTTTGACTGCTTATCTGACGGCACAGACAATGCTGCTACAGAAGAACCCTTCCTCTCTTATCTCATTCGGAATTACCTCTCCAAATTGCACAAGGAGTTTACTTCTTGGCAATTCTGTGTTTCGAGAGCCTAATCACATTTCCATTTCCTTGAATGTCGCAGCTCAACTCTTAAATTTCTGCGACTATGGCAGCCCAGGTCAACTCTTCTGTCAATAGGGATGACAAGTGAAGAAGCAAGGGTAGTCTTTTACATGAAAGGAAGATCTTAGTTCCTCTTTCCACCCTCTTCTTGCTCCTCCGCTTTAAAAGGTTCAGCATGGAGTATGGCCCTCTCATCTTTTATTTCCTTACCTACTGAAGAGTCAGCACAGGTAAGACAGCCTGACATTTTCCAAGCACTGAAACTGATCCTCTCATCTCCTTGGTCTTTGCCCCACATAGGCAGCTGGCACATAAACTATCGTGCTGAGTTCTAGCGAAGGAGACAGCCTTAGGCCTTTGGTATATTCAGACAAAAGCCATGTTAACAATAAAATGGTACTTTATCTTCCTTTGTTGTGGATCCCTGTACATATATCTGACCAAGGAAAAAGGAGGGCCTGAACGAAGACAGGATTCAGAAATCCCCTGATGTTTTACAATCCCCCAAACTCCCATAAATACTTCTAAGAATTTAAGATAAGCAACATTTCCACCTCCTTCTTAATGTTCATATTTAAAAGTTACAGGTTTTTCTTATAAAACCATCATTTTCCAGTATCTTCCAGCCTCCCTCGCAAAAACATCTTATCTTTAGCACACTAACCAAATGCGCTATGAAAAAGAAGAAAGTACTTAAGAGAACCATTCTGTGAAAGGGAATGGGAAGAAACTTTTCATTAATGGGAGTGCAGTAGCTTAAATCTTATTAGAAAATCTCACTTTAAACTCAATTACTTCACATTATGTTGAGCCACCTGACACTTGAGCAGAGAAGCATTAACACCATGGTAGAGAACAATCCTTACCGGAAACGAAATATTCCTTACTGTAAACTACCCTATCTTACTAATTAAAAACTATCTCTGGTTTAAATGCTTCATGAAAATGTCAGACAGTAAAATTTACTGTTCAAAAGACATATACCAATAAGCCAATGCAGAACTGGAAATGAAATACTAAACAGAACATTTTTGACATCTAGAAACACGCATTAATTGGGGACTCTGGTGCATGTCAAAATTCCTAATCTTTAAAATGTTTTCATAAATCATAACAATATTCTTATTATGTTACTTATTTTTTACCCAAAAAACATGGAATCCATATTTCAAATGATTACTTGAAATTCTCAAAACTTCAAATCCTTTCTCCCCCATTAAAATGAATAGTAAAATATCACCTAATAAAAATTTTATTTTACTGTAAGAAAACTAAAGCAGAGAGTAGCTAAGAGTCTGTCAAATGGACACCAGGACTCTAGACTTCCATGTTTGTGCTTTTTTACACTCCAGATACTTGATGATCCTGGTCATTCAGAGCCTATCCGGCTTATCAGTAGAAACTACAAATGTGACAAGATGAGAACTGAATGGAATTAAAGGCAGAATGACTAAGATTCATTCCACCCTGCAGAGAAAGTACAGCCTGGTAACAATTGGAGATGCTGATGATTAATTTTTTTTTTTTTTTTTTTTTCCCTATCTGGAGATTTTTCCCATAGCCTTGCCATTTCAGGATCAATGGCATTTGCTTCCTCTAGCAGAAAGATAACGCTCGGAGTAAGAGGTCATTCCTCAACACTGAGCGTAAAATGAAGTTTCTGTTAATATCTACACTGAGACAATAGTCTTGAAAGCTATGTGGTTCAATTCGAGAGCTGGGCACTTACAGGGAGAATGTGTTGAAATGAGCCCACAACATTTTCCTTTAACTATGTAAAACAGGACAGGATTCCACTGTGCAAAGGGAAGATGCAGAATAGAAGGTAAGGACGGACACAAGGAAGACAAAAAGAAGGTCTTGGACCAAAAGAAAACTTGCAGAAGATTAGAGGAGGTAAGATCAGAATTTAGACCCAACCACACAGGGTGTGCTCCCTTCTTCCTCCCACAGATAGAAAAGGGCTGTGGGAGAAGGGTCTGAGATAAAAGAAGACAGAAGAGGGTTTGGAAACCTAAGAACAGAGAGTATTTGCACCCAGCTTCCTGTCTGGGCCGCCAAAGGAAGAATGGCCTTCAACCAATGTGCAGCTAGTTCTGGAAAGCAAAAGTGATGCACAACATGTTTAGGCAGCAAGCGCACCTACCTACAAGACTATCTTGCTCTGTGAAGAGGTCAACAGGAGACATGCCACTGCTGAAGAGTCGGTGTACGTGTCATTTTCAGAAGTAAATGCTACATTACACTAGACTTTGCAAATAATAGAGAAATTCACATTGGATATAAATTTCCCTGCAATTCCAGTAGGAAAAAATATACTAGCGGCAAGTATTACATTCCAAATTCTAAGAAGTCAGTGAGGACTGCAAACACTTTTCTCACTACAAACACATACAAATGCCCAAAAAGGAACATATTAAAACATGCATTTCTATGAAGTTATATCATACTTGACATCCAACGATTTAAAATTTAAACTCTTATCCCCATACTTAGTCCTCTTTACTTGGTTACTTGTATACTCACAATGCTTTCTCACCTTTTCGCAGGCTGCTCCTTCTAAGCCTGAGGAAGATGTATGCAACTTGCACTACATCAATTACTTCTACCCTCACACTTGAGCAAACATTCTTCAGGACAACCATTACACAGATTCCTTTCATTACAAATGGGTGTCCCTTTTGATCACCGGCACCATTTGGAATAATTAAGTATCGAATACTCTGCTTTCTGAAAGCAGTTTGCTGAATTAATGGAAGCCTGTGTATGTAATATACTTGACGAAAATTTCTTTCACTTTGGAAAGCTAAGGTCATTTCTAAGCAGTGACTGTTTAAAAATCAAATAAATGACTCACATATCTTGTTACAATTTTTGAGATTCATTTACATTGGCTAAAGCAAAGTCTCCTTTTTACTTCCCAGTTAAACGTGTAAAATATGTATTTAAAAACAACAACAACAACAAAAACTTAGCACACTAGTCCTGCAAATTGTCCTATGATTCTGGAAATGTTTTCTAGGAAAAATAAATTGCTAAAAATCACTGTACAACAATTCAAATAATAAACCAAAGTTTCCTTTACCTTACTACATGTTATTGTAAATATTCCTCCAAAGAAAACTACTGGTAACAACAGTTACTGGTAAAAAAGCTACTATTGGTAGCCTTCTAAAAGGCTTCACATAAAATATAAATATACATATATAACTGTTTATGTAAACACCAACACCTAAAATCCACTCTCATTTTATAGATATGTAACTGAGGCCTGGAAAACTGCCCTTCCCAAAGCCAAAGAACTACTACCTAAGTGACAGATTCAAGACTAAAACCAGACTCTGGATTCTCATCTATTCTATTCTCACTGTACCAAACTCCACTTTTGGAAGGACACCCAGAGCAATGAAAACGCTAGTCCAGCAATGAGACCACTAGAATTGCAATAGTTGTCAATACCAGAGTGTCCCCAAGGACTCCTTGGTCACTACGAAGACAATTTTAAGCTGTTTCATTCATTCATTCACTCATTTCATTCATTCACTTGCTCATAAGGCAGTGAGATTTCCAAGGAAAGGCAGAGAAAAGTAAAACATAATGCTGGACCTTCAAGAACATCCATTAAAATTAGAGCAATAATATGTGCAAAGATGAAAAATAGACAATAACATCATCATTTATAGAAAGTGAAACACTTTTTTAAGTGAAACATTTTAAAGGAGTCAGACATCTTTTGAAAGAAAACCCATCAGAAGAAAAAGTAGCAGATTTTTGAATGACTAAAAGAAACGAGTCCAATCGAGGGAAAAGATACATGGAAACTCAAAGAGGAAAAAAAAAAAAAATCCAGCTAGACTTATCAGGAAAATCTTCATGGAATAAGTGGTTTTAGGTGTGGGCCTTGAAAGATGAATAGGAGGCGGGATTAGAATGCTTCTCTTTCCCCTCTCTGAAGAGTCACTTTCTATACGTAAATACATTAATTTACATACATATACACAAAGAAGTAAAACACTGTTTTGAATAAGTTTTCTGAGAATGTACAAAAAATCTTGGTAACAACCTACAAATCCAAAACAGAAGAGCTTCTGGCTTTTCCAGTCTCATTCGGCACAAGGCAGTTGAAGAACAAGGAGGGTTTATTTCAAGACTGCCGTTACACACGAACTCATAGTGCATCTCTGAGATACAAGGCAAACGGATCCTCACAGGGAAGAAGAATTGCAATTATGGAATTTAAAGAGGGGAGTTGAGACATTTGATTTCTACTGTCATCCATGCCTTGTATGCAATGGGATTTTGAAAGTTTATTTAAATACGTATTTGGGGCGCCTGGCTGGCTCAGTCAGTAAAGCATGCAACTCTCGATCTCAGGGTGGTGAGCTCAAGTGCCACATTGGGCGTGGGGCCTATTTTAAATGAGTGAATAAATAAATAAATAAAATACATCTTTATTATTTGTCAATGCATAGTTAAGTCAAAGCCACTGCATTTAACACTAACTTGCTTCCAACAACTTTTTTGTGTGTTAGAAAAAAAAAGGGGGGGAGGGGGCAGGCTGTAGTCCTCTACACCTCCTTTTAGAAAGGAGAGAGGCAAAGCATCTAGAAAGAACTTGTCCTTAGCATCAGTCATTGTAGGATCATAGCAGGCCACTTCCTGGCCTTGTAACACCACCCACCCCACATCTGGCAGGCCAGCAAGGCCTTCTACAGTCTTAGCCCACGGCCAGCAGACAGTACAAGAGTGTGCCAAATCTTCCACTGATGCGACCATTCCTTCTGTAGGATTAGCCTTCTCCTTTCCTTCCTGCTTTCCAAAACAATATTCACCCTTCAAAAACACTCAAATGTTTGCTGGAAGCTTTTCCAAACAATGCAGGCCTCAAACCCCATCTCCTGTCATTCTGGCCTCACATGATACTCTCCAGCTTCTGAAGGATTCTAGATTCTTCCCAAACTAAGGGATTTTGAACATACTGTTTCCCACACCTGTAGAACTTGTGCCTTAATTCTTCTGGCAAATTCCTAATTCTCCTTCAAGTCTCCAATTAAATGTGATATGGACTTCAGAGGCCTTCTGTGACCTCCCTCTTCAGTCTAGCACTTATCACCATAACTTGTTCATCACTTACACGGGACATACAGAAACTGTGGTTGTTTTTCTTTGTCTACTTATTTATTTTCTATCATCTCTATTTGAAAATGCACTACCAGAAGGCAAGAATTTTATTTGTCTTGCTCAGCAGTGCATCCCAGGGGCTAGGATAGGACCTCTCATAGGAGGGGCATCCGGTATTTGTTGTTTGGCTGACTGGCTGGTTGACTGGGCTGCGTGATTTGCCATGACTGATTCAATAACCAAAACCAGAGCCTTTGCTGGCTGATTGATGGCAGATAACCGCAATTGTAGAGTATTACGAAATAGCTAGCCTTGAGGGAGTATGATTTGTATATCCAATTTCACTTGCTGACAGAAAAAAAAAAAAAAAAAGCCACACGAGCACTAAGTCTTAAGCACTTAATACAATAGGGATTACGCAGCTCCAAGGAGAAACAGTCTGCAAGCACAAAGCTGCTGGACTGGGAGATAAGAAGGCCCTCTTCTGCGGAGGAATATCAATCTACAGAACAGATGTGGGAGCCAGTGCCAAGAGGCACAGGTAGATACCCATGTCTTATTTCCTTCAGAATTCAGAGTTAATGCATCAGTATTTTGTGTAATTATTATGCATTAGGGTTACCAGGAAAAAATCCTATAAATTCAATTTTACAAAGCAAGCCTCACATATTAAAAATATGCTTATATAAAAAATAGAGAACACTCTAGCTTATGATTAAAATCTCCTAAATAGGCATTGAATTACAGGGTGCCATCTCCATAGGACACATATAGAAAATATCTGAGTGGTAAATAACTCAAACACGACCAATGATGGTTCTACTGGCAACGGTTTTAGGTCGTTGTTTAGCCATCGCATTTTTCATCTATTAAATGATAAATGATCACTACAGATCATACTGACTTTACAATTCTGTGTTTACCTAATGAACATTCCCACTTTTTCTATTTCCATTATAAGACGCAAAGCACTATGATCCCTCTGTATTGTCCTCTCAGCTAAAATAGGTTAAAAACAAACATGTGTATAACATTTTATACTTTACAAAGCAGAAGTGCCAGTTGGAACATCGAACTCTGGATTATTAATAATGGGTAAAATGATATAATGATAAGGAAAAAAAGCCTCATCAAGACTGCTTAACATTGTTCCTTGCATTGTCATCCCCCCCTTTTATTTTTTTTAATTTGAGATACAGCGAGCGAGCACATGAGCAGGGGAGAGGGACAGAGGAAGAAAGATAATCTTAAACAGGCTCTGCACTCAATACGGAGCCTGACATGGGGCTCAATCCCACCACCCTGAGATCATGACATGAGCCAAAATCAAGAGTCAGGTTTTCAACTGAGTGACCCACCCACCAAGGCATCGCCTTGCATTGTCATTTATTAACAACAACAACAACAACAAAAATGCATTTGAAGTTCATGTTCAATATATACCATGGGAAATGCAATGTTCACAAAAATCAACTCCAAAAATTCCTAATGAATACAGATGCAGCTGATTTTAATTAGCATACAAACAACAAATGCTGAAAAAGCACTTGGGTCATCATTTAAAAATACATGCAAACAAGACACCAAGACAAAGAACATGTTGCTGATGAGAACTGGACCAGGCTTGTCAGCTTGAATAGCTATTGTGTATAATATTTTAATTCGATCATACTTAAAATTGCAAAGCTATTATTCTAAAAACATAAGTACATAATAGACATGTGTTTCCTTTCAAACTATACCACCATCAACAGGCACAACTTTAAAATAATGTGTAACACAAAATGGGAGAATTTGAAAATCTGGTACAACAGAAAGAAAAAGAAAATTGTAAAATAAAACTGATGGTGAAGTACAGAGCTGCACCAGAGGTCAACAACACTGCGTCTATTATTCAGCGGAAACACAGAATTTGCCTTTAGATACCATGTTAATGTTAAATCAAGAACTGTCAATCAACACCATTTGTTTGTAATCCCTCATCAGAACCCATTGCCTCCATCCGAACATTCACCGGGAAGAAAGCAGAGAGCATATCTGCAACCACTTAACCTTCATCAGCCAACATTCATGCATGCTCATTAACATTTTTTTTATCCCACTTTCGAGCATGACACAGCTCATACCGGAATAATAACTCGCTGATAATTGTTCAAGACAACAGCTGGACAGGCAGAGTGCAGAGGTGAACACTCTCATAGATTATGGGGTACAGTAATGCATTACAATTAGTATAAAGAGTCATATGCTCGTCTTCAATAGTTTTCAAAAAAAAAGTTAAGAAAATGTCATTAGCAAAACCAGCAATCCCCTCTAACTTTAACTCTGCATGGCTCACTGCCCGACTCTCTTAACACTTCACTATTTTGATATAAAGCAATGACAACCATTGACCCCAGTGACTGTACCATTTCATGAATGGAAGCAGTAATTTTGATGTAATATAGTCAGATATAATCTAAACTTATGATCTAATTTGAAGACCACCAGGAGGGAAGGGAACATTTTACATCTTTCTAACAACTGTTTTGTATTAAATCTCATTAGGTCATTATTATTCAAAAAAGTGGCAATGAATACTCGGTCTTAAAAATGTGAATTCAGACAAATTAACACCACTGAAAAAAACTTAAGTATCATTACAAAAGGAATCCTAGCTATGGAAGGGAACTTAGAGAATATGTAGTCCAAATGCCCCATTCCTAAGAGTTTAACAGCTACTCTTCTTTGCCATAAAGCAATACAAATAAAATTAGTATAATTGTTGGAGATGGTTGTCAAGAGGACACAATCACTGGTTGATCCTCCAGCTTGACCCAACCAACTGAGGACTACTTACCTGCTTGGAACGTATGCTTTGACTACCGTTCCCACAGTAGGCGCTGTTCCAAGAACATAGCCTTCAGAGAGTAGGGTGATGTTGAAACCATCTGGATGTATATTTGTCTGAACCCAGTTAAAGCCTCTATATAAACCTTTAAGATTTGATGGGTAGGTGCAGGCAACTACTCATCTTGCAACTGCCCAAAACAAGCCTTGTAAGTAAGTTCCCTTGCCTTTTAAACCTGCCACCTACCAGTCTGCAATGATCTGCCTCTTTCTGTAGTCTCTCCTCGCCCTCTATGAACAGGGGGCCAGCCTGCAAACCAACAATAATAGTTGCCTTTATGAAGTACCATGCTAGGCATTCAGTAGACATGGTTTCTTAATGATCCTGTGAGTAGCTATTAACCTTTTTCCAGGTGAGAAAATTAATCTGGAAAAGATTGCAAATTCATCCAAATTCCAAAAGAGTCAGAGAAAGAATTCCATTCTGGCATTCTGATCCCAAAAATGAAGCCTTTTATTGTTGATTTCTACATCATCATCTTGCTTCTATTTCCATGATCTTATTCCAGCATTTCAGCTGCACAACTACTTGACTCTCTAGAATTAGACCTATTCCTGAAAGGCCTTTATTTTAAGATATAGCACTTAAAAATTCCACATTTTCCCACTGTTCTCATGTCCAAGAAGCTTGCTCTTAAAATTCATAAGATCTTTAGTCTTTGTACTTCTAACTAGTATCCCTTTGAAACTCCCTCTACTTTTATTTCTCCCACCACCTAACCTAGATTTTACAATCCAGCTTCAAGTAGTTCCTACTATACACTTTTTCTATCTTACTTGACATTTAGTTACAAATGTCTAGGAGGTGAATTGCCAAACTTAAGTAAATACAACAACCCTTATCTCCAGTCCTGCTTCCAACTAGTGATCATTATAAAAGGAAATCACATAATCCACATAGGGATCTACTATAATTTAATGATATGAAATAAACCCCATTAATATAATGCAGGGGTCAACAAACTATAGCCCCATGGGCCAAATCTGGTCTGCCACCCATTTTTGTAAACAAAATATTACTGGAACACAGCTATGACCATTAGTTTACATAGAGTACGAGGCTGCTTTTGCACTGTTAACAGTGCAACTTAGTAGCTATAACAAAGACCATATGGCCCAGAGAGAATAAAATATTTATTGCAAAGACTTAAACAGAAAAGCTTTGCCAATCTATGATATAATCTATAATGAAGATCCTTAACAGTATCTCAAGTCAACTGGATAAAAATAAAAGCTATTTATCTTCAGCCTAAAATCTATAAACACCAGCTTAATTCATGCTACTAACCCTAAATCAGACAATGTTGTGCAATTCTTTCCAAAGGCCACCAGCTAATGGTCATCTAAACCTGGCTGACTGTACTTTCACAAACATGTCTCATATTTATTGTCCTTTCATGGAAGGAGCCTAGATTCAGGACTTCACCAATTCCCTGGGTAATTAGAGTAGTCTCCTGACGGTATCCCAGCCTGTGGACTTTAACTACTACAACACAGAGCTGCCCAATACTGAGCTGTCATACTAAAGCAGAGATCATATGACATTGCATCTCTATTCAATACATTTCAATGTTTGTGACAGAATTTACTGTATTTAATATTTTAAATTATAAATATATATGTGAGACAGAACTAAATGTAAATGCCTGAATTTTACATACAAAGACCTCCATAATATGGACACAATTCTCTCCAGATTCATCCTCCAGGGACATTACCCATTTCTTTCCTGCAATCCCCATGGAAAATGAAGTACCACCATTGCTACTCTTCAGCTCTTAAGTCTACATATTTCCATCCAGCACTATCTACCTTTACTCACACTTTTTCTCCTCTCTGTATTCATTCACTAACCCATCCAACAAACTTATTAAGCAATGGTGAGCATCAGACACTGGCCTCTGTGAAAGGAATACAGTGGGGAGAAGGCACACCTAATTCTACCCATGGAAAGTTTATAGCCTAATAAGAGATTAAACACACGAATAATAATTTTATGAGAATCCCAAACCAGTGCAATGCATGAAAAACAGCTCTGTGGGATTGAGTTGCAAAGGGAACTGTCCTAATCTGGAAAGTCCTAGAAGGCATTTCTCAAAGGAAATGACACTGGAGCAAAGAAACAAAGTTTGCACGGGGTCAGCAAGATGAAGCTACCTCCATTGTAAGGTCTTTTCTAATTAACCCAGTTCCAATCAATAGATTTCTAAATATGCCTAACAGTTGTGATACAATGGCCACAAGTAATAGTATATGATCAGTGAAGATATTACAAAAACTGTTTAGTAGCAGAGAATACATCTACGAAAATGATAAGAAGTTATATTGCATATGTAAATTTTGAACAGATAAAAGGGAAAACAGCCAAACCCTACCACTCATTTCAAGTAGGGTAGTAGAGTGTAGGGTGGTGCTTTCTTTCTTTCATCCCTTTCTAAATGTTCTGTAACATAATTATTTTATAATGAATAAACTATAGCAGTTTGAAGAGTTACATAATCTTTAAAAGCTTAAGTAGTATTACACATCTACATCACTCACATGTAATACTTTATAGTTGTAATACAGAATAACCCGTAACACATATATCTCTCAGGCAAACTTGCAAGCTTTCTACTCCTAGTAGCTTTGAATCCTATGCCACTGCTCAATTTTTTTTTGTAATTCAATAGTATTTGTATCCTAAGTTTTCTCCACTTGATTAAAACCTGTATTAGCCTCTATAAGAAGAGTTAATGTACTTGATTTGATTTTGTTAGGACCAATCAAAGCTTTATGTAAGAATAGTTTCAGGAAATTTGTAATTTTTTAAAAGCTTAAAGTCAATACCCATAAAAAAAATAACAACAAGTGTTTGCAAGGATGTGGAGAAACTGGAACAGTTCTGCCATTGCTGCAGGGAATCTAGAAAGATTCAGTCACCGTGAAAAACAACTTGGCAGTTCCTTAAAATGCTCAATGCAGAATTGTCAAGTGATACAGCAATTCCGCGCCTAAGTCTGTTACCCCAAAGAATAGAGAACAAGTATTTAAACAAATACATATTCACACATGTTTACAGCAGGACTATTCACAATACCCCCCACAAGGAAACAGCTTTAATGTGCAAAGAATGAATAAAAATACCATAGTATATACACACAACGTATATACATGGATATACACACAATAGTATATACACAAAAGGAATGTGTACGTGCTACATGTATGATACATGCTACATGTATGATCCTAAATATATAATGCTAAATGAAACAAGCCATATACAAAAAGGTCACATATTGTAGGACTCTCATTTATATGAAACACTCAGAATAAATCCACACAGACAGAAAACAGATTGCTGGTTGCCAGAACTGGAAAGGAACAACAGGGAGAAACTGCTTAATGGCTGCAGGATTTCACTTTGGACTGATGGAAACGTTTTAAAACTAGATAGAAGTTGGAGTGCCTGGGTGGCCAGGTGACGGGGTGTCCGACCTTTGATTTTGGCTCAGGTGATGATCCCAGGGTCTTGGGCTCGAGCCCTGCATTGGGCTCTGTGCTGAGCGTGGAGCCTGCTTAAGATTCTCTCTCCCTTTGCCCCTACCCCACTCACACTCTCACTCTTTTGAAAGAAAATGAAAATAAATAAAACTAGATAGAAGTGGTGGCTGCACTACATTATGAATGCCTTAAATGCCAGCGAATTATTTACTTAAAAAATGGCTTTTATGTGATATGAATTTCATCTCCTACCAAAAAAAAAAAAAAAAAATCAATACCCAACAAAGGTATAATTTTCAGGAGGAAAACAATCCATCTATTGCAATCTGTTTGTTATTAGTTATTCCTGGTTTGCACACATCGAGTTCCATCCAACAATAACAAAGAATTTAGCTCATCTCTTTCTTCCTCCTTATATAGATTCTTGCTGCTAAACCAAGCAAGAAAGGTAAATCGTTTTAGCATCTAGATTCTGAATCTATCCCCCCTCTCAATCACCTTCATTTTTTTTTCTTTTTCTTTTTTTTTTTTTTTACCTAATTTACAAAAGAGCTTGTTATTCACTCAGAGCAAAGTCATCAGTGGCAGAGTTAATTGGAATATTGATCACTTAAATATTTCTGCTCTTGGGGCGCCTGGGTGGCTCAGTTGGTTGACTTTAGCTCAGGTCATGATGTCACAGTTCGTGGGTTCAGGCCCCACGTTGGGATCTGTGCTGACAGCTTAGCCTGGAGCCTGCTTCAGATTCTGTGTCTCCCTCTCTCTCTACCCCTCCCCACTCATGCTTTTGTCTGCCTCTCAAAAATAAATAAATGTTAAAAAAAATTAAAAAAAAAAATTCTTCTCTCCATCCAAAAAAATGGGCGGGGGGGGACTTGCTGGAGGACGATGAAATTATTGTATTTCTGCTTTAAAGGAATGAAAAACCATTCACTTATTCAGCAAACATTAATCCACTGTCCATTACATGTTAGGCATTCTGCTAGGTGCTAGTGATACATCAGTAAAGGAAAACAAAGATCTCTCCCCTAAAGGAGTTTAAATTCCAGTGGGGGCGAAGAAAGAAAAAGACAAACATATGCTTAGTAAATAAGTAATAATATGTTAGAAATTGAGAAATGACTTAAAGAAAAAAAAAGGTAGCAAGAATCAGCATGGTGGGCAGATAGAGCCCATGGAAAATGTGCCAGCACTAAGTTGGAAAGCAAGTGCAGGAATCTCACCCAGAAGGTGATATTGGAGTCAAGACTCAAAAATGGTAAGGGACTTCTTCTTCCTCCATGCAGGAAGGGGTCCAAGACAGGGTACCTCTGGGGTATACCACGGGGGCTCCACTTACACCAATGTGGCTTCAGTAAAAGGACAAAGGAGAAGGGAGTAGGAGATGAAGTGAGAGAGCAGAGCAGCAGGAAACCCAAGGGTTTCCAGAGGCTTTGGCACTCTCCCAGCAAGAGAGAAAGGGTTCAACCCTGTGAAAGCAGAAAGGCGGAAGCCAGGGGCAGAATCCAGGCAAGCTCTTCAAAGCCTAAGCTGGTGGAAGACATAACTGTCAACAAGGCAGGAGCAGTTCCCAGGGGGGATTTGCCTAGAAAATGAAGTACAGGTAGAAAGTGCAAATTAAAACATTCACAGTAAGTGATGAAGATACAGGGAGAGGCAATGAAACGCATGGCCAAACTTGGTGAAAAAATAGACCACAGTTACTGAGGCATAGTGTATATAACAGAGAGAGAAACAAACAACAAAACAAAACAAAAACAAAAAGAATACAGCTAGAAACACAAGTGGGAACAGACTCCAAAAAGCTACCAAACTTTTCCGTTAGAAAAGTTTTGTTTTTTTTTTTTTTCTTTTTAATCCTTTAGAATGCGTGCACACAGGGGTCAGGATAAATGTGATATTTGTAGGGGTGAAAATCTGAAGACAGTTGGCATTACTGTCTTAAAAAGAGGAAGAGAATGAAATGGTAATTACAGTATCCCAAGTTTAAAGGAACAAAAGAAGTCACTGTGCTTACACAAGCAGGTAGTCAGGGTTCCTGATAACAAGGTCATTTCCATACCAATGCTAGTGGACTCCCATTGGCACTCCCTCCCTCCTTCCCTCTCCACTCTAAACAGGAGAGGGGAAAGAAACCCAGGTATGAATCAGAAGAAGTGACTTCTTGACTTCCAGCTCCTTTCTAAGGATGCCACCCTGAGGGCCAGATTTTTAACTTCTCTGAACCTCAACCTCTATGCGTTAAAGTGGGATGAAGGCCTAAATCTTACAATGTAAGGACCGGGCACAGTTACTGGGGCCAAGCAGGCACTCATTTTCTCCTTTACGGTTCAAGTCAGCTCCTTTCTCTCATTGCTTTTCACTTCCAACAGCTGTTCTAGACTTCTTACAACCCTAATATAATCGAGAATTAACGAGAAATTTTGATTTATTGAGGTTGTAAGTTATGCTTATTCATCAAGAACACATTCACAAAAATAGCTTTTTTGATAAAGCATACCTCAGAGATCCAAAAATGGGCATAGGATGATCCTATCAGTTGCCTTCTCTGTACCCAACAATCTTTCAGATTAAAAAAAGATGGTAAAAAGTGAAGTAGCAATCCAGTATTTATCAATTTCAGATTATCAGGTTTACAAAATATTCTTTCATAAACTTATAACTTTATCACACACACATACACACACATATAGAAAATTCTATTACAAAAGTATTGTCACCACACTGACATTGGCACAGACTGCTGTTTTCCTTGCTATCGGCACTGACAACACAGCTGAATCTACTAAAACAGATAATGGAAATACAAATGATTGGTCAGTACGAAAAGGTCAGGTTCATTTTGACACGGATAGGCAAGATTTGAAATGAAGCACAACAAGACTTGAGAAAATTCAGTATTATTCAGAAAAAGTCTAATTTTAAAACAGGAAAATGTAACATCTCCAAACACTAATATCCCTCATTTAAAAACAAACACAGTTATTCCATTGGCTATTTCAACTCTTCAGGGTTAAATCTTCTGCTGTGGGAGCAGAGAGCCAAACTGCCCCACTGTGACCTGTGAAACCCTGAAAAATAATTGGTTCTCTAATTGAAAAAGAAAAGAAGATTAAAGAAGGAAGAAGAGCTCTGCTTCAGGAAGAACGAGGCTAAGGCAGTATCATGATAGAAGAGTAGACTGGCAAATGACTAAGAGCCAACAATTAAATTAAAATAAATTGCTTATTTTGTGGGCAATGGGTTGCATTAGATCTTTCTGATAAATGGGATTTCCTCAGTGATGAAATTTTTCCAATTAAAATAAACTTTTTATATATTGTGTTTTAAATTGCCCAGTGAAATATGCAATTATAATAACATTTTCCAGGTTGTAATGAAATTACATGTTCATATCCGTTTATAGGTGCTTATTAGGTCAGAGTAATATTGGACCACAAAAACGTGCCTCTTCCCAAAGTCCCTATCACAAAATATAAATATTTATTCTGCTAAAATATATTGTGAAAATCATACAACAAGAGTAGCAGTCCGTATTTTAGAATATAACTAATCTTTGGGGAGCCTGGCTGGCTCCATTGGCAAACTATACAACTCCTGATCTTGGAGTTGTGAGTTTGAGCCCCACACTGGGTATAAAGATTACTAAAATAAATAAAGCTTAAAATATAACTAAACTTCAAAGTACAGAAATTATTGTTCAACAGAAGTGTAGAAAGTTATCTCCCATAAGTTAATAATGTATAAAACATAAAACACTTCTCTTTCTAAATTAGAACCAGTCTTTCTTTCTTTCTTAAAATGCATAGTAATAAATCAGCATAAAGAACCAATTTGTTTTTAAATGCCAGTGGTTCTTTACTATAGGTTTTTGGATGGTGTTTCTGGGTTGAAAAAAAATTATATAAAGTAAAAACATATATACAGAATTTAATAATTTCCTAGGAAAAAAATGAAATCCATAGTGTACATTACAAACTAGAAAATGCATAGTAGATTGTGATACCTGTTGCACATTAATTATAGTATATTTGACTAAAGAAAGGAAAAAAAAAATATTTTCTAGTACTTAGTACATGATGTAAGAATTTTTCCTAAACCTCCACAAAGGCACTTAGCCATGGTAACAAAAACATATCTTAATGTAATTAGTAAAGATCCAAAGCTCAATAACATTTAATGAACAGAACAAATGATGTATGTCAAAATGCCCCAGGACCCTAAAACGGCATTCCTGGAAAAAGAACAGAGCTAAAGAAGACGGACATAATTTTAGTGAGTGGAATTAACCAGGCCAAGTGCCCTGTGAAATGTTGCAATTTTATGATAACCAACTAATTTTGGCACCCCATCCTCCTCTGTCAAAGATAACCGTGTTCTAATCCCTAGCACTGTGAATATGCTACCTTACTTGGAAAAAGGAACTTTGCAGATGTGATTAAGGTCAGAGACAGAAAGGCTGGGACATTAGCATGATTAGCCAGGTGTACCCAATTTAATCACATGGTTCTTCAAGAACCTTTCCTAGCACAGGTCAGAGCCTGAGAAGGATGCAGTCAAGGAAACCAGTGAGAGATGGACCCTGAGGACTCCCCTCGCTGTGGCCAGCTGTGAAGACTGGAGGAAGGGGGCTACAAGCTGAAGAAAGTGGGCAGCTCTAGAAGCTGGAAAAGGCAAGGAAGGGACAGGTCCCACCTAGAGCCCCCAGAATGTAGCCCTGTTGGCACTTTGATTTTAGCACAGTGAGACCATGATGGACTTCCCACGGAAATGTAAAACAGTAAATGTGCATTAAGTTGCCAAATTCCAGGAATTTGTTACAGCAGCAATAGAAAATTAATACAAAACTCCACTTGTGAGCATAATGATCCCTCCTGCCCTTGTTAACTAAGCTATGCTGAAAGTAGAAGGAAAGCTAAGAAAATGGAGAAGCTAATACTGAGTCTGGACATCACTGGGATGCTGAATTGACCAAATCTAAGACAGCCAACCACCAGACTTCTGGTCGAAATCACTTTTAGCTGGGTACTGTTTCTTGCAGGCAAACTTCCTCACAGAGTCACCAGAAAAGATTAATTTATATACACTAATACAGCATGTAAAATTCCAAGGTGATCTTCCAGTCTTAGATTTGGGGGATGTAAGTCATTCCAAAATAAATACTTCTCATTTCAGGAGTTTCACTCCCCCCACCCCCCATCAATTATTTGACAAGCTATGAGAAAAGCAGAAATACCAACATTCCTTTTTTAATTAAGTTACAAAGACATTTCTATGTGTTTCCTTAATTAGTCACCACTTCAGAAAACAAGAATTGGGCTAAACCACATGAAGTTCTTGATATGTCAAAATAGTAGAATTTCAACATTTGTATATGGTTCACCTAAATAATTCTTTTAGCTTGCACCATACAGCACACACACACACACACACACACACACACACGAAAACAAGCCACTCCTGAAAAATTCTCACTCCTCTGAACCCTCTGCTAGCACTCTATGAAAATAAGAAAATTAACAGTTATCACCCTTCCTGCAAGCCCCAGGGAGAATTTAGCCATGAGCTTTAGTTGGCTCTTGTATTTGCCTATCAACGAAAGGTTCCCTACACCTTAATGCATCCCAGTTCTGTAATTACATTAAGCCATACATAACATCCTCACTAATCTTTGAAACTGTAAATAACTGTCAAAAATAATCATGAATAATTAACAAGAACTAGTCAGATTTTATAAAGTACAGATTGAGTTTTTCAACTTCACTCTCAAGTCATTAGCTCAATGCTCAAAAACTGAATCACACCAAGTTAAAAGTTAAAGTTCTCAGTTTTTAAATTTCCTAAGATCACAAAAATCGGCTCAGCTCCATTAATGACTTGTAAACTGAAAATAAAAACAAAAAAATCATGGAAAAACTCAGGAAAAAAAATAAGAAAAAAGACAAACCAGTCTTCATTCCTGGTTCAACAGATCTCTCTTCTTCTCTAGGAACTTAATAAAGCATTTGACAGTTAAGACATACACAAAGATGAAAGAAATAGGATGTACAAAATCATCTATTACTATTTCTAAAACTGATGGCACAGATCAGTATTACAGAAATCTTCTTAAATGGCTACTAACATAGGTCAGTTAACACAGCAGTTCAATGGTTTGAAAGGCTTCATTTGCAAGCGGGGCTAAAGCTGGCCAGCTCATATGCAAGATTCACATAAGGTACACAAAATTTTGCAAGTGGAAACAAGCCTGCATTCTCAAAATTTAAGTTCAGCTAACAATTCCTGAACGACGACAATGAGCCGGGCATTGCAAAAGATGCTTTAAAAACTTTATTATCTAATCCTCACAATAACCTTGTGAGATGGGTATCTTCTCCCCCATTTTATAAAGAACTACAGCTGCAAAAGCCGGGGTCACACACTTGTGGGGGGTACTCCACGGTCCCTCTCCCCTCCTGTACACGCCACAGCATGGCGTTAGTATTTACAGCTCAAATACTTACAGAAGTGAATAGAGGGACCAAATGATGAAAGATGGTCTTAATAAAAAATGGCAAGTTTTTAAAGCCTTTAATATAAATTGTGGGATGAGGGTGAACTGCTGGGGGGCAGCAGTAAGGTGGCGGGAGATGAGAGGGAAATTATTTTAAATCAAAGAAGAGCACTTTAAATAAAACATAATAGGATTTCTTTTAATCAGAGAAGCAGCATGGCATAGCTCAGATCTGTATTCCATTCAGAGTGGCAGCTCCTTTTAGCTCAACTTCACATGAAGAGTGTAACTTTTTCTTACATATAACACATATACAATATTTGCCTTGGTTCTTCCACAGGATTGTTTTGGGGAACAAATAAAATGATAGGAGATAAACACAACTGCTAAAAAAACAAAACAAAACAAAAAGACATTATCAACACTGTTGTTTTATTATTGTCTAATTAGGGCGTTTTGTACTTGTGCCAGATTCAACATATGCTTTTATTAACAAATGCATTTCAGTAGTCTGTTAAAAAAGTGGATCCAAAAACAGACGACCTAATGTTCCAGTCACAGTAAAAAGGTATTCCTAGTTAAGTATCTCATGACAAATCATGTAGTGGCCCCTTGAATTAAAACAAAATAAAACTAAGCAAGCAAACAAAAATGTGCATATATGTGAACAGGCAGTAGTCAAGGCCAGGCCGAGGCTCCTGACCTTCGCCTCATGCCCAGCACTGCACAAGGCAGAAAGGCTACAGCAGGCTTCATTACCTTTGTTGCCATGGACCCCACCGGCAGTCAGAGGGATAGACAGCTTCTCAGAAAATTCTTAAGTGCAGAAAAGATAATACATAGGATTTCAGAGGAAGCAAATGATACTCAAATGCAGCTACCAAAATGCATTAAATACCAGTCTGTGACTAGCAAAATACACGCATGGCAGCCATGGACGTGCACTGCTAAGATCTCCCTTTAGGAAAAATGTCCCCCCTCACTTGCAAGGAGTGCACGTGGCTGGTCAGGTCCAAGCTGTCACCACCCTCAGGATGCTCCTGAGTCCCGAGTCCAGGCCACCACACCATTCCTGGGCAGCTCCCAGTTGATGGCTGAGCACGGCAGGAGCGCTGGGCCTGGCTACCGGGACCCATCCCAGGACTTCCCTAACAGATCCTCTGTTCCAGAGCTTCCCCCCCCCCCCCCCCCCCCCACACACACACATTAGGGTGGCTGAGAATGTGTCCTATGACATCAGGGCCTGAGGTTCTTCCTACCGGGTCCTGCTTCCCCCACCTTGTACCTTTCACACGCGTTACCCACCGCACACCCCCTAAAAACGCCTGCACCCCAACATCTCAGCATCGGCTTTTGGAGGACCCAACTGACAAAATCCATTTCTTAATTAATGTCCTGAATAACAAGATCTAGCTGCAGGTCTCACAACCACCCAAATTTTGAAGTAGTGATGACTTTCAGTGATATTTAACGTATCTGAAATAATTCTGATGGGATATAAAAAGTATACATAATCTTCACAGGTAGAAATGGTTTAGGTGCGTGTTTGTTGCCTATATTTATAAATGAAGGAAAAGCTAAATTTCAGTTACAGGTAAGTGAAAGTAACATTCTGCTTTGTTTTGTTTTTATTCAAGTTCAAAGACCCAAGTTAATCCAAGTTAAGAACTCCTGGACTAGAGCGTGTCTGACTCAGAAATAGCCATCCTTTTAAGACACAGACAAGTACTTAGACAAGGGAGGGATGTGATACCAACGGTTTCTAACCTGGTGGGTTCCTCAGATGCCAAGACACGTGTGAATGCTTGAGTTAAATGCACAACATGGTACAAGTCCTAACCTGTGACTAAATGATTTAACCTTGAAGGACAAAACACACCCAGCTTTACCTAAACACAAATCTATAACTACCTCAAAACCTAACTTTAGAAATTCAAGGTTAAAAAAGTTATTTTCATAAAGGTTCTTTTTTGCCTGTTACAAAAGAAGTTACTATCTTCTTTATTTATTATCCAGCTTCCAGAGCATATAATCCAGAAAGAAGCCTCCTCCCTCTCCTATGACTCTCCTACCATGACCCCACGCTCTTCTTGTGCTACAGGGATGGCATCATTGCAATACTAACTGCATGTGATCCTATTTCCTCTGAGCCTGGCAAGTGTATGTGAAGGTGGGCCTGAGGAACACTGAGGAGTGGGGCAGAGGGAGAGAAGAGGGTCAGTGACCAGCCAGGTGTATAAATATATTAAGATTCAAAGAGTGCATTCAGAAAAATGAGTCTCATTTATATTTTCAGGTGAATAATTATGAGTGGGAGCCTTGACGGCTGCTAGAACATAATGCAGACAAGACAAAGAATAACTGCCTGAAATGGGGCAATGTACTTTGAACAACCACAGGGCAACAAGAGATTCCCTGGTAAATGGGAGTAAGAAGATACAGGAAACGAAAGAGAAATCCTGAGAGAGAAAAAAATGTGTGAGGACCATAAAACATCTTACAATGTTGTCAAGGGAGGACAGCTACAGGTGCACCACTGAAAACTCCAAGAATTAAAACACCAAAGTGACCTTGTAATGTACAAGGAACACAGTTTACCCCCATCTACCACTCGTCCAGGGACTCCTGGTGAATCCAAATGCTCCCCAGTATCATCCCTCTCTCCACTGTAGAAGGAAAAGAAAGAGGGGGGGAAAAGGGGAGAGGAGCTATGTTTAGGGGCACTCAACCCCTGCACACACGTCTAAGCTTCCTCCCTTTTTGTTTATAGCAGTTGTACAATATACAAGAAATGTGCCCAGTTACAGGGACTTTTAGAATTCCCATCACACCGTGCCAAAGATACATGGTATAACTAAGCATGTAACTGAAGCATTCTGGGACTTGAAAGTCGCCTGTAGCTCCAGGCTAATAAACAAACCTACTCTCTTCAGCCCTTTTCTCTAAGTTCTGTTTCTTTAAACCTTTCAGAATAAATTTCCGTTTCTTCCGCAACCCAACACAAAATACAAATAATTGGTAACAAAAAGATACTTTCTAAGGGTGAAATAAGACATTCCTGACAGGCCCTATCATTTCCTTAAGTCTTTAGTTCTTTTCAGATTCAGACACAGACAAGAGCCAAAGGACAAATCCCTAGGGAAATATTTAATTCATCACTGATTTCCTCCTCCATCCTTCCAAACAAGTGTTTGTCAAATGTCTTTTCAGAAACCTTTAAGATATGGTGCATTCGTCATCTCTTTATTAACACACATTCATGAAAAACATTTCTCTACTATAAATTATATTATTCATCTTAATGTAGGCTTTGAGGTAGTTTAGGATTTTTTTAATACACTTTTTTTCACACAGAGGAATAAACTGTGTTTCAAATACAAAGCGACATCCTGAACACAGCCAAGTCCCTGAGATAATCCATGGTTTATCACTCCCTACCCCAATACTTTGTCCACTGAACTATGACGTCAGAAATCTTGGCTTGATTTGTTTATAAGTACATAATCCATTAACTGTTTCCATATGCCATAACTGCTCAGTTGATAAATTATTTCTAAACCAGTTTATTGGCCCTATCTGGCAAATATGATGCACCTGTTCTAAAATGTGATTACTTCAGAAAGCTAACAATTGTGGAATCACATTTTTATCATAAATCAGTCTAAGTGAATTAGACTATTCATATACTTCCAGAAAACCCTTTAATCCCTATTAACAGTTTGTGAATAATGAAAGTAATTAATATTAATTTTAGTTGATAAATCCAACACCAATAACCTGTTAGTATACTTTAATCCATTTTCCAACAGCCTGTAAAAATTAACCAGCAGATGCTTCCAATCTGGTAAAAAAATACACAGATCATTAGCATTATTTTGATGATACCAAATGTTCAATATATGAATATTGTGATTAAACTTCAAAGAGATATATAAACACTTTTCTTTTATAATCTTGTTAAGTCTTCACAGGAGCCCAAGACAGTAAAACATGGCAATCCTCCTTTCTGAATCAAAAATCAGCATCTGTTGTTCCACTCCTCATTCTTGTGCTTCAACTTGACTGAGAGCTTGATGGAGTTTCACTGGGGTTGAGAAAACAACACGTGGACGTGCACACAACTGCTTTCTCTCTACAGCGTCCCCAGTGCCAAACACAAGGCCTAACATACAGTGCACACCCAATAAATATTGGCTGCCTTGAACAGTGACAGCCAAACACAGGAGAAAGGAATGAGGGTGAATGAGAAAAAGAAAAATATGACCAGGAAAAATGCCTACATGTTATTTTCAGGAGAATTTAAAATATGAAAAGCTGAGATGTAACTCAAAAATTTAGACAGGTTAGAACTGAGAAAGGCAAGGAAACCAAAGCGATACTTGATAGCCAAATAAAGGAATCAAAGAAAAAAATTATACAACGGGATCAAAGAAACATACTGATTTTGTACGAAGAGGCTGAGTTTCCTGTACTCCTTAAGGCAGGACACGGGCACTTTCCTAATAAAGCAATGTCTAGACGTAACAGGGAAGTTAGTTTAAAATACAAATTTAACTGGGAGGGAAAAAAAGATATAATAAAGAATAACATGAGTAAAGAGGAAATATCCAAGCTCATGCCTAGAATATCTTGCTATGTCTACCAGCAAGTGGGGCAGGGTGGTATTCTGGGGACTTAGCATCGTTGGGCAGGAGAAAAATCTCAGCAGAGATGTGGTCATGATTTAAACAAGGTCACATGAAGACGGCCCAGCTCAGGGAGTGGTACAACCACAGGTGCTCCACTGGTATTGTTAAGCCCTCTTCCTTTTCCAACTTTCAGGGTATAAGACCACTAAAACCCAATCATCTCAACTTCAAAGTCAATAAAACCCAAAGCAGTGTCTTCCATAAGGTGGGGGGGGAGAGCCATAATAACAAAAAATACAGAGTATGTGATTAGAATAGGTAGAATTAGAGGGTAAATTATGAAATTCAGTTCCTTTTTTTTCTTTCCACCTATTTCAAATGTTTAGGGGACACAAATGATTGGCCTTTACCATTTTTAAATTCCTGGGATGGAACATCCACCTTTGTAATCAGAGAAATAGCTCTGGGTTTTTTGTTTATGTAATAAATTTCTACCCCTCCTCCCCATTTCCCCCACCCTCATCTCTGGCAACCACCATTCTGTTCTATCTATGAGCTTGGTTTGCTTTTTTCATTGTTTTGGATTCCACATATAAGAGAAATCATACAATATTTGTCTTTCCCCACCTGATTTATTGCACTTAGCATAATGACCTAGAGGTCCATCCATATTGTCACAAAATGCCCTGGTTCTTAGACAAAAGAATTACTGCAATGAAAAGCAGATACATTATTTCCCTAAAAACCCAGTAATGGGAATCCTGTGTCCTTCCCTTCCAAGTCCTGACAAGAACCAATGAAGGAAAATCAACCGGGAAGCGATGCCTCTACCTCCCCCTGCTGGCTAGGGAGCAGAGAGTCACTGTATCGCCACCATGGACTGAATAATTCGTGACTAGGTTCAATTTTGAATTCTGCAGAAATTAAAAACTGGAGTTAAAGTAACCTTTGGACTCATGGGAGAAAGGAGAAAGGTAGAAGTGAAGATTTGGACCTATTGCCTCAGTGGCCAGGCCACAAATAAAGAGACAAGGAGCAACGTGTCCACTCCACCACCACCCCTTGGTCTCCGGTAAGCTTTTCAGATACCTTCCTCTTGCCTTCCTTTCTGATCTTCTCTACAAAGTATCTATAGGAAATCCTGCTTTTCTGAAAGCAGCAATTTTGTTTTCCAATAAAATACTTAACTACTGGTAATGCTAAAATGTATTCTTAAGGCTCCCTGAATAATGTTTTCCAGGAATTATTCTTTAAAATCCAGATCAAAAAATAGTCACCTTCACAGCTTGTTTCCTATTGGCATTGTGAAAGGTTGGCATTGCCCAGGATGACAACCTCGGGCATCCCCATCTTTTCTGATCACCATGGAGGTATCATCCACTGTCACAGAAGAAAGAAGGTAGCAGTTGAGCTGAGACAAGAGAAGTCGTGGGCCTCTGCCAGTCTGTAAGTCAAATGAGAGACTCTGGACAGAGGGGACGGCACGTACAAAGGCAGAGACAGATAGAAGTACGGAATACTCAGACAAGGATCACCATTTCCTCACCTTAAACTTCATAACTAATACTTGATTGAGCAAATACATTGTTGTTTTTTTTCAACCTTGAATCTCAAGGCTAAAGTTAGATGACTTAAGAATTTTTTAAAGGTCCAATTATTTCATTTAGGGCTAACACTACAGCTAAATTAAAGACATGCTAACAAGTTTCCCTTTTGAGCCTCATTAATTAAGAAAGTAATCAGAGTAAAGAGGAAAAAAAAAGAGAGAGACAGTAGCTGGATGGCAGTATTACTTAAATAGCTTTAAGGTACCACCGTTTGTACCCTACTAGGAAAGCAAAGGGAAAACTAATCAATTCCAGATTATGAAATCTGAAATTCTGAAGTGTTTTACATGTAAATACACATTTTAACTGCCATATATTTTCCTTGATTGCCTGAAGAGTGTACTAATCTTATTCAAAGAAAATTTTCATTCTCCATAATCAAAAGGTAAAATTAAGATCTGCTTACTTCACAAGTTTTCCTAGGATAAGCTTGCTGAGAAAATTCCCCCTGTTTTCAAAGATCAAAATATATCATTTTTACTATTTTAGTCACGAACAGTGCCCAAAAATATCTGCTGAAGGCTTTGGATTTAGCACAAATTCTGGAAAGCCACCTTAATTTACAATTACCTTTTAGAGTTCTAACTTACTTTTTAGAAAGAGATTCTAATTTACAGTTATATTTTACAAAGCATTTCAAAGGAATTCAAATGATTTGGGGTGGGAGGGGTATCTGCCAAAATCCTTTCATTGCTGCGACTGTCAAGTTAAATCAGATATACAGCATATCGCCTAATACGTAGTAGGTATTTTAACAAGTTAATTCTTCCCTGTATATAGCAACCCTTCCCATCTCCAGCTGGAGTAAAATCTCTCTTCTACAGCTCTCTGTGTTCAATGAGCCCAGGGTTGTAAGTGGCATAGGTCTATGGTGAAAAGGGTTCCTTCTTGAAAATTAAAATGTAATCACTGATCCAAGTAGCTTGTAACATAGACATAAAATGTAAGCATTATGTAACTTAAAAATTAACCTACTAGTTTAAGTCAATATCAACCCTGAAACATATACAGTAGAAACCCAATTTTCAGATAAGAACGATGTTTGAATAAAATTATTTAAAAATATTCATCATCATCACACCAAGCAGGTAAAAGCTATCACGAAACAATTTGGAAATAAACGCTAATTGCTTTTAATAAAAAGTTCATATAACCTACTCATGTACTTCTATTTTAAGCTTTCAAGGTACTCTATAAATTTGGTATTTCTATCCCATGTGACTCATACTAATTATTGTGACTATCATAGTAATATTAAAGGGTGGTAAAGTGCTGGCTAGAAGAAGGCTCACATTCTGTTTGTTTTTCTATTTCCCATTGACTCAAAGGAATTCTCATGCCAAAGTTCTCTCTGAAAATATCCTCCTTTATGAAAACCCAATTAAGAACATCTTCAAAAAAGATATCATACCAAAAATTTGACAAAGTTATGTATTAACCAATTGCATTTTCAAGACTGCTTATCCTATACTCACAACAAAATTGGTATTTTAAAATTTTTTCCCATTAATTTATTTACCCACTAATGAAGTAAAAATATCACATATAGGACTCCTCAAACAATGCTCTGTAAAAGTTAATACAGAAAAAATGGCAATGTTAACATATTAAAATAAGCATGATATTAAAATAAGCAAATAAGCATGATGTTCAACTTACCTTTTTGTTGGCAACAAAACGTATTCTCAAGTTTACAAAGCAAATCCACATTTTCATACTTATTTTCATTTGCTTTAATCCAGAAACAGTTTTCAGTCATTTCATGAGGTCTGATCTGCAATCAGAGAGATAGATTCATAAATAGTTGGGTGTTTCATCTGTCCCCGCACAATCACTACGTTCAGACCCAATGTCCCATAGCTGCCAGCAGATGTTTATGAAGTAATCCCTTAATATTTTTCCCCAAAGTGCATGTAATAAAATACAAGTTCCTCCGGAAGCTAAGGTTTTATTAAAAAAAAAAAAAGTTTCCACTCTCAGATAGTTGAGGGTTTGAAGCAGAGTGAAATAAAACTTGTTCTTTCTTAATTATACCTCTCAGGGTCTTGAATACAACTCATATGCACAGCAATAATTCAAGTGCAGGATATATCACACATCATTTCCCAAGGTTATGTGACCATGAAACCATCTATCTCCAGGATTCAGGATTTCTGTGTCCTAATTACCAACTTTTGACAACATGTATTAATTTTTCCATTGGCTATCAACATAGATAAGTTCATACGAACACTAACTTATTTTTGTTCTTGTGAGAAACACTTCATGTTCAGTGATGATAATGTTGAATTACCAGCTTAATCACAAACCAAATCCCATTGTAACAACCATCAACTCTCACCAAATCTCTAAACCAGAAAGCCTCAGTCGAGAGAAAAGGGCTTTGTTTCAATACTTTTATTTAATTCAAATAACGCTTATCTATTGAATGACACTCTGATTAGGATTTCCACTGGAAATTAAATATAAAGTTAAATTTTTATCTAGGCGACAGTATGTCTCTTCCATTTATTTGTTTTACCTTTAACCAATTCAATCTTCTCATGCTGGTTTCGGGCTTAAATTCTTTCTTTGGTTTTAACCCAAAAGGTAGGGTTGGTGGAGGAGGAGAGTTTCGCCCACTGAGAAATCCCAGGGGAGGCGGTGGAGGCACAGGACCACCAAAGGGCAAGGGCATTCCTGGAAGGGGAGGAGGGGGGGGGGGAGGAGGGGGAGGAGGCACTCCTCCACAGGAGGGCAGCGGCAGGGAAGAAGCAAGTGCTGGAAGGCCAGATCCATTTTCTTCTGCCAATGGCGAAGAGTTACTTGTATCGGTTGGCAAGGCACCAAACTAGAGGGGAAGGGAAAAAAAGAAAAGAAATATGACTAAAAACATCTACCAAACATGTCAAAGTACACTTGCCTCAAAAATTATTTCACACCAAAGACAATTCAGGATGAGCAATTTCACATGGCTTGACCTAAAAAGACACAATCCCAATAGTTTTTTTCTTTTTCCAATTCAAGAATTTAGCTTTTGTTTTCATAGAAGTGTAATTGCCAGAAATATTATTTCCTATTTTGGTAGTTATGGCCATCCAGGTGGAGATGTCCTGGGAGGAAATGGGTATGTGGGTCTAGAAGATTTGAAACAGCAGTTTCTAGGTGATAGTTCAACTCACTGAGAACAGGTAAGTTCACCCAGAGTATGTACAGAGCATGTAGCATAAAGTCTATGTACAGAATTCTATGGAATACTGGCATTTAAATGAGAAGCAAAACAAGAAGAAGAAGACCCAGAGAGACTTAAATAGCATTGTCACATCATGCCTTTATCTTGAGGAAAAAAAATCAGAAATTCCTAAGGGCGACCTGCAGGGCACATCATGATCCTTGTGAACTGGCCTTTTAAGTGGCTGTCATGTACAATTTCACGTATTTGCCAACCACATACCTCTCTCAGGGCCCTTGCACATGCAATTCCTTCTGCCTGGAACTTTCTTGACATGTGGTTACCTCCTGTAGATCCTTTCAATCTTAGCTAGCAAGTCCTTTCCTCAGGAAAGCCTCATCCGACCACTCCTTTTACACAGATAGCACTTTGTGCTTCTCTTTGATTGCCATTATTATCAAAGTGTCAAATGCTTAAGAAATCATTAGCATTTATCTCATTGATAGATTATAAGCTCCATGAGGGCAGTTACTAAGTCTGTATAATTTACTACTCTTTCCCAGCACCTAAAGCAGCAGCTGGCAAATGACAGCCATTGAAGAAATACATGTTGGATGAATGAATTAAAGATAAGAGAAAAAAACAGACAAGTGCAGGTTCATGAATCACAGTGAAGTGAAGACAGTGAGGGAGGGGGGATAACGGGCTATTCTACAGTATCAAATGTCACAAAAAAGCAAAGCAAAATCAGGAGAGAAAAAGGGCAAAATGTGGCCACTGGTCACTTCGGGCCTTATGTTTCAATGGCATGGTAAGAATATATGCTTTTTGATTATTTTAAAGAAGATCTGATTTTGTGATATGATTATTTTCCTATAATCACTGATTTCAATTCTCTCTCTCTCTCACACACACACACACACACACACACACACACACACACACCTGCAAGTGGGGGCATTTAATAAACATTAATAAATCATTTTAAAAGTTTTATGGCACAATTATGAAAAATAGATGATGTATTAAAGCCTAAAGTTGACACATGAGATCAGCACAAAGAAAAAAGTGTTATAAAAGAAGTTGAGACCACAAATCAAAGAACATGTCTTAACAAAAACATTAATTATAAAGAAGAATCAATTCAGCATTATGCTGCATTGCCGTTAACATGGATAGTAGTGCCCTCTGAATGTTAAGGAGGTGTAGGTATTTTATACTCACATTCAATATACATGTTATAATTAACTATTAATGCCTTAAAGATATGGCTGCATTTCTCTTCTATACTAATTCCTTTGATGTAGCATGGTTGACTTAAATATATTGTTCATGAAGCCAGATTATCCTGTGATCAACCTGCTCACCATTATATCCCCAGCACCCGACAATACTTGGCTGTTACGTGAATAAAGGAATAAAATCACACAGAATATATTTTATTCAGACTCTTCATAACCAGTATAGCTTTGAACAAAGCAAAGGATCTTAAGACAAATGATTAGATTTCATGACAAATACACGACTAATCTCTCGGAAAAAGAAATACCCAGTTATTCTTCAAAAATTAACATGGCCGCCAATACTAAGTGTCTAAGCTGTTGGCTTGCTTCTGATAGCCATAAATAGTCACCCTTGTCCACATTTTGAAATAATATAGGAGATTGCTGGAGTTAATCTCATTTTAAAACAATTTATTCCCATCTTAATATAAAACACAGGCAGCAGTAACATGTCGAAAGATGGCAGATATTTTCATTTTGTATAAACAGGAATTCTTTAGATTGGATTTACAAGTAATCCTTAAACTAGAAGAAATGAAAAAGAAATATTTTTAAAATTCATATTGGCCCAGACAAGGAGAAACTGGACCTCAGAATCTCAGCCATGGTCTATAACTCAATCTGAAATGTAAAACACAATCAAATGTTACTTTTTAGTATGAGAGACAAGGAGCCATACAGGAAAGATGAAAAGTTTCAATAAATTGTACTTCCTTCTTACACGCTAAAGAAAGATCGTTGAAAGTGATTTTCTTACAGATAAGAGCTTTTTTCCCCCCCTAAAATTGAACACTTAAGAGACAGCTATCTCTTAGGGTTTCTTCTTATAGCCTCCATAACAAAATTACCCACTAAGTATTTAAGAGAAAACAAAATAGCCAATAATATAGGAAATAGCATACCATATAGGAAATGGTACATCTGAGACTATTTCTATACAACCATAAATTAGGATGAAAAGAAAATAGCAAAACTATACTTACTACTCATCATCCTATATGTAAATCTGCATGAAGAAATTTAGCTATGAATATTCTACCTCCTTACTGTCATCCATTTAAAACATGCAGATGATGTATTTCTTGCTATCTAAATGTTTTATGTGTAGAGGGTGTATGTGAGCTATCTGCTTCATAATCCAGATTTGCTCTCTTTTTTGTCATGTTTTAAATCTGTTTACTTTTGGAAATTGAAAAATTATCAGAAAATGTTCTCATTCAGCTAGAGGTTATCTTTCACTGCAAGGTACCCATAGGCTGAAGGTTTTGAAAAATAAATAGCTTGAGCAATAATTTCCTGTAGTGGGATAAAGATCAGTGATGAATGACAAATCTAAGAGTAAAAGTCTTTCTCACCCTTTATGATTACATATGAAACGTATGACGTTAGGAACAAAACCCACATGAAACATAAGGAAGAAGATTAATTAGTAAAAATTGATGACATTTTAAAAAATGCAACTAGAAAAAACAGTGGGAAAATAATTTTAATTTACAGAGCAAAAATATGTAGAAAAACAACACTATGAAAACATACAAGTGAAATTAAAGTTTAAACATTTTGAACTATGAAGCTGTGACATGACCTTTGCTTCCATAGTAAGCTTTCAATAGCCAAATTCAATCCAGGTAGATGGTATTTTACCTGTGACTTAAAAGCTTGTAACTCTGCTTGAAGTTCATTAATCTTTGCTTCTTTTTTCTGCAATTGAGCCTGAGTTTCTTGGTGGTCGGTAAACTCTTTTTCAAACTGCAAAGAAAGAAAGGAAAAAAACAAACAAAAAAAAAAAAAAAACAAAAAACAGGAGACAGAAAGATGGCAGTGAAAAGCGCTATTCTTCATAAAGAAATACGGTTCTAATGATCTAAAGACCCGTCAGTAGAACACAAACTTTTTATGAAAAAAGTGGTAGATTTTGCTAAGTCACCCAAAGCCTGTCCCTAGGTCCCTCTCTGGGTCCCACCAAAATCATTCAATTTGCAAGAGAGCAGACAAAGCCAGGGATGGAGTCTGTGACCTTCTCCTCTCAGGAGAGCAAACTCGCCCGGAGGTATCTGCCACACTGACATTTTTCTTAAAAGTCCCTAAATATCATTGCAACTTTGTGTAAAATAATAGAGAGCAAAGCATTGTAGTGAGTTCCCAGACCCCTATTTGCAAAAACTTGTACTTGAACCTTATGATAGGAATTAAAAAGAATTCCATTTTAATATTTGCTATTACTATATAACTCCATTTCGTAAATGCATCACTTCTCACGTCGTCACGAGAGTTAAGGGCCCTGATGCAGGCTCTAATCTTCAACAGCAATTTAAGAGAATAAGGTCTGTTATTTATCATTAATCTTTTGGAGATTAATCTTTGGGAGATTAATGATAAATTAATCTTTCTAAAACCCTGGTGCAATACCTTGTGGGAGGAAAGCAAACAGTAAAATTTGGTGAATCCAATGAGTTTTCTAATTTATACAGCCACTTATCACAAATTCCCACCCTGCCTTCAAATAGCTTCACCCTGCCATCATCATGACTGAAAACCTCTATCAGAGGTGAATTGCAATAGGGGATTGTCTCATACTGGAGAACATTTATTTCTTTTTAAAAAATGAAGAAAAAAAATCATAAAAAAAATACTACCTCACAGATGTAGCCTCTAGACTTTAAAGCACGGTCAGACCTCAATTAGGGAAAGTGCAAGAATGTAAAAAGCAACCGATGACAAAGAACACTTATTTATGAATCTTATTTTGTCCTTAACTCAAAAAGGTGGCAATCCAATCCCTTGTCGTACAGACAGTAAATTAAAAAAGTGAGATTAAAAGCCAGACCTTGTCTTCCAAGCCTGGGTTTAGATAAAACCACAGCACCCTCCTACAAATTACATTCAGATAATGTTTTACAGGTATTTTCTTAAGACAGATTTTATTTTTTAGAACTGTTTTAGGCTTACAGCAAAATGAGTCAAAGTTTCAGAGATTTCTCATATGCCAACCCCCCCAGAGGGTTGCCTCCCCCATGATTTAGTGTCAGCATTTTTGCATTTCATGAATGCAATTTCATCATTGCATTCACACACGCAAAAACTCTGAAATAATAAACATTGTTGTAATTCCCATTTACAGGTTAAATAAATCTCACATTCAATCCTCGCACTCTAAACTTTGCGCTTTTATAAAGAGAACAGAAACTACCGGGTAAAAAAACCAAATATCCCTCACTTCACCCATACCACACCAACATTACCACTCCTATTACTGCAGCTCCTCCAAACCCCTCCTACCATTTAAGAATTTAAAAGACGCTAATCTTCCTTGACCCTCTTTTTGTCCTTACCCTGAGTCACCTAACTCTAATCTTATTCTTGCTTCAAAGTGCACTCCTTCAAAAAGTGTGCTTGGATCATACTCCCTTTTCTGGCCTGTTGAACTTCATTCACTTCATTATCCAATTTAGACACCATCTTTCATTCTAAAAACTATGGCTTGCCAAATTCCAAAGCCCCCGGACTTCTCCGGTCCTCCTCTTACTTGAGCTAATACCTGTACTATTCAATGGTGTAGCCTCTAGCCAATGTGGCTGCTAGAATGTAAATTTAAGTTAGCTAATATCAAAGTTAAAACTTCAGCTCCTCAGTCACAAGGGCACAACAGGCACAGGCTGAAGGCTAGCATGCTGAACAAAGATCATCAAACACTGTCATCATTCCGTATCGAATGGGACTGCCCTACAGCATTAAATACTCACGAATATGCCTCTGTATTCATTCTCTCTTCCCCAGTGTGTTGTATTACAACCCACTCTTCTGGTCCTCCTGCTTACTCCTTGGCTGTTTCTACCAATTCTTTTATAGGTTCCTATTCCTCAGTCCAACCGTCTACTATTGTCCTGTCCTAGGACTCTTCCTTTGCCCCTCTGATGGTCTCACTTCATACGCCTGGTAGAATGGTATCTTCCACACCCACATGTTTTAGTCCCCATTCATACACTGATGGCTTCCAAATCCCCATCACCAGCTCAGCTTCTCGTCTGAATTCCAGACTACTAATCAGTCCATAAACGTATCTTCAACTGCCCAATGAACATTCTTCAAGGCGACGAACAAAAACAGTATTTTTAAAACCAGTATTACCTTTCCCCTCTACAAACTTTTTTGAGTATCGCTGTTCTTTCTAAAGGATGGCTCAAAAAACATGACTCTTTTGCTTTTCAACTTACAGTGGCTACGTCATTAACCTAATATCTAAGAACCTCCTGGGAGTTGGCCCCAAACTACCTACCTATTTCTCGTTATACTGTAAGGAATATCATGCATCTGATGTGTTCCTCAAAGTAGCAGGTGTTAGAGATACAGAGTTGAATACAATATGGTCATCACTTTTAGTAAGTATAGTGTCTGGTGGCAAAGTAAAAGGAAAGTAACAATGCGAACGTATGAAAATTACCAGCAATGGAGAAATACACTGGAGGCATGGGAGTGATTACTGAAGAAGTGATAATTTGGCCCCAGGTTTGAAGAATTTGAGTAGTTAGCTGATAAGTGCAGCTGGCATTTCAAATAGAAGGTTTAGTGCAGTACACAAATGAAAACAACATGCAAGGGCCATAAAAAGAGGTAAGAAAACAAATTGCAAGAGATGAAGTTATAGATGTAGACAGGAATTAAACCATTTAAAGGAATTTTACAGTAAATTTGGGGACACCTGCATGGCTCAGTCAGTTAAGCGTCCAACTCTTGGTTTCGGCTCAGGTCATGATCTTGCAGTTCGTGGGTTCAAGCCCACATCTGGCTCCGCGCCGAGAGCACGGAGCCTGCTTGGGATTCTCTCTCTCCCTCCCTCTCTGCCTCTCCCCTGCTCACTCTCTTTGTCTCTCTCAAAATAAATAAACGGAAAAAAAATTTTTTAAGGAATTTTAAAGTCAAAAAGTTTCTCTTTTTTCCTGTAAACCATGGAGAGCTTTTAAGAGTATTTATAATAAGAAATTAACATGACCAAATTTGCACTTTGGCAAACCCAGCCTGCAGCAGTGTGGAAGGTGGACTGAAAGAAAACACCAGAGGCATGTGAATAGGTTGAGGAGCTGCTACAGTTACCCAACCAAGAATTTAAGGCTTGCCTGAATGAAGGGGAAGACAGGGAAACAGAAAACAGGAAAAAAAAAAAAAAAATGAAGGGACTTTTTTTTTTTTTAAACAGAATCTAAAAAATTAGTGTACAACTAAATGAAGGAAATGAGTGAGGGGAGTATATCTCTAAGATGATGATGGTGTTCTATTGCTTTGCAAGCTGGAAACTATTATTATTTTAGGGGGGAAATAGGGATATAAAATTCATGGAGGAGGAAAGGCATTTTTTTAGGGAAAAGAAAAATAAATTTGGTTTCAGAAATATTAACCTTGAGATGGCTATGTTGAAATTCACAATAAATTCCTGTCTCCCTCCTTCTTGGCTATCTCACCTTGTCGCCTCACATTAGCTATGATTTCCTTGGGTCAGCCTTGCCTGGCCACTCAAGTCTAGATGAGGAGTCCTTTCAGAAGGCTCCCATTCTGCATAGGGTATTCCTACTGTAGCAGTCATAACACTGTAATATAAAAATATCAAAATGCACTATTCACACACCACAGTAACACCCACCAGCCTGGAAGGTTATTCACAGTGAGAATCCACTTTATTCATCACCTTTCCAAAGCCTTACATTTATAACTAAACTCAGTAAATATTTGTCGAATGAAGAAATGGAGCCAATTCCTGTCAAGTCTTCCTTTATATGTTGTGAATAAATATGTCAATATCATATATTAAAGTTCCACAATCTCCCGGCATGAAAAATCTTTGAGAGGTCATGTTCTCTATTCTCCCTTTTATGACTGCTCAGTGTTTACTTCTGCTTAGCAAGAAATAAAAAATTAAATTCTTATGAGAGTAAAAATGAAGTCTTTTTCACACTATCAGTAGGTACATTACCCTAACTAGTAGGGCTTAGAATAAGATTCAGGAGGAAAAAGGATGATTTATGGGAACAAAGATAAAACTACCAAAATAATCAGAGTCATAATTAGTATACTCTAAGAGAATTTATTAAATTAACTTGGCCATTCTTAAAGTATCTGTACTTAACAAAGAGATAAATTTCTATATCCTCCCCTATAAAAGGATGAGACAAAATATAAACTTTGCTTTAGCATTTTTATAATATCTACAGTCAAATCACAGTAGCCTTGGGGATAAAATGAATCTCCATTAAAGACATACTTTATAAAAACAGATATGATAGCCTTCTTCTCCAAAAAGAGTTTCTAGAGCAATATTACGCTTACAAAATTACACGCAAAAATGTCAAGAAACACAGTTAAGGCTGAGGCTCTGCTTAATTTCATTCCCTAGGGTAAATGTATTAGTGCATCTGTACAAGAAGGTTGATAATTCAATATTCTCTATGTACTTTCTGACATTTCTGGTCTTCATTTTTCAAATTTATGCACCAAAATAAAGAATGTGTCTAGCAACTATGATAGCTTCCTGCCTAAAGCAAAGTATTTACATGTGTCCTTATAAAGCTATCAGAAAGAAGTTCTTGCTGATATATACAAAATGGTATGGCAATAGGAATCTTTTATGGAGCAAACAATATTTTTTAAATATACCTAAGACATATAACTTCTGACTAAAAGGAGACAAGTAACCTTGAACAAGGTCTTTCTTCTACTTACACTTAAACTTTAAATTTTAAAACAATATGTTGAGAAAGGTATCACATTTAACAACACTCATATACATCATATACCTAAAAATGATTATAGAAGCAAATTTATACTACCTGGGATACATCCAAAGCAAGTACCTGAAAGTTTACTACTACTTTCTCAGGAAGAGTTAAAATAGAATACCAAGTAGAAGGCTTAGAATACCAAGTCAGGGGATAAGGGATCACCCTACACCATGATCACCTATCAGCTGTAGCACATATGACACTTCAATGATGTGTTCATTTGTTTCTCAAGTTCCTGCAGGGCAAAGACAGTATCATATGCTTAAGCTGGAATTCTAGCCTGCAGCCAGAGGCCCAGGGGTTAATAACCTCTATGTGTGGGGGACACGCAGGACTTCTTACATGGGGCATTTACAAAGTTTGTCATAAATTATCACTAACTTATAAAAGACTGTCTACCATTTGCAAGTTGTATTATCTTAAACTGTTACAGAAGTGTAAGATTCGTTCAATATTCACCAAGATCCAGAGAGTTCAAAAACATAGCCTCTTAGGCATGGTAACTGACACACAGTAAAAGTCTATTTAGTGTATGTTCATCAGGGGCTGGGGGTAGTAATTATCATTTATTCCTCCAATGTGAGAAACCAGCCACACGAATTTAAATCAAAGTGACTGCTTAACATGTGAAGAATCCCACAAAAGCAACATTTTTTTTTTTTTTCTAAACAGAAAAAGAGTGGAATAGATACATGCCAAGCAGAGATGAAAGCACAGAACACCACCTTCGAGAACAGTGGGGAACGGCTGGATGGTCAGCAATACTACTGGGCCGAAGCAACCCAACTGGCAATATCAGATACTTCTGACCTATAAAAATGACACTTTTCTATGTTCACCTAGACCTAATGAAGCCACATGAACCAAAACAGAAAAGTTAATAAAACTTTTCGAAATAGGATTTCTTGAGAAATACTCCAATCTTAAAATTTTGACTCTACAAATTTTCTTCAATCACTTACTCGTTGACCCTTTTTTTTTTTTTTTTTAATGTTCTGAGGGCAGAAATTGTTCTAGGCGCAGGGACACTGAATAAACAAAATCCTTCAAACAACAACAAAGAAATATCCTTCATAAAGGTTACTCTAGAGAGAGAAATAGACAACACATCCATAGATACACAGGTAAATACATACACCATGTCGCATGTCAGATAACAAATAAAACAGAGGAAAACAAATCACAGACAGGGCCAGGGCTGGGAGTGGAGAGTTAAAATGTTTAAATATAATGGTCTAGGAAATCCTCCTTAAGGATGGCATTTATGCAAATAGCTCAAGGAGGTAAAGAAGAGAGTGGAAACTACAAGCAAAATCCCTGAAGGAGAAGCATGCCTGATGATGCGAGATGGTTCTTCACAGTCTTGCAAACTCAATCAGAATTACTTACTTTCTTGTAAAGTTCTGATGCTTTCTCTTCAAACTCTTCTAGCTTCGCTTGATCTACGCAAGCATCTAAAATGGCAATGACATTTTTTCCTTAATTCCAGTACTTGTTAAAATCATTATGACTTGAAAAGGTTAGAAAAAGAAAACATTTAGAAATAGTGTCAGTAATGAAATAAGCAAAACAAAGAAAGCTAATACTGAATGGAGAAGGATTTTCCAAGCATGATACCAAGGCCACAAAGTATAAATGCAAACCCAATTACAATTTCAAATTATTGGACAAATGTAACATACAAGACTCAAAAAGTGTCTTTCATCAACACGTAAGTATTTTGAAGGAAGAAGAGAAGATGATAACCAACACAACAATAATGAACAGAAAATTAGCAAAAACAAAATTAATAATTGCTAACATGTATGAACAGGTAGTTCATTTCCCTAATACAAAAATATAAATTTTATTTAATGAAACACAGCAATGATTAAATGATCCATAATACTGAGTGTCAGAGGTGGCACAGAAAAAATGACTTGTCTATGCCATAGAAGTATAATTCATGAACTTTGCTGGTGAGTAACTAGGAAAATATATATTAAAATTTAAAATATGTATTTTCTTTCACCCAGCAATTGCATTGTTAGGACTCTGCCTTTAAGCAAGAATGTTCATTAAAATGTTGTTAGCCAATATCTGGAAATAAAGGTCCATCAGTAACAGACTGATTAAATAAGCTACGATATAGATCCACATGATGAGACACTATGCAGGAGAAGTAATTCATATAGATTCCCCATGCTGTAGTTGATCCTTTATTTTAAAAAAAATTTTTTTTAATGTTTATTTATTTTTGAAAGAGACAGAGACAGAGCGTGAGTGAGGGAGGGGCAGAGAGAGAGGGAGACACAGAATCCAAAACAGGCTCCAGGCTCTGATCTGTCAGCACAGAGCCCAACGCAGGGCTCAAACTCACGAACTGTGAGATCATAACCTGAGCCGAAGTCGGACACCCAACCGACTGAGCCACCCAGGCGCCCCTCCCTTCTTTCTTTAATAAAAGCAATAAACATGGTTTTAAAAAACATATTACAGAAGGGCTTACAATGAAAAGTAACAACCAAATCACTACATTAAAAACCCAATCCCACTTCCTAAATGAGACCTCTTATGGTTCTTTCTATATTAGATTATTCTGGCAGTTAGATTCTTAACTCTAAATAAGATGTGTACACCATTATTTCTTGATTCATCTATTTAATACATTATAGATAGCTTCCTATTATAGAAGATGAAAATGGTGTTTCCTGTCTAATCCCATTTATTTTAATAATTTTGCTTTCTAAATTGCCTGGCTCTGTAGCACTAAATAAATACTTAAACCTCCGATCACTGTTACATAAACAGTATCTACTGATTTCCACTATAATATATAAAGTTATCTTTATTTACTTGCCAACATCTCTCTCTCCTACTGTTTCGCCCCAGATCCCCATTCACCTATTACTGTAAGTCCTCTGCAGTGTGTCTAAGTTTTCTATAAACATTTAAAATCAACATATACAATGTACTTATTGTAACTATGTAAATATGTTTCACTTATATAGCCAAGCAGTAGTTAAAAAGTCTATTTCCTTCTCAAGAGTTCAATGCTTAAACAAACCTCTCATCTACTCAAGAAAAAACATTCCTAATGGCCAGGTAGAATAAACTTCCTTTTCAGGTCCTATTCAAAATCATTCCACATTTTAGTTTGCTTTATTTTTCCTCATATCTGTCCCTCCCACTACCAGGAACTTCTAATTACTTCCCTCCAGTGGAGAAAAATGAGCATTTTATCAGTGCCACTAATATAATCTAGTCCTTTCTCATTCTATGCACTCCGTACTTCTTTATGAACTCTAATATATGAAGAAAAACAACCTCAACCTCACACAAAAAATGACTATTCTTTTTTCATGTTACACCAAAATTTGACATATGGTAACTCCTTGCACATTACTTGCTGTGTGGAATCACCTATCAGTGAATGTTTTGTACTCTGTTACTTCAAAATCCAAGAATTCTTCACCCATGCAGAATGTGTAATCAGGCACGGGAATTTGGAAAAGAGTGGTTTGCGGAGTCACGTAGATTCTCCAAATGTTGACACATCTCATTATACAATATCAAAATAATCCTATGGGTTATTATCATCATTGACCTCACCAGAAAAAAAATTCGCGTACTGGAAAGCTGTCAAGCTAACAGTAGCAGATCCAAGTTTTCCAAAACTCAAATTTTTCCCTGAGAGCTTGAATTTTATCATTGGTAACAAATTCTATCAGTCATTTTCCTTGACATTATAGAATTACTTTATCTCCTTTTTAAGAAAGTGTGTGCCAGACAGTCAAGCATGAGTGGCCACAGTTTTTATGACAATCATTCCTTGTAAAAAAAAAAAATCAACCAATTCAGCTCGCAATACAAGCACATACGCAGCTATTTGTTCACTGTACTTCAGTATGCAGACGTGTGCTTGACGTGTACAATTCGCTTTGTCACAGGGAATGTTGAAATGATATGTACTCCAGGGGAGATTTTTAATAAAATTAATGTCTTTCAGTTCTCTATGAAGGACACTCAGGTGAAAAAAAATGGCAGTTTTTATTGTTTTGTTTACTGTGAGGAATTCAAGGACTACTAACATGGTTTGGGGTCACCGCCGTGATTCCTAACTAAGTGCCAGCAGTTGTACTCACCATCCTTGCATCATCAGCACAAATATCAACACAATGGAAAAGGCAAATCATGTCTTAGTGCTGTTATGAGAGCAGTTTTGACTCTTAGGATCCCCTGAAAGGGTATCAAGGGCCCTAAGGACTCTACAGGTCACACTAGGAGAACTGACACTGCAGTTAACCTGTGGGGCAAGGGACGATAAAAGGTTTCCATTTAAATATTAGAGAAATACTCACCGACAAACTGACTTAAATCTAAATCTAGTCTCTTTCGATATGAGAAGTCTGGATCCATCCCATCTCTATGCAATACAATCTGAGATACACATTCATCAATTAATTTGAAGTATTGTTGCCTAAAACCAAGAAAAAGAATAAATGCACACTCCATTTTTTTTTAAATTTTTTTTAACATTTATTTATTTTTGAGACAGAGAGAGACAGAGCATGAACGGGGGAAGGTCAGAGAGAGGGAGACACAGAATCGGAAACAGGCTCCAGGCTCTGAGCTGTCAGCACAGAGCCCGACGCGGGGCTCGAACTCACGGACCGCGAGATCATGACCTGAGCCGAAGTCGGCCGCTTAACCGACTGAGCCACCCAGGCGCCCCAATGCACACTCCATTTATAAGAATAACTTTACATCAAAACAAAGTATTTTGGTAAGCTTGATTTCAAGTTCAATAATTTATCTTCGTATAGTGTCAACAACTGACATGACAGATTTAACATGGGAGTGAGGGTAAATACAATAGTCATCGCTTTCCTTCTTCCAATGACATTACGACGTTAAGTTTTTACACTCTTTTAGCACATACAGTGTTTTAATGATGATTTGCTTACAAAAGTCAGAACCTTGACTTAATTAGTAAGCAATAAAAAAAAAAAAAAAGGCACTGAGATGAAGTGATAGGTGCTTAAAAGCAGTCCTCAACAGAGATCAACCTACCACTGTACCATACTGAAATATCTACCATTAATTCATTTTATTAATACAAGCCAAAATATATCCATTTTTTTCAAAAAAGTTATCTGAGTCTTAAAACTATACAGTTTACTACTTTAAGAATGTTTGCAGAGTCCAATTAAAAACAGGTACTGTAAAATATATACAGTAACAAATGAATATTTCGTACTCAAAACACAACTCAAAACACATTTTTTTTCAAAAATTAGAGTTTAAATAAATGCCCAAATAGGGATCACGTTGTCACTACAGGTTTTAGTCCACCTATGTTCGTCATAAGCAAAAGAACCTCCCTTAAAACTTAAGCCAACAAGGGGAGCCTGGGTGGCTCAGTCAGTTAAACATCTGACTTGGGCTCAGATCATGATCCCCCGGTTTGTGAGTTCGAGCCCCAGTTCGGGCTCTGTGCTGACAGCTCAGGGCCTGGAGCCTGCTTCGGATTTGATGTCTCCCTCTCTCTGCTCCTCCCCTGATCACACTGCCTCTCTCTCTCTCTCAAAAATAAATAAAACATAGGGGCGCCTGGGTGGCGCAGTCGGTTGAGCGTCCGACTTCAGCCAGGTCACGATCTCGCGGTCCGTGAGTTCGAGCCCCGCGTCAGGCTCTGGGCTGATGGCTCGGAGCCTGGAGCCTGCTTCCGATTCTGTGTCTCCCTCTCTCTCTGCCCCTCCCCCGTTCATGCTCTGTCTCTCTCTGTCCCAAAAATAAATAAAAAATGTTGAAAAAAAAAATTAAAAAAAAAATAAATAAATAAATAAATAAAACATAAAAAAAAAAAATTAAAAAACAAAACTTAAGCCAATAAATTTAAAATATCTAGATTTTATTAACAAAACCAAACTAAAATGACAGAAAGGGTGGGTGCTATCTCAATGAGGTCAGTCTTTCATCCCCAGCCACCCCTACAACTTCTTTGTTCCCTCAATGACTTTTTGCACACATTTCCTCTCCAAATCTTTCTCACCATGTAAGTGATGGCGCTTCTATTCACTAGAGCTTCTTCTCTACTGCCCTGAATCTACTTACCTCACACCTAATAAATGGTCCATTATGCAGAATAAAATCCAAAATAACTGAACATTAGCAAAGACAAAAGATGGTCATCGACTGTCATCAACTAAAAATGTTTAAGACAGTGTTCTTGGGTACATGTCAAAGCAAGAAGGTACTACCACGCTTTCCTTAATGTTCTACACTGCTTCCAAAAATATAGTCTCCCATTCCCTACTATCTCGCCATAACAAACACATGTACAATTAAGGTACATAAATTGCACACACAGGTACAAAGTATCAATCACGTTGGAAAATCAAGATGGAGCATTCTATTTCTTTTTTACTCTTATTCAACGTTACCCTAGTGTTGTTTTAATATAAACATGTTTTAAATTAACAACATAGGTTAATTTGTGGACTTAATAACATAGGTTATTAATCAATAACATAGGTTATTTTGTGGACTTTTTAAATAAATCATTATTTCAGTAAATGTTTTCTCACCTCCACAGCTCCCAATGATAAGCTCATTTACAAAGTAGCTGAAATTTCTTGCAAAATCTCTTTCAAGGCAACACTAGCAATATAATAATGTACTTCTGGATTCTAGAAATGTGCATCCAGAAAATAATCACCATGAGCAATATTGGTGAGTTAGTGAATATGTCAGAGGAATATGTAAATAACCTAATTAAGGGATGAAGATAAGTTGTCATTACTTCACTGATATGTCATTTTTGTTGGAGGAATTTTAAAATCATCTTCACTTTCTCTTTAGTATTTTTACCAAATGTCAGAAATTATCTCCCATGCACATTCAACTAGGCAAATATTTTGCACATGGTAAGCCATTAAGTATTTGTTAGAGAAATGAATTTGATCTCCCACTCCACACTCCAATATTCTTTCCACATTTCATTTTTCTTGGGGGCAGAGGTTACCTTGCATGTACATTCTCCAACTGAGTTCCATTTCAGTAAAATTTCCTTTCGTCCCAAATGTGAACGTGAGAAAATTTTCTTATTTTCCTATTGGCTAATTCTTTTAAATGGGACTATCTTGCATTCTAAAGCAAAGCAATTTATAAAAATCTGAAAACATTTATTTATATCAATAGGAATTAAGAATGTTCATTCAACAAAAGGTGTTCAGATAATCAAAGATTTTTAAAAGGTAAAGTCCATGTCCATCGGAGACAGTGAAAATCAACCAACCAACAAAAAACCATGAAGCTAAAACCAAAAGAGCAAGACTCACAGAACTGCACACCAAAAACAGTTTTACTGTATTTAAATAAAAAGCTAAATAATTTTAAATGAATGAAAAACTATCTAAATGATCATAATCTGCCACAATCTTATAATAAAAATATATTCTCTGTAAGAATAAATAACAACAATAACCACCCATGAGAATTTGGGAACATGGGGAAAAAAAAAAAAACAGATGGAATGGTCTTGATTACAGAAATCATAGGAAGAATGACGCCTTCACAGCAACCATACGTAAAACAGAGACCAAGGTCCTGGGGCTTAAAGAGTCCACGAAGAATGCAACATACATAAGTATCAAGTTAAAAAGGTGATACTTGAAAAATGCCCAAAATAACTAACGTCACTTTGGTGCGGCTACAGTTTAATATTTCTCTGAGACTCTTAATTCCACTGAAGTGACAGGATTACCTGAGCATGCCCCAGGAGAGTTGTGCTTTTCAATCTATTTTAAAGGTAGACACAACCGCGTGGCCTTCTGCAGCACAGATTAAGGGATTAGGGTAAAAATGAAGGGATCATAAGTAATATAGAACCCCCTCTGGCAGCATTAAGACACATTCAAAACTTTGAAAGCAAACAATATTCTTGAATTCTTGAAAACTCCAGCAGCATCAAGCAATCAGAGGTTGACAGGACCAACCATATAGGGATCAAGAAAAGGACAGGTTTGGAGCGCCTGGGTGGCTAAGCATCTGACTTCGGCTCAGGTCTTAATATTGCTGTCCATGAGTTTGAGCCCCACACTGGGCTCTGTGCTGACAGCTCAGAGCCTGAAGCTTGCTTCAGATTCTGTCTCCCCCTCTCTCTGACTCTCCCCCACTCTCACTCTGTCGCTCTTAAAAAAAGGACAAGTTTACTTTAGAGTAAATGGAAGCTTCAAATTTAAACACATGTGGGGAAAAAGACAGTTTTATAACTAGCAAGCACCTCTGATATTTAAAAATATTAATCAATGTACTATTTTGATTTTAATTAATGTATTCATATTTGTATTAATATTTTTGTCAATGTATTAGTGTTTATTTTATATTAGCATGTTTGTGCTGCAAAAGGAGGAGATAAGATGGGCAATCTGTGCTCATCCCAAAGAACGTAAACTTTTTTTTTCTTTGACTCTTATTCTATTCACTTGTCAGATATATCAAAAGCCTGAATTACACCCTCTGACATCACCCAGGGGACACAGCCCAAATGAGACATCTCTAGCAAATTCTTCCACATGAAAACAGTGTAAGAAACGACACGTTACCCAAAGTATTTGAGAATGGAATCTCAGCAAAGCTAAATTAAAGGCACCAAAAATGGTTTTATATTCAAGGATCTCCACTTTCCTCATAAAACAGTAACAAAGTAGAAAGCAGATATAGAGAGCATTTACTGAACATACACCAGGTGCCCAGATATTTGGCTAGGAGATTTATCCATGCTACTATGTGTCACCTTCAGAACCACCTAGGAACGTAGGTGTTAATATGCTTGCCCAGCTACAGATAGATAAGGTACAGATGGAATAAACAATTTGTTAAACTCAAGATGGCTGAGATATAATCGAACTTGAATGTTATTTGTCTAGCTTTTCCGATACATTAGCAACATTAAGTGCAACTGTATTACCCAGGCACTTTCTAGCTACTTAAATACTAATAAAAACAAGGTTTACTGCCTTTCATGTAACTTATAAAAAGAAACTTATCAACCCCATTCCTACTACCTAAAGACTAATGAGAAAACATTATCCATCACAAGATAAATTAGTAATTTGTTGCTAGTTCGCATTTTTTATTCAGATGAAAACTTGGTAACAAGAATCTGTGCAGCTTACAAAATAACAGTAATATCATTTTACTGTCACCTGTCTAAATATATGCCCAGAAGAAATGCCACATTCCATGAGTCAGTATTAAGACAGAAATAAAAATCTGAAAATTATGAGCTTGCCCAAATCAAACATCAAGTGAATTTCACAATTAATAGAATTTTATTAGTGAAATTTAACATTAGAACATAGCTTCCTCTTACCTTATAAAATAATCATTTCGAATCAGCAAAAGATGCTGAAGAATGGAAATAAAATATCCTTCCGCTCTAGTTTCCTTAACTGTGTTCCACACCATGTTGTAAATATCATATGCTTCAGTACACTGATTAAGGAATATGTGAATTTATTTATTCTCTACACCAAACAACCAATAACACAGCACAGAATCTGTTCTGTAAGGCTTCAAAAGATTATTGTGTGTCTTACCCCATACCATCATGTATACTCAACATATGGTACCACACAGGTAGTTAGGATTGAAGTAGAGGAAAACTGTGTGCAAATGGTAACTTCACCTGGCACTGTCTTCTCCTCCAAAATCAACTCCAACCATTTGCCTCTCTCAAGCCAAGATGTTTCGGGTGGCAAGGGTAACAGGCAGCTGGTTGGAAATACCACATTAGGTGTACAGAGTGCCCTAACCAAGAGAGATGGTGCCAGGCATTATCCACCATGGGGAAGCCCCAGTGGAGGACAGGAACCTGGTGGATTTCTGGAAAAGCACAGAGATCTGCAGACCCACAGAGTTAACAAAGGCCCATAGGGGTGTGCACCCAAGGTGTAGGACAGGAGCCAATAGGCTAATGCTAGAGAGCACTAGAGGAGGGGGAGGTGCCACACATGAGAAGAAAAAACAACACACTGTACACATACACAAGAGGCCTCATGGAATTTGTGGGTTGGAACGTCCATTTCCATATGCATGGACTCAGAAAAACACACATGAAACTATTAAGAAAAGTTTATATGAAAATCAATCTGATTCATAAAGGTTTGGCTTTATACTGTTTATACAGAAATGGCTTCAGAAGTTTAGTATCTTGGGGTGTGAAGTTTGTTTGGGGTTTAGCAACAATTTTACATATGTCAGTAACTTCAGAACAAAAGGATATTCAAGCTCAGCTCTAATCTCTTCAAGGCGATGGGAGAGCTCAAGCAAATCTTCTTCTTTATGCTCATCAAAGACTTTCAGTTGGATATCCAAGCCATCATTCTTCAGACATTTTAAATTCTAGAGATATGAAAGAGAAATGACAATTAACGGTTTTATTTTTAATAATGCAAAAAGGTTAATGAAAAACATATAAACAATAAACCAACCATTTGACTTGATTTACAGCATTCAAACACTTAAAGTGTTAATACTCCAATCTTATCTATATTTCAAAAATAGATTTTTATACTCAAGCCTTTTTCCCCCGCAGATAAATTATTCTTGAAGGTAATTTATCTAAATTTCCCCCTATTCAAGTACTCCTCTAATTTAAATATTAATAAGGAGACTGCAGGGCACTTACTGGCAATATCTCTTTCAATCCACAACGCATAAATTCATTTCTGATGTGAAGCCTGAAGTCCAAATCATCAGGAGATGTAACAAGGGCATTGATGAGTTGCATACATGCTACCTACAATAGATTGCACGGTGAGACTTAAGCTTGGATTCCAACATTAAAGAAAGAGGAATACAACCGAAACATGAAGGTTTTGTTCCAAGAATCATTAAATACCTTTCTTCCCAGGAGAATCTATTAGAACAATAATTTGTATGTAAATTATTTTAGTCAATTAAAATTAAACAAGAAATATAGTTTCGGTGGAGTTTTCTTCTTTTTTATTTGTTTGGGGTTTTTTTTGTGGGAGAGGAGAGAGAAACATTAGGCACTGGAGCTGTTCCATAAAAATTTCACTCTAGCCAAAAGTTCAGCTCTTATCCAAGAAAATCACTCCATGCTATATGTGCATACAACATAAACTGAATGTCCTAGTAGAAAAATTATAGATCTCTGTTGGATAGGTAATACTTACCTGACATAGTAAAGTAACTTGCCATTCATGGAGAGAAACCCAAAGTTTCAAACACTTCAAGGTCAGCAAGTGTCGTGAATCTAGTCAATGGCGTTGTTATAACTAAAAACTACCTTTTTATCACTGCACAATTAATTACTAGAATTAACCAGGCAATGGTTCTTACACTTTCGCAAGAATTAAAAAATTATATAGGTCATGTTTATTCCAAAGGCATAAAGAAATAACATAGCTAATTAAATCCTTTAGTATATTCCTCAAGTGCTAAAAATGTAAAAATCACTATACTTTCCAGTTATTTAACACCCCAAATTTCAAACTGGATATGCATTTTTTTTGTATCCCTGGCTAAAACCTATCTTTCATTATCTGAAATCCATATAATGGAAGCAAGAGAGACTGGAAGCAAAAGAGATGGGTCTCTAGAGAAGTGAAGTACTCTTTGTTGTTGATGATGATGCTATTTTTCTGTCTACACTCTACCAGAGTCTTAACAAGAATGACTGGCCTACTGATCAATATGTTTAACCTCATGCTGTTCCCTAAATTGTCCTTTCTCCATCCCTTAAGGCAAGGTTTATATGAATTTAAAATGTCTCTTTTGGATTAAGACACCTCCAGGGGTCTCAGGTCCTGCTGGTTGAAATATATCGTAATTATTGTATTTGATGTCTAAATACTAAAATCTGACCAGCATGCCTCTACTGTCAAAACTTAAGACTATTTAAACTGGAGGAAGGAAATGTGCCAGAAGATAAATAGAGAAAAGGGAAATACTTAGAATAAAAAAAAGAATAAACTTAAAAACAGAGGCTACCTTTCCAGTACACATTCACTCAGCTGTAACTGGTTCATGTCACAAGGTTTAAAATACTTTCTTTCCACCTCCTTGTCAGTCATTACCCAGTACCGACAAAAATACCTTTTCAGCAATAGTATAGACTTTTAAAAGATCTCAAAGATCTTACAAAGATAATATTTCTCTACATTTGAGCAAATAAATTAGTATTAATCACGAGGTTTCTGGAAAAGATGTAAATTATAAAGGGCTCAATGCAGCAAAAATAGCAGCATAAAAATTAGCAGGAAATAGGATCTAAATGTAAAGTAAATATGTGTAGAACAATAGCAGCATGAAATTGAAGAGAAAGAAGGGAAAAGGATAATCCACATTCTTTCCAGGAAGTATCCTAAAGGGCAATTTTCTATAAAAGGAAAAACAGAAAATTGACTTAAGCTGAAATAATGAATTTAAGTTCATTATCTAAAATCCCTTCCCAATTCTAATGGTAATTTGCCATTATCATGACCTATAACCACTCTTAAATTAATGTCATGTAAACACAGGCCTAGGAAAATATGCAAATACACAGCAAAATGTAATGTTTCCTTATAGACAAAAAAAATTCTATAATCAAGGTAAGGATCAAAGAGTTCTTTCTAGGTTTTTAAAAATGTATACTCAGACATAAAGACTTGTTTTATCACACAATTTCAAACTAATATAGCATACCGGCAGAAGCAGGGGCCAATATAGCATCTATGTCATACAAATCAATTCCTACAGACAGTGGAAAAGGCTCATGAACTATGAAGGTGAACAGATCATGCTGCCTGTCCTCATGAAGACAATAGATCAATGATAAAAATATACTATGTAGAAAAGATATGTTCCATATATACTGGGAATGTGGAGAAACCAAATAAAAACAAGGACAGCTGGGTAACGGCATTGACTCTTAAAGATAAATAGGAAGGCAGCCTGATGAAGTGAAGGACTGAGATGAGATGTTCTCAGCATCTAAGGAATTAACCGGTTAGAAAACCTGGGCCCTGGGCCCTTCCGTTGCATCACAAAGGATTCAGGAGAGAGCGGCTCCAGGAGTCACTAGAGATGAGGTTGGACAAGGACACAGGCCAGATGAGGCACAGCTTTGTATGCCAAGTCAGAAAGTTCAGGTTCAACTGGAAATAGGAGAAACTACAAGGAATGTAAAGGAGAGGCAACAGTAGAGGTAATAATATTAGTTAAGAAACTATTGTAGAAGCAACTTTAGTGAGCAATGATGAGAGCTTGAACATTTGAAATCTATGAAAACTGACAGAATTTGATGGCTTGGTGGACATGGGGTAGAAGAAAAGAATTTGTGAGAGCCCCTCTCCTTTGTTCTTCAACTAGACAAGAGGAGGTACCATTAACAAAGCTATAAAGTACAAGGAAAGAAAGAGGTGGGGGGGGGGGCTATTTCAAGTGTTAGTTAAATTCTATTTAGTTAACATATATGGTAAAATTGGTTTCAGGCATAAAATTTAGTGTTTCATCACTTACATTTAACACCCAGTGCTCATTTGAACAAGTGCCCTCCTTAGTACCCATCACCCATGCTGTCCATTCCCCACCCACCTCCCTCCATCAACCCTGTTTTTTCTCAATAGTTAAGAGTCTCTTACGATTTTTTTCCCCTTCCCCTATGTTTCTCTTTTGTTTCTTAAAGTTCACATATGAATGAAATTCTATGGTATTTGTCTTTCTCTTACTTATTTCACTTAGCATAATAGGACACAAAAATACAGATTTCAAGGGGCACACACAATCTGATATTTATACAAGCATCATCAACAACAGCAAAATATGGAGTCCAAATGTCCATCTGATGAATGGATAAAGAAGATATGGTGTGTGTATATACACATACAATGGAATATTACTCAGCCAACAAAAAGAATGAAATCTTGCTATTTGCAACAGTGTGGATGGAGCCAGAGTGTATTACTCTATGAGAAATGGGATTCAGAGAATAGAATAAACCCTGCTTTTAAAATTCTGAGATTAAAATGTACATTAGGAATCATTAATTCATTAAAAAAAAAATGTTTAGTTATTGGGTACCTAGCCTGTGTCAGCAGGGGATATTAACAGAAGCTCAAGGAAATAATGGCATTATGATATTCATCATAAAAGAATCACCATCCTGTTTCATGTTCCAAAAGTGTAGCATATACGATTTTCATTAATTTGTATTTAGCATTCTAATTGTTTAATAGCGTGACAAAATCTACCTCCCTATGAAGTAGATGAGGGTAAATAAACAGAGCTTCTGCCTTCCTGGAAACATCCTAATTTAACTAAAGCCTCTATCTTTGGGCATCAGAATGCAGAATTCACTTTCTGTTTACTAGCTCAACCATTTCATTTCCTCAAAGCCTATTTATTGGTGCCCCCTCAGCACTTCTCAGTAGTAGGGATATAGCTATGAGAAAAGACAAAAATCACTATCAGAAATGAGAGTCAAGATTGACTCCAAGGTTTTTAGCTTGGGCAATTCAAAGGATGGAATTATCATTTATTAAGGTAGAAATTAAATCATTCATTAAGATGGGAGAAAGAGGCTTGGAACGACAGATCAGGGGAGTTGGGTTAGAAATACATTTTAGTGATGAGCATCGAAATAAAGTGGAGAAGAAAACTGGATATAGGACAGCCAGGTTCAAGAAAAAGATGACCACAGCAACTGTACATAAAAATCAAGGTCTTGCGGGGCGCCTGGGTGGCGCAGTCGGGTAGGCGTCCGACTTCATCCAGGTCACGATCTCACGGTCCGTGAGTTCGAGCCCCGCGTCAGGCTCTGGGCTGATGGCTCGGAGCCTGGAGCCTGTTTCCGATTCTGTGTCTCCCTCTCTCTCTGCCCCTCCCCCGTTCATGCTCTGTCTCTCTCTGTCCCAAAAATAAATAAACGTTGAAAAAAAAAAATTAAAAAAAAAAAAAAATCAAGGTCTTGCATAGAGCCATCTAGGAGTAGCAGAAAGGAAAGGTGACATACAGGAACTGATGGGGCATTTCAATGGCAGGTTTTGCTTTCAAGGCTGGGCAAATAAAGTAAAAAGGCATCCGGGCACCTGGATGGCTCAGGTGGATGAACGTGTGACTCTTAGTTTTTTGGCTCAGGTCATGAGCTCCTAGTTTCATGAGTTCAAGCCCTGCATCTGGCTCTGCACTAGCAGAATGGAGCCTGGTTGGGATTTTCTATCTCCCTCTCTGCCCCTCCCCACTCATGCTGTCTCTATCTCTCTCAAAATAAATAAGTAAACTCAAAAAAAAAAAAAAATTTTAAGTATAAAATGCATCAAAAAGGTAGAAGAAAAATAAGATTGTGGTGCTCAGGAAATATGGGAGGAAAAGTTTCTCAACAGAGAGGGTGATCAACTCAGTCAGAGGCTCTAATAGGTCAAATAAGATGACCAATAAATTAACATTGGTTTTGGCAAATTGGTGACTTGCTAAGAACAGTTTCTATAAAAAGGCAGAGTTGCTGTCCCAAGTAGGACAACACTTGCCTTCTCATGGGTACCATATGCAATCAGCAAACAAAAGCATACCATTAAAATCGGCACTAAAATATTCTTCTCCTTGCTCCAAGCACATCTTTATACTTTAGAAATACTGGTTATTAACCTTTGGTTTCAGCGAGTAAGGCACTTCTCTTTAGGTGTTAAATCATGGACTCAGTTCTGATGATTCGGAAAGCAAATACTGTAAGCTCATTTTGTTACTCTTACCTTAATTATCAAAAAGGAGGCTTGCATGAAATAAAGTATTTAACAAAAGTTATAGCTGGAGGAGTGTGTGTATGTCCATCTAGGGCTTAGGATGGCTGAAGGTTTCCTCAAGAGCAGCGGCAAACAGAAGGTGCACTGTAAGGACTGGGGCTGGGAAAGCCCACAGACAAAGATGAGGAAAATGCACAGCCAGAGCTGTAATTATAAATAGTGAGAGAAATGTAAACAGTGCAGGAGACTAGAAGGCACAGACACGCAACAGGGGGCAAAGTAAATAAACCGTAAACAGAAATCTCAAAGATACTCAATATGAGGAATAGAGCTGTTCCAAGGCAATCTTAGGAACAAAGCAAATGATCAAAGAAAAATCATTCGACCTGGAAAAAGGTTAATCGGCAAGACAAAGAAAGAAAGATGCCCCATGTACATCACTTCAACAGCAAAGCAGCTTTCTGCCCTTGAAAACAGGCAGGTTTGCTCACATGTGAATACACAGCACCTAAATTTCCTCTGGTACACAACTGCACTATGGCTAATTATCACTATGCTGAAAACAAATATGAGGAGAAAAAACCACTTTATGCATTTTTAAACTTCGAACAAGAACCTTTGACCCTTTTGCAAAACTCCAAGCAGAAAATTCAAGGGACCCTAACAGGTGTGATGCCTGAGGCCCAACCATAAAAGCTCATCCAAGTTTTTCGAAGGCCATCACAGAAAATGCCTTCTCCATGATTGTGCCGAAGGAACTGAGAAGATATCTGAAAGCCAAAGCAAGCATATTCTTTAGAAAGCTCATACTTTAAAAACAAAACACAAAACAAAAAAGAAAGCTCACACTTCAGTCAACATGTTCATTCTAAACACAAGTAGATGTTTTTACAAGTAAAACGATGGCTATATGACACTGAAAATATATCAGCTGCACAAGCTAAATTCACATTATAAACAAGTACCAGTCAAGTACTTACATAGAAATTCTATCGGAATCTGTGAATAATTATTACATGGGCTTGGAAGATACAACTTAGTCTGCTCTCCGTCTTTCCTAACCCATTGCTGAAATCATTTGTTTTTCTTTGCACAATCAAATTTCATATTTCTCAAGTTAAAATGAGTAAATGATGCTTACAGATGAAGTTCCCCTCTACTGCAGACAAACTCCAAAGAATTTAAAAAGCACTGCATTAATTCAGAATAAAAACTAACCAGACTACATTATATGGACAAACACAGAAACATTTAAGTAGATCAGCAGATGTCAAGTTCTATAATTTTAACTTCCAGTTCAGTGCTCTGTCAATTATAGACACAAAGAACAACTCAGAGTCCAAGGTACCTGCATAGAACCCACATAAACACAGAGAAATAAACTGCAGGATTCAAGAGGCTACGATTTATATGTATAGAAATACTGGAAAAACAAATGGATTTTTAAATATTTATTCAGAAACTTCCCTCTGAAACAGCATTAATTTCTTCTGTGTCCTCTCATGCATTTTGCTGTACGCCTTAACTACCGCATTTTTCTTATGAAACATTAGCTATCTTCAGATTCCCAAGTATAAGCTTCTTAAGGGCAGGAGTATACTTCTTTATGGTCCTAGTATAATTCAGCGCACAGCAGTCACTGAATAATTAACTAATTGACTGCTTAATTATGAAACTCTGTGCAGTTACCTCTGAAGCATGAGGTAAGTTTATCTTTCTGGCAATCTACTATAGCATAACTGAATAAATTTATTATGTAAACTCAGAAAATTGGCAGTATGTGCTAGACAAAAATGTTCGCCACAATTTATACTTAAGTGTGTACCCATATGACAATATGAGGTCACATTAGATTGTCCCACTATGTTTCTTTAATGTCTTCGCTTAATGGCCTATTATTTACCAGTCCATTTTAATACATTTAACCTTTTGATTCATATTGACATATGAATCCTACTGATGTAAACCTCAATAGAAGTAGTCAAAACAGAGAGGAATTAAACTGATCTCTGCATCCTTCTGGAATGCCTCCACAATAATCCTAAAAATACATTTTCTATACTCTCTGTTCTTCATTTGGGTCCTTCATTAACAGTGAGAATAAGTTATCTGAAACTAAAAACTTCGGTTAGTAATTTTGTGGGGGAGGGTGGAGATACTTGAAACAAGACAAAATAGTAAATTAAGGTAGGACTATTTATTATAATGAGGACTTCATTTGGTCTTAAGCAAAATTAAACTTGAGAATATTTTGAGCATTTCAGGGGTACGGAAAAGAAAAGAAACAGAAGCAAATAAACTTGACTGTATCTAAAAGGGTATTTTAACCCATGATTTGTTTCAATGTTCTATTTCTCAATTATTGTCTAATAACAGATTTCAAGGTACAGTGACTATAACTCAATTAAAGGTAATTTTTCCTACTTTCTGAGACATGAAAATGTGATCCAATCAATTTTACAAATATCTATTCTGTATTTGAACTCAATAAAATCCAGAAATTGAAGAGGCTTTTTTTATTTTGTTTTTAAGAGAAACTGTGCCTTTACAACAGCCATGGGAATGCAGTTCCTTGACTGCAGGGAGTATAAATGACTAACAGCCCAGCCCCAGCTGCTCCCTGTGAAATCCATCACAAGATTTGAGTCAAACCCACACTTCCCACCGGCTTCTCCCAGCCAATGTCTGCACACAGCAAGAATAGTGAGACAGGACATGAAGGGCTTTGACTTGAGGATTCCCCAACCATGTTGCCAAGTTCTCCCAGAACTGCACAGCAGCCTAAGATACTTCCCCCAAGCCTCCTTCCTTCTCTCCTCCACCTGGGGTCAAGTGTGCACTGAGCTGGACATCTCCCCACCTGCCCCAGCCCTCTCCAGATCTCTAGTAGGCATTTCCCCTAGCTCCCTGCTGATCAAATCACTTGCTTCTCAAAGGACCTAGATTAACATAGCCTTGTTCTACAAAGCAAGTTGCGGAGAATATCATTTTCAATTTTTCTGATTCTTAAGTACTATACATGAAACTTCTTTTGTAACAGAGATTTTCACTTTTTCTTCTTGTTGTCTAAATGTGAGCACCCTATCCACTTTAGTATGTAAGCATGAGACATTCGTTAACACCATGTGCATGCCAGGTGTCTGAATATGTTTGAGACCTTATATTCCTCTTGTAACAGTTCTTGAGACAACAAAGACCTGGATTATATTTCTCCCTTTTGCTTCTTTGGAAAATACATTTCAGGGTAGAGCAATATCTATGGGAATCTTAGAAAGACATATCTATCATTCACCCCAGTCCACCGAATCCTGGAAGGATATAATCTACTACTCTTGTCCACTGTCCACTCAGTCTGTAATTAAGGTAGAGAAAAATACTCTGTAGTACCGCATGAACCAAAATTAATGAAGGATGCATTCCGTTCTATCTACACCAAGGTACGATGAATGACAGGAAAAACAATAAGAGCACAGACTGAAGAATAAGAGGGTGACAAGAGAAGGTTTAGTGGTCTGCTCCCCAATGCATGACAGTGCACCACCATGGGTCTCTTACATTTCTGCATGCATTGCAAGCCAAGGCACTGACTGCCATTTTTCTGGATGAACTTTTCAAGGAAGTTTGAACGGCAAATGGGTAGGCATGCTTCATGTCCAGTCTAATAAAGATAATGTCTCTTTGGAGCAAAAGGCAGGCACAATTACAACCCATTATAAAAGATTAGGATTTCCTAAATTCAGAGTTCCTGTCCTGTAGCACAACCTGGCATCCCCACCCTATCTTTAGACTCTCCAAAACAAAGGCCTGCACTCAATTTTATCCTGAACTGGGAATCCTACTGTTTATCAGACAACTGGGAGGCCACGTTTTAAGCACTATTACCCATTAGCCCCCTATTTGATAAAGATCCCATTTGGGGGGCTCCAATAACTATAAACAATGCTTTCATTCCAGAAGCACCATGTGGACATTCAAGACCACACATCTTATGAAGAAGCAAGGCATTAACTTGCTTGTCTCTCGAAAAACACCAACTTTCACCTTAGAGGTGATCATAAGAGATGTTCAAGTGTTTAAGCAAATGCTAGCGGTACACCGTGCAGTCCTCAGACAACCATGACAAGCTCACTCTCCAACTGAGGCTACCGTTGGTCCTGGAGAAAAAAGTTATTTATGTGTACATGCAGGCAGTTATCCCTATGATGGGAATCACCCAAGTGGAAAAGGTGCTAAGAAATCTGTCCCCGATTTTAGTTGACATTATCAATGATACCACACATTAGCCCCAGAAAGCACTCAGATTCAACTCACTAGCCAGGGTTGTTACGGATAAAAGTATTGCCCTAGACTTCCTTCTTGCTGAACCAAGGGAAGTCTGTGCAATCACTAATATGTCATTCTGTACCTGACTACCTCAGACAAGGTGGAAAAACCAACAGAAAAAAATTAAGAAAAAAGCCTCCTGGTGTTCAAAGTCAGACCTTGATGGTCTGTGGGGTTTGTTTAGCTGACTGGATCTAGGACCTGGAAGGCCTGGCTGAGGTCCATATGACAGGCTAGCCTCAACTTGCTGTTTAGAGTACGGCTGACCAAGAGCTTTAATTAAATACTCTGAGATAAACTGAAGAGATTTTGTCATAGCTTTTATCAATCAAAAAAAGCGCTCCCTGTGATGGAAGAGTTGAATTCCCTAAACTCAAGGTTTCTCTCCTAAAACACAAACCACTGCAACTGGAAACTGAGGCTGATACAAAGCTGTACTTGAGCCACTACTATTGCTGTGGGTAATGAAGTCCTTTGTTTTCGACCCAGGCATTTATGTCTTCTCATAGCATGCATAAGACTAACAAGGCAAACTAACACATTAACTTATAAGTGACACAAAATCACAGACCCTTCATCTTCTTGACACTCCCCACCCATGAGTCCAAGAGGACTGAAAGAGGAAGACATCATAGGAAAAAATGTAGCACGCTGTCACCACAGGCCTGAAAACACGTACACAGAAGCAAAGCCAAACATCCACCCCAAAAAACTCAAGGATTACCACCCTTTGATTCCTTTCCTGACAAAAATCTACCACAATTCAAACAGTCCTCCGACCAACAGCAAAGCTTTGGACAAACTCTTTAGAATCCAGATAATGTTTCCGATACTCTAGCAAATTATGGCTCTAAAATGAGAAGGGAGAAGATACACGTAGAAAGGAAAAGAAAAATAAAGGGAAAGAAATGAAAATAATAGATAAATTCAACATGTGGTTGAAACTAGGGACTGGTTCACCCGTACTTATTCCAACCCTCTTCTGGGAAAGCAGACTGTGTCAATATGAGAGGACAATCATACATATCAAGACCGGACCCTATGAGGAAAGGTTTGGGTCTGTGGCAGAAGCACTATTGTCTGCTCTAGGGTCTCAGGTGCTGACTAGAATAGAATGTTGGGAGTGGTTTTTCCCTTAGAACATTCACGGATGTTGTCTGGCATTTCTTCTACATTACGTCTGTAATACCCATCCACACACAGTTCCCTCCCACAAGTTCTGTTAAGGTATCCAGCACCATTTCCTGCTTAAATTACCCACAGTGGATTATGTTGCTTGAAGCTGAAAACATCTCTCTGATACACTTGAGAAAAAGTAATGTATAATTTAAGTCTGATATTTATATTTGTACTTTCTTTTCTGATAGGTAAGACTCTCTAAGGCCTGAGAATAATTTTAACTTATTTCTGGGACTCAGTTTTTCACTTTCTTTCTCTACCATATGCGTGGGAGGAATGAAAGTTATGTTCAGTTCTATCAAAAACATAGGCAGTCACATTATCTTCATTATTATCAGACTCAAAAAAAAAATCTAACAACACTCCTTTCAAAAGTACTATGTTATACTTTGCAATAAAAGAACAATGAGATTTTTTTTTATTTTACCATCTCCCACTTACTCCAATTTAAAAGCAAACAATTGGTTTCTATTTTATTCAGTGACAAACAAGTTTTATTTTTAATTTGGTGATTTGCTAATATCCACCAGCCTAGCACATTTCAATCAATGCAAAGTATACAGGTAATGGTATAAAATGGGCACTTAGTACTCAATAGTTTCATGGGCAAATTGATAATGAGCTAGCTCTAAAATATACTTCATTGTAGAAAATTCAGAAATATCCAAAGAGAAAAGTATTTTTAGGTATTACTAAAGTGTTGCATGATCTTTTTAAAGGAAACAGAGAACAACCAGCAACCCCCAAAAAGACAATCTACTTGCTACCCCCCCCACCCCAAACCACAACCCTTCTCCTTAAGTTAGTTATCTGGAAAACAGTACCTTTAACTCCTAACTTAAGCTTGCCACCTGCTAGCTATTTCATATATTAGGCTTAGTAATAATGAGAAACCTTCCTTCCAGAATAAAAATCCACAACAAAAGGGTTGAGTAGGGAAAATAAGAATTAAAATTCTTCCCATTGCTTATTCATCATCAAAAGCATACAAATTTAATCTGGCCTTATCAGAAAAATGGGAAAAAAAATGCTAAAATGAATTTTCACTTCTCAATGAAAATTAACTTTTAAAAACTGTATGAAGAAATTTTAGTGTTTCAAAAATAACACAACTAACCATAAAACAAAATATAATTACTTACAACTAAACAAATTACTTTCATAAAAGCAAATACAATCAGCCACCTAGATCTTGGTATAAAATTTCTCAAGAACTGAAACAGATGATTTAAATAACTATCAAGGGGAGGTGTTGCTGCTAGCCCTGCCCCCACCCTTATTCCCCTAACACTAAATACGGCAAACAAGCAGTCATTGAAAAAAAAAAAAGAAATCATCTCCACAAATTTTCACAGGCAGCATTACTCATAAAAGCCAAAAAGCAGAAACAATTCACATGTCCACCAACTGACAAATGATCAACAAAATGTGGAATATCCATACAATACGCATAATATTTGGAGCAGAAAAAAAATGAGGTTGCGACACATACTTCAACATGAATGAACCTTGAAAATATTATGTTAAGTGAATGCAATCAGTCAGAAAGGACCTCATATTGTATTATTCTTATCAAATGTCCAGAATATGAAAATCTATAGGGAGAGAAAGTAGATTAGCAGTTGCCTAGAGCTAGAGGGAAGGAGGGCATTGCAGGCTGACCGTGAAGGGGTAGGGTGGGGGGATTCTTTTAGGGGTAAATAAAAGGTTCTAAAGTTGATTATGGTGAAGGCTACACAACTCTGATTATACACAAAATACTGAACTGTCTACGTCACATGGGTAACTTTTATGATACGTGGATTTTATCTCAATAAAGCTGTTAAAAAAATCATTTCAAATTTATATCAGATTTTTAGATAAATGTTTAAATTTCTTCAAGTCTTAATGTCATCTTTAAACCAGTAATCCACTCTCAATTGTTAACTGACTATTCTCTTTCAGAGAATTGTATAGATATTTACTAGCTAAATATAAATTTATCATAACTACACCAATCATCTTTCCATATGGTAGCACCTTCAATGAGAGTAACTACCATAATAGAAATGACTAAATATACCCAAGAATGTTTTTGATACGTGTAGTTTGCCTTCAGGTTCATATGGTAATCAGTTATAATTCTTAAAGTTCGAATAGATGTACCTCAATGTTTGATAGCCAAAACAAATTTAATAGGCAAATAACGAATTTTAAGGTTATAATGGTCACCTTTCAACTGTCAATCATGTTATTTACCTAGATTAAACATGGCTTTGTTCTTTTTTTTCTTAAAATTTTATTTTGAGAGAGAGAGAGAGAGAGAGAGAGAGAGATGAGGGGCGGGGGGGGGGGGGGGGGGTGGGTGTAGAGAGAACCGTAAGCAGGATCCACACTGTCAGCACAGAGCCTGATGTGGGGATCAAACCCACGAACCATGAGATCATGACCTGAGTGGAAACCAAGAGTCAAATGCTTAGCCAGTTGAGCCAACCAGGCACCCCAAAACGGCTTTGTTCTTAACAAGACATTTTTTACCCCTTTCCTCAGACAGAGCTTTAAAATGTTAAATGATATAATATTGCCATAAACTGGGACCTTAGTTTTACCAAGATTTGTTCTTAACTGTTTATTTTGAAATAATTGTAGATACACAGAAAGTTGCAAAAAGAAACAAATGCACAGTAGATCCTAGGTATTCCTAACACCTTGCATGATTATAATACAACACAAAAACCAGGAAAGTGAAAATGGTACAACCCACAGAACTTACTTAGCTTTTAGCAGCCTTACACTCATTTGTGTGTATATGTACAGTTCTATGTGAGTTCATCCTATGTGTACGTTTGTCACCATCACCACGATCAAGATGCAGAACTGTTTCACCACACACAACTCCCTGCTGCCATTCATTTATGGTCACACCCAACACTTTCTCAGACCCCGTTCCAAATCTTTGGCAACCACTAAACTGTTCTCTGTCTCTAAAACTTGGTTCTTTCAAGAACGCTATATAAGTGCAATCACAAAGTGTGTAACCAACAGCACTGGCATTTTTTTTTTAATTTTTTTTTAACATTTTATTTATTTTTGAGACAGGGAGAGACAGAGCATGAACAGGGGAGGGTCAGAGAGAGAGGGAGACACAGAATCTGAAACAGGCTCCAGGTTCTGAGCAGTCAGTACAGAGCCCGACGCGGGGCTCGAACTCATGGACAGTGAGATTGTGACCTGAGCCGAAGTCAGACGCTTAACCGACTGAGCCACCCAGGCGCCCCTAGCACTGGCATTTTTCAATCAAGGTAATTCTCTGGAGATTCACCTAAGCTGTTGTATATATCAATAGTTCATTGTTTTTCATTACTGAGTAGTATTCTATGATACAGGTGTACCACAGTTTAACCCTTCATCTGTTGAAGAACTTCTGGGTTGTTCCCAATTTGAGTCTATGACAAATAAAGCTGCTATAAAAATACATGACAGGTTGTGTGTGAGCATACATTTTGTTAATCTGAGATATGTTCACGGGTATTGCGAAGTTCTAATTATGTAACAATTTTTTAAAATCTTTTGATGGTTTCTTTTTTTTATGTTTGTTTATTTTTGAGAGAGAGCGAGTGTGCATGCAAGCAGGTGACGGGCAGAGAGAGAGACAGAGAGATAGAATCCAAAGTAGGCTCCAGGTTCTGAGCTGTCATCATGGAGCCCGAAGTGGGGCTTGAACCTATGAACCATGAAATCATGACCTGAGCCGAAGTTGGACGCTTAACCAACTGAGCCACCCAGGTGCCTCTAGTTATGTAACAATTTTAGTATCAACACTCCTAATGTTTCTGAGAAAGGAAGATTGCCTTCAGTCTCCAATCTCCACTGTTGTTAATTGAACAAAATTCCTTTTGAAGTCTACCATTTACTCAACTCTTATGGCAAATGAACTAAACATTTTAAATACATTAATCTATATAATCCCCACATCAACCATGGGGTAGTGATCAACAGTCTCCTTATCTTACAATTTAAAAAAAAATGGAGGCAAAGAAGAGGTCTGGGGCATGATCCTGGGTCACAGAGCCAGGATGGGAAGAGCTGGGACTTAAATTCAAGCTATCTGACTCAGAAGTCTACTCCTTCCATTCCAAGACAGCATCCCGTCCACTCTTGGGATGTATGTATTATTAAATACAAAAAGTATACACTAGCACAAAAAGTATTTAGGGGATAAAGTTTATATGTGACTATTACATTTCCTAAGTGAGATTTTAAAAACTGGACGTGATCTCTAATATGCTATGCAAATGACCAAAATTCATCTGATAACCTGTTGCTATCTGCACAAACATTATACAGGTAAAAGGTAACCTGGGTACTAAAGGAAAATTCAGGTAAAGTCACCAGCTTTTCTCTACGAAGTTTTTTCTGTGTTCCCTCTTCCTTAGGCTTGTGGTAAATAGGAGGCCTGGGGCCAGATGAGAAAGGAGGAGAAGGGAGGGGCTCCTGGGTGGTTTAGTCAGTTGAGTGTCCAACTTTGGACCAGGTCATGATCTCACGGTTCATGAGTTCGAACCCCACAGGGGGCTCGTTGCTGTCAGTGTAAAACCCCCTTTGGGTCCTCTGTCCCCCACTCTCTCTGCCCCACCCCCGCCCATACATTCTCAAAATAAAAAAAAAAATTAAAAAAAAAAAAAAAAAAGAGAAGGGAAATGAGAGCAATGACATCCTTGTCCGTGGATACACACTGTAGACTCTAAGACTCTAGAATACATATGAAAAATCTGAAGGAGTAAGGTCCACATCAGAGGTGATAACACATCCCAGGCCCCTACTCCCATGCTCTCTGACAAGCCCTGATGAGTAAGTAGAGGCTTTTTTCCAGAAGCTCTGGTAACAGGACCTATGCATTAGGGAATATATACTCGGATCTCCAGCCCTACCTGTTGCCCAGAGAAACAAATCACAACAGGGTTCCTCACCAGCCATTCACAAACACTGTCATCAGAAAGGTCATCATCACAAACACCATCCTCAGAAATACCATAATACATTTTTTTAATTTTGACATCTCTAAAATTTTCTGATTGCTCATCAAATACTATCTTTTTTTTTTAATTTAACGTAAGATTTGGTTTCTTTATTCCTACCACAATGAAAAATAATACAGAAGCCAAGCTGCACAGACCTTTAAATAAAATTTAAAACTAGAAGTTTTTTACTAATTAAGGGGGAAATAAATTTACTTTGTAGCTATTATTAGCACATTTTGGTTTTTAATCATTGCTGCACATTAGAATCATCTGAGAATCTTTAAAAATCCCAATAGCCAGGTCATACCCATTAAATTTTTAAAATATCCAGAGGTGGGAGTCAGGTATTAATTATTTCCTTAAAGATACTCAGGTTATTAGCAATAACTAACAATTCCAGCAATTAAAACAAAACCCCTCTTTTTTTTTTTTTTTAAAAAAAAAAAGGAGAAATTATATAAACATTAGTTATACAGCTTGGACACTATACTAGTTAAGTCTAAAAATAACTTCCTTAAAAAAAAAAGTGACTTTCTATAACAGCACTTAAATATTTTTTAATTTATTTTTTAATATTTATTTATTTTTGAGAGACAGAAGACAGTGTGTGAGCAGGGAAGGGGCAGAAAGAAAGGGAGACACAGAACCAGAAGCAGGCTCCAGGCTCTGAGCCGTCAGCAAAGAGCCTGACGAGATCATGACCTGAGTCAAAGTTGGACGCTCAACCAACTGAGCCACCCAGGTGCCCCAATAGCACTTAAATATTTAAATATCTTTGAAAATCCTAGTGTACCTTGGTCTCCTTATTATTCATGCAAACTCTTAACTTTTCAGATCTAAAAACTAATAATTCAGCAAAAAGCCGTAATTCACTTAATTGTCCAAACTTCATAAAAAGTTGTAATTATCAAGTAGTAAGACTAACAGAAAATAAAGAATTCATGGACTTTGATTATCGATTTTATAGAAATCCCTAGGAAGTCAGCATCTAAGAAAGTAACGCAAGGAAATAATAACAGGTATACACCAAGTTATAACTATAAGAACACATTGTGATATATTACACATTAGAATTCTATACATTTATTTGAAATGTTATAAAACATTCAATGGCATGCAGGGTTTCGTACTTAAATATAAGCCAGTCAGAAAACAGTTATAAAACAATATGTAAGATTATACCTGAAACTTACCTGCAGCTGAGCTGAATCATGCCTGAGACCTTCCACAATAGATGAAAATCTGTCAACATTTCTTTCTTCTCCAGCTGATGTTAAAGCTTCTAAAACCTCTTCAAGGCTATCAGAAAATTTGAAATTAATTAAATTGCCAACAGCAAATAATCTAAATGCCTTAATACAACTGCTTGATCTATTCAACTCCAGAGTCACTACTCCCAGAACCAGCAACATTTTAAAAGCTTACTGAGTACATAGCATGTATCAAGTACTAGCTACATGTTTTAATTCATTTATGCCTAATAACCCTATGATGAGGATAACTTATCAAACATTTATAAAGTGCTTTCTACACATCAGGCATTATATAAATCAGTTTACAAATATTAACTCTTTTTAATGTATATAAGTCTATGAAGTTGGTATTGTCCCATATTATAGAGCAAGAAACTGAGGGAGAAAAAAGTTAAGCGATTTTTCTAAGGTCTCACGTCTCCTAAATGATGAAGCAAGGATCTGAAATCAGACAGTCTTTGTGGTGAGCACTGTCCTGGTTTCCTTAATCATTACACTCTGCTTCCTTTTCAGTGTAAATGAAGTCTGATAGCCAAAAATACACAGTAGTAAGGATTTATATACACACATTCGCACATAAAAAATATGCAAATAAAAATACGCACATAAAAAGTAACAGTTAAAGATCTATAGTCGCTACACCTTTAAAGAACAGTGTTAACACGATCTAGTGTATTGTAGGTCAGTTTGTAGACGTAAACATGTAGTCTGTAAATGTTATCTGTATCATTTTAATAACCTATTATGAAGTCAAGAAATAATAAATATGGAAGAAGTAGAAGAAGAGGAAGGTGAAAAAAGAGGAGGAAAAAGAGAAAGAGGGTAAAGAAAGAAGAGGGAAAGGAGATGGCCAAGAGGAGGGAAAAGGAAAGGAAAGGAGAAGGTGTTAAGGAGGCAAGAGGGAAGAGAGAAGACACAAGAAATGGGTGGAAAGAGGGAGGAGGAGAATGGAGGAGGAGGAGGAGAGGAAGAAAGGCGGAGGGGGGAGCACTAGGTGCATCTTGTGTGTCAATATTAAATACCCTCTTAGGGTTTTTACAATAAAGTTACTATGGTCTTTTTGAAACAGTTAAGGGAATGTGGTGCAGCTGTACCTGGCTTCACGTGCTGGCGCTGCTGCTGGGGACATCCTTGTCCATGGACACACACCTAGCTGTGCAGCCACGAGAGGACATCCTTGTCCATGGACACACACCTAGCTGTGCAGCCGCGAGGGGACATCCTTGTCCGTAGACACACGCCGTAGCTACCCGTGTAGCCACAGGGGGACATCCTTGTCCATGGACACATGCCGTAGCTACCCACGTAGCCACAGGGGACATTCTTGTCCGTAGACACATGCCATAGCTACCCACGTAGCCACAGGGGACATCCTCGTCCGTGGACACACGCCGTAGCTACCCGTGTAGCCACAGGGGGACATCCTTGTCCGTGGACACACGCCGTAGCTACCCACATAGCCACAGGGGGACATCCTTGTCCGTGGACACACACCTAGCTACCCGTCTTGCCCGGGGGGACATCCTTGTCCATGGACACACGCCATAGCTACCCACATAGCCACAGGGGGACATCCTTGTCCATGGACACATGCCGTAGCTACCCACATAGCCACAGGGGGACATCCTTGTCCATGGACACACGCCATAGCTACCCGTGTTGCCGCGGGGGGACATCCTTGTCCGTGGACACACATTGTAGCTACTCATGTAGCCACGGGGGGCATCCTTGTCCGTGGACACACGCCGTAGCTACACACATAGCCACAGGGGGACATCCTTGTCCGTGGACACACGCCGTAGCTACCCGTGTAGCCATGGGGGGACATCCTTGTCCGTGGACACACGCCGTGGCTACCCACATAGCCAAAGGGGGACATCCTTGTCTGTGGACACACGCCGTAGCTACCCGTGTTGCCGCAGGGGGACATCCTTGTCCGTGGACACACATTGTAGCTACTCATGTAGCCATGGGGGAATCCTTGTCCGTGGACACACGCCGTAGCTACCCGTGTAGCCACGGGGACATCACTGTCTGTGGACACATGCCATAGCTACCCGTGTTGCCACGGGGGGACATCCTTGTCCGTGGACACACATTGTAGCTACTCATGTAGCCACGGGGGGCATCCTTGTCCGTGGACACACGCCGTAGCTACCCGTGTTGCTGCGGGGGGACATCCTTGTCCGTGGACACACGCTGTAGCTACTCATGTAGCCACGGGGGGACATCCCTGTCTGTGGACACACACCGTAGCTACCCGTGCAGCCGAGGGCAGGGCCTGAGTCTTGCCTGCTGACTCTCCAATAATCCACACAGAGCAGCTCAACAGTTGCCAGGCCCAGGAGGGTCGCCACAAGGACAATTTTCAAATGCATGCGGGAGGTTCTGCTTACAGGCCTCTCTACCTAGCCTTTATGAAAGGGCTATTTATTTACTCTGTAGGTTGTTCTGTTTTTATATCTTCACCCTTTTTAAAAGATATTTTAAATAATTTTTAAATGCTTCCTGTAATAAGAATCCCAATCTTTCAAAAAAGAAAAAAAAGGGGGGTGGAGGTTTATCTTTATAATTATCTTTTAATATGTATGTAATGGTCTTTTGCTTACAATCCTAATATGTGTGGATAATGTCTTTAAAGTTTAAAACTTCAGGATGTATTTTATGGTCAAAGACTACCCTCAACCAGTAAAGTACTATTACATATAGCACTTTTATTATTTTTTTAAGTTTATGTATGTATTTTGAGGGAAAGAGTGTGAGCATGGGCTAGGGAGGGGCAAAGAGAGAGGGAATGAGAGAAACTCCCAAAGCAGGCTCCAGGCTGCCAGCATGGAGCCCGAGTGGGGCGAGTGGGGAGGCTCGGGGGCTCAAGCCCATGAACCATGAGATCATGACCTGAGCTGAAATCAAGAGTCGGAGGCTCAACCAACTAAGCCACTCAGGTGCCCCACAAATAGCATTTTTAAAATCTGCCTTACAAACAGATTTTCAAATAATATGATGTTTGCTTTTACAAGGGAAATTGCATGACCTACAATTTGAATTAACTCTATCTGGAAAACAAAAATCACTTAAGAAACAGAAACCATTTGCATATTTTTTTAAGTCTTTGTTGAGAATTTTTATTTAGGGTTTGAATTCAGAACAACTTAAATACGATGAAGAAATAAGTTTTTCATAGAAAAAGGTTAGCCCATAACTACTATACTGATTGAGAATAATTATTACTCAAACATTTCTGTTCAGACAATTATGAATCTAAATCAGCTGCTTAAGTAATACTTCATTTATTAACAGTAAATTCTGGTCTAAAATAGAATAATGAAAACATTAAGTAAATCAAATTATATTGTTATATAATTAGAGAAATGAGTTGAGAGGACTTACATGCTTTCCTCCCCTACAATGCATACTGCAGAGAGGAGTTTTACCACATCTGTCATCATACTTGGGTGCTTGGGATCGATGGCTTTGGCTAATAGAGAAAGACTCCTCTCTTCACTCATAATTCTTTCCAAGCCATACTGTAACATTTTGGAAATAAGAGGTTAAATGTTAGCAGTTTATTGGGGGAAAAAAAATAGTGCCCTAGAGGAAATACAGTTATTAAAAAAGTTTATAGGATAATATTTTTTTTTTACTTTGTACAAGCTAGAAACTATAAGGAATGTATAACATCTTGGAAAAAATTCATAGACTTATTCACATCAAAAACTATGATAGTCAACCAAACATAACTCCTCAAAGGTGATTTTACAATAGTATGACTTACAATTACTAAGAAAGCTAAGTATCCAACTGGAGAAAGGGAGAAACAGTGAGGAAAATGGAGATTTCCCAACAGAAACACACAAAATAAAAAGTCAGTTTTTGTACCGGACACTGAGGCCATAAGGAGCTTTCCTGGGAAGGATGGTTGGTAAGGGATATACCACACAAGTAAATACACAGATCAGCTCTAACCCAGAGAAATATAATGAAAACCACCCACACAATATCTAGTTTTCCAATAAAAAAGTAAAATTTTAATCAAATTAATCCAGTATATCTAAAATATTATCATTTCAACATAATCAATATAAAACATTTATTGATGAGACAGGAAGAAAAAATAACTAAGTATTCAAAACCCAATGCATGTTTTATATTTACAACACATCTCAGTTCAGACAAGCCACCTTTCAAGTGCTCAATAGCCACAGGTGGTGACCACATTACATAACACACACCTAGATAAGTAATGCTGAGTTCATAAAATGGGCACAAGTTGAAAGAAGATTTGGACAGATCCCGTGTAGAAACTGCCATGAGGAGCATAGATACTCTGATCCGACTGGTATTTTATCATCAGAAAGACAATGCAGTTGTAAACACATTATATAAATGGGATGATGCTGGACAAGGATAAAGTTTGTTTGCTACTGCCAGGATGCCACATCCAATTAGAAGATAAGGAGTCATGTTAATGACTTCGTGTTTTGATTTGAGGATATATACATCTCTTAGGGCCCACTTACAATCTATGGGAGATAAGTATCAAATAACAGAGGATAAATAGAAGCAATAAAACAATATGATTTATCTTCTATGTATCCCAAAGGATCCTTCTAAAGAGTGAGAAATTGGTTGATTAGAATTACTACTGAACACTAAAAAGGACTTTAATCCCAATTACAGACCTATGAACTACAGCTTAACTCAAAGTTAACACTAGATATAATTATCAAAGTTAAATCTATAACAAGCTTAGACCCAAATGCTGTGAGTGGTATGAAATCTTATTTCTAATTTTCCTATCGTGCCTACGTCATTTATATAAAGAAGCCGTCACACTGCTGAAAACACTGCATTTGTTTTCAACCACTATCTAAGGAACACAGGTACCAAGGAAGCAGCACAGGCAGAAGGGCCAAGCGCCCAGGATATGCTTTCTGGAGAGACATCTCGGTCTTGTTGGTGGCAGGGAAAAGTTTACAAATAGATAGCTAAGCCAGTCAGGAAATGATCCCTTTTGTGATGCCCTGGGCTGTCTCCTAACTGGAAACAAAGAAAGAGAAAGCAGGCATGGGGCCAAGGACTACAATGTTCTTCAATAACCATTATAGGGAATTGTCAGAGGTTTATAAAGTACCACTTAGATGCAATTCAAAAAGCCAATCAGTCAATGATTACCAAGTGCCAAAGAGCTGGCTCTGTCCTGAGAAACCAGAGGATTCAGTAAAGCATTTCCCTTTCATTTCCCACCCACTTGGATGTCCTTAGCCAACTCCTGCCCGTCTGGAATCAGAGTCCTGTGGCTCCTCCAAATACTCAAAACAACTCATAGTGATTTCCTCCAAGTGATACTAACTACCTTCTCTGTGAAGCCCTCTAGCACTAAACCATTATGCGTAGAGAGCAAAATATGAGCATTCTCTGATTTCAGAGTTTTCACTAGCACTTCCTAAACTCCAAAGCTCCACCATCGGCAGTATTCTGACTTTGCTAACATAAAAACATGCCGCGCTCATTCTAAGACTGGAATGAGGCCAGATTACCACCACTGAGCACCTATAACTAAAGACAGAATTGCCGCCTACTTCATTAAAATTACTCTTGTTCAATTATTTAAAAAACAAAGCAAAGCAAACAAAAACTGTTGACTCTGTGAAAGAAATAATCAACTTACCAGTGCTACCATTTAAAGTGCATTAAATGAAGCCTATTAGAACGTTAGAGAGGCGGTGACAAATTTTGGAAGGTCTAAGGTGTCTCTCTACTGAATATCAAGGGGCCACTCTGGTTTCTATGAAAACTCATATGTTCTAAATCGAGGAATAAAGCCAGGTTCCATTTGCTTTCTACTTGAGGCCCATTATTACCTAACAGATAGAATGTCAAGCCACTGGAAAAGTGTTAGGTAGGGGAAGGTGAAGGCCCTAAATCCTTGTGTACGATACTCAATAGGGCATGAATCCTGATCCTCAATCACTAACTACCTATGGTGAGTTAATCCCAGTAGCAGAGATAACACTGGGAAGGGGGCTGGCTTCAGGAGCAAAACACCTATGCTGGGGGATGCACACCTTAAAGCAACACACAAAATGTTAACAGACCAAAATGTAGCCCCTGTTCTACTCACCTCTTAAACCTATTTAACTTTTCATCATTTTATTGTTTCCCCTAATATTCAAAATCTTTTTCCATTTAGGAAATACTATTTAGTCCAATTTAGTGTTATAAGAAACTCACTTTCATCTGTTACCAGATTTACTCATTAATTACATAATTACTAGTACCTAAGAAGGTACCACTTTTTTTCCCCTCTCAGAGCCTCTATTTTTTTTCATTATTCGAGGAACTCTTGTAAAGAGTACACAGTGACATAAATGAAAAACCATCAACAAATCTTGGGGAGGAGGGGGACTTTACCAAAAAAGTATTTCATATATTATTAAGTTTAGAATTCAGAAAATAGAATAATTTCAAGTATCAGCAACTTTTTATTCTTATTAGCACAGATGATAGCCATCAACACAAATGGAAATAGATTCCAGCTCCACAGATACAAACTATAAGCAAAAGCAATCCATTATAAGGGAACACACTGTATCAATCAGAACCTAAATACATAAAGTTGACTCCCTCCCCAGGTCAGTCTGAAGTAGGAAATTGCTTCTGTACACCACCTCATCTCACTTTAATCCTGGTATTCTTCCCAAAATCAAAGAATGATCCACATGCCCCTTTAGTTTAAAAAAAAGTTCCTGGATTTTCTCTACTGTCAGCCTTATCATCAGGGAAATTTCCAATTTCTATATTCTCAATTTACAAGGAGCCTCTCTAAAGCAATATTATGTTCTCAGGATAGAAAAATCGCTTTCTTCGTTTACTCTTAAGACATATTGTAAAAAAGAATATGTAGTCTAACTAAAAACTAATTCTCACAGAACAATCCGTTCAAATATAGAATATATGTGAATATGTAACAATATAAAGAGGATTTCTACATCAGATATTCCCCTTGAAAATCATATTAGAGGCGCCTGGGTGGCTCAGTCAGTTGAGCGTCCAACTTTGGCTCAGGCTGTGATCTCACAGTTCGTGAGTTCGAGCCCCACAAGGAGCTTGCTGCTGTCAGCTTGTCAGGGCAGATCCCACTTCAGATCCTCTATTCTCTTTCCCTCTTCCCCTCCCCCACTCACACTCTCTCAAAAAACAAAACATTAAAAAAAAGAAAAGAAAAGAAAGAAAATCATATCTGATTGGAGAAGGCAGGGAGGTGAAAAATATCTCATTGTGTAAAAACAGAAATCTCAGCTCAAGAAAATGCTGAAAAATAAATAAGACGTGAAGGATTAAAAAATATTGGGGCACCTAGGTGGCTCAGTCAGTTAAGCATCGAATTGTGGCTCAGGTCATGATCTCACAGCTCCTTAATTAGAGCCCTGCATCAGGCTCTGTGCTGACAGCTCAGGGCCTGGAGCCTGCTTTGGATTCTGTGTCTCCGTCTCTCTCTCTGCCCCTTCCCCTCTCATACTCAGTCTCTCCCTCAAAAATAAACATTAGAAAAAAAAGAAAAAAAGGAAAATAGAAGTATTTGCTACATTTAATAGAAAGAAATATGAATGTTAATAACTGAAGTACCAGTACTTAAGTGTGTAAGGCTCTAAAGGCTTATTTTTAAAATGTAAGACAAAATATTAAAAATTTGAAATTAATCATAAATATACAGGCAGTTTTGCTGTGAAACACAAATCATCCTAACACCACAGGTAAAATTCCTCTCCTGCTGTCTAATGGCAACTAAAACACCGATCATTACTGTACCCATCATGAGGTAGATATGTTTAGATGTTGAAGCTAAAGACATGGCATGTGATAGAGCCAATTTCTGCAATTAACAGTATACAATATTTAAAAATGGGAACACTGTCCGAAAAATCTAACTTCAGTTAGGAGCTTCAAGTGTTCCTCTCTTCTTATGTATCCTCTTCAAATTTGCAAACTCTGCAGACCTGCCATATTGCCTTTGGTTTCAATATTACTTGTATGAAGCATCATTGCTCCATTTTTGGGACCTGCTTCTAATCGTTTCACACCTTTTTACATTAATTTGATTGTAGATTTAAATTTCTAGGCTGTGAAAACTAATTCTTTCCCACTTGATTCTTTGATAATAAATATTACTGCAGATCACGTTCAATTATCATGTATGATTTCAAAGCTTATTTTTGCTATACTTCTGAAAATTGAGAAGGAAGGAGGAAGAGAGAGGGGGGAACAGAAAGGAGGGTAGAAAGGGAGGATCAACCCACCCACAAGGATTTGTACTCAATAGCTTATCAAAGCAGTACATCACTTCAGTGCAAATTCTGTACTACACACAACTCTATTTTATACGAATTCTGTAAGTACCAGTGAAGAATGAATACAATGTAATTACCTATGTACATACCTGTGTATTCATCAAAGCTTTTAGACACTGTATGACTTTATGCTGCTTCTTCTTTACAATTTTTTCTTGTCTGCATTGGCATAAAAAACATCACTGTTGGGATTATCGCTGGACATGCAAATGTAGCTTAATTGAAAATAAAAATGAATATACTTACATTTTGCCACTAATCAGTTTTTCCAAAATGTCCAGTAATAATCCAAGCCCCTCATGTCCAAAACTTTCCACCCAACTGATAAACAGGAAAACAAAAAACAAAAAACAAAGGCAGTTATGCATGGTCAGTATTCTAGTTTAGAATATCACAATGAGATATGCTCACAAATATTTCATATTTGTTATATTCTAATCATAAATACAACATAAGAATATCATGTGCAAAATCACTCATGATACATAATCTTATTTGTGAGAGCAGTGATGGGATAAACCAGACTATGTCCATCACTTCTGTGCTCTGTGTCCAGCAACATTGTGTTGGTAGCTAGAATCTGCCCTGTGGGAAGTAACACAATGCAGAAATCAGCAAATGCTGCCAATCACCCCATCTGCCCCCACCCAGAGAGCTGGCCATTAAACATTTACCCACACACCACTGGATAAGCCTCACTTTAAACTTCTACAAAGAGCAGAAATCGGGCAATATTTAAAGAGGGAAGGGGCGCCTGGGTGGCTCAGTCGCTTAAGAGTCTAACTCTTGGTTTTAGCTCAGGTCATGATCTCGCGGTTCATGAGTTCAAGCACTACACCAGGCTCTGCACTGACAGTGCAGAGCCTGCTTGGGATTCTCTGTCTCCTTCCCTCTCTCTCTCCCTCTCCTGCGCTGGTTCTCACTCTCTCTCTCTCAAGATAAAGCACATAAACTTAAAAAAAAAAAAAAAAAGATTTAAAGAGGGAGAACTCAGATGTATGTATTGAAAAGAAAAGTCTTAGGAAAATTTCTCAAACCACTGAAATGCATCCTAATTTCCTAAGTTTCAAAGTTCGATTAAGAGTTTCATCATTATTTTTAAATGAACATTTTCATCTTGACCAAACCACCTCTTTTCATAAACCCACTGGTATAATCACAGTACACTAATGTAATTAGGACATCACTGCCAATAGACAATTGCTTACCTTGGTTATAGAAAAACTACCTTAATGGGAATTAATACAATTTTTTTTCCAGTGGTGATTTAGAGCAAGAATATCATCTGTTTTTTAAAAAGTAGGGGAAAGAAAATTTTAGGATATATAACTGTGTTTATCTCTTTGTATATGTGTTTGTATGTATGATTGTGTGTGTGTGTGTGTGTGTGTGTGTGTGGCCTTTGAAAAAATCGAACTTTAAAGACAAAGTTTTGTCCAATAACCAAAAGCAAAATATTATAAACATTAAGAACAAGTTTAAGTCACATACCAAGATATAATACCATTTTCTTAAGACACAATAGAACATTTCCTATGACAATAAGAAAACCAAACACAACATTTTTAAATGAAAACAAATATTGTTTAAAAAAAAATCTTCTTCATTTGTACACTTGTGAATACAGCTTACTCACTTATAAACATTCAGAATTTCTGATTCCTACCACACCAAAAAAAAAAGCTATTTGTCATTTAGATTGGCAGACACTTGTCAACTATTTCACTTGTCTCCTCCCTGTCCAGTCAAAGCCATGGAGTAACTAATTCAAGAATGTACTTAAGCAAGAAACATATTCTGATACCCTCCTAGGAAAAGAAAAGCCTAGAATCACTATTACAGTGAAGGTGAGAAAAAAAAAGTTGAATAGAAGTCAGAGTTTTCAAACCAGGATGCTACTTCAAAAGTGACGAGTTTACTCTCCACTATCAGCAACACACAGATTACCTGTAGGCATTTCAAATCTCACTTTCATGTTTCATGAAACACCTACAGCATCTGCTTAACTGTTTGCCTTGTTGACATCCTACTCCGTATTTATTCTTATTTCACATGAAGCAGGGAAGCTTGAAATCAAACACATAAAGAGTAACTTGAGAGTTTTACTGGGGCCGACACTGACACACGTGGACAGACTGTATTCATCGTACTCTCCTGTGTTAGTGTCTCCAAGCGGGACTTCCTACTTTGAAGTGAATTTTTAACAATCTGTATATGCAAAAGTATAACCATGGAGACATTCAAAAGCTAACATAAATGATATAGGATTATTCATATGGCTATCCCTTTCAATCATTGTGGAAAATAAAGTCACTATTCCTAAAACTGCCTTATACCAAAATAATTTAAAACTAGGTTAATATAACAAAATAAACTTTGTTTCACTTAATATGCTCATGGTGAAGCCTACTACAGAATTTAGGAAACTTATTGATCCAAGTAAATCAAGTTAAGTCTTTTGGTCTAATTAATAGAACATAGTTTTGTTTGTTTGTTTGTTTGTTTTTTTGTTTTTTTTATTTATCACCCTTGGGGCACCTGGGTGGCTCAGTCGGTTAAGCGTCCGACTTCAGCTCAGGTCATGATCTCACGGTCAGTGAGTTCGAGCCCTGCATCGGGCTCTGTGCTGACAGCTCAGAGCCTGGAGCCTGCTTCAGATTCTGTGTCTCCCTCTCTCTCTGACCCTCCCCCGTTCATGCTCTGTCTCTCTCTGTCTCAAAAATAAACATTAAAAAAAATTATAAATAAATAAATTTATCACCCTTAATATATCAGTTATAACCAGAATGCTGTGACCCACAGAAGGTCTCATATTAACTATTTTTGAACCCACTAAATAACTCTTCTGAACTACAGAATATAAGCCATTGCAGTAAAACTTACATTCACTCAAGCATATTACATATGAACTACTTCTCTATAAAATAAACTTAATAAATTAAACGTAAAGAGACATTATACCAAATTACTTTACACTGCAATCTTTTAACTCGTGGTAGAAATTAATTTCTGAATAAAATTGGAGAGAATGGTAATAGCCTAATGAAAGTCAGACTATACATTTCATAAAATACATCAAAAACAAAGTGAGGGGGCAGGGGGAGGAAACAAAGATGCTTGATAACAAAAAAATATATATATAATATTTAAACATAAAAAGCTGGTACTTACTGAAATATTAAAACACAAATTAAGTAAAAACGCTCTCTGTTTTCTTAGAAATTTGCAAGGCCAGCATATTGTTGTACTAACAAGTTGTCACTAACAAACTCATTCTTTCAAAACCTTGGCCCCCACCTCTACTATTTTCAGCATGATTTTTAAAAATAGGGGCAAATATTATTTCTTATCTTTTCTGGAAAAGACGTGCAAGATAAAAAGTGATATTGAGTAGGTAGGCCTGTGGTGCTGACAGAGGTTCATTGAAATCCATAGCTTTTTACAAAAGTAAAAGATTTCTCATCATCAATGTAAGAAACAACCTGGAAAAAAAAATTATCAACTGATCTATAAATGATCAATCTTTAGGAAACAAAATCTGTTCTATTTATTCTGTGCCTGTTAGCATAGTACCATCAGGCATTATGTGGTTTAACTATAAACTGCATTCATGGATGAATAAGCACTGTGCAAATGTTTCTTCCTCATGAATAGAAATGACATAGAGATTAGTATGACATTTGTACGGGGAAAAAATTGCTTAAAAACAGCAAAAAGTAATGTGCTAAGTACTAATTTAACACAAAATCTACCTCTTAAAATTCCGTAACAGGAAATATCAAACTCTTCTTTTTTAATTGCTTCAAGAAAAACTTCTAAGTATATTGCCATTTAGCACTTCCTAGCAGGGGGCTCCATGTAAGAGAAAAAAAAGAGGTGAAGAGGTAACAAAAGGAAAAAAAAAAAAGAGGGAGAAAGAGAGGTCTCTAGGATTAAATGTCCAAACCATCTTAAAATGTTCAAAGCAGCTTATGCTTTGAAATTCAGTTGTTGCTTCCTGAGACACAGGATGAAATCAAAGGTATGCAAAGTGGTTTCCTAGGTGTTGTTGGCTTTATGAAGCAAATACAGTCATCTCAATGAGCAGAAGAGGCAATAATCAGGTCTCAGATTTACTTCCTGGCCCAAGGACACTATCCTTGTATATGTTTCCCACAGACTTAAGTTAGTTATCACCTCTCTTCCCAAATGTGCTCCAAGGAAGGTAAAGATAAATGCATCATAGATTGTCAGAACAAGAATAAACCAACCACGTCCTAAGGGCAACCTTACCAGTCACATACACCTGGAGAATAGGGACCATTTCTAATTTGTCTTTAAATTCCCCAGCACCTGGAATAGACTAAGCGTTCAATAAATGGTTTTAAAATAAAACTGAAATCTCCTTCCATTTTTATATATAAGAAAAGAAGACACAGAGAGAGGTTATGGTCACTTAGAAATAGCATCCAGGTCTGCTGATGCCCAGATTCAAACCCTTACTTTACATACCTAGAAAAAAAGTACAAAGCAATGACGCTTCCCATGCAGTATCACTGAGCCTGTTCCAACCTTCATGCCAAATACATCAATTCTGATTTCAGAACTGGTACTTATCCATACTGAACCAAGGATGATGAATCTGGAGTCCCTGTCCTTAGCACACTTGAGGACTTGATTGACTGCAGCTCAAAGGGTGATGTGTCATTACTACTCAAACAAGTGTTCATTAACAAAGTCACTCAGCCTTTATGAAGGTCTCACTGTGTGCTTAATACTACAATAGGTATGACAAATACAAAACTGAATAAAACATGTTCTCTGCCCTTGAAAAGATCACAGACTAGTGGTTGAAACAAATGTTGAGCTAAATCATTTCCATAATATAATAAATGCTATAATCATGGTGCTAAGGGAACAGAAGATAACAGCATCTACCTCTCCTAGGAGCAAAGCAACTGATGTCTGACCTGAGTTTTCAAGGTTAAGTCAGAGAAAGAGCTGTTTCTAAGGCACTGGGAATGCATGCAAAGCCATTAAAAGAAATGGTCTGTGCCGAGTTCCAGAAACGGCTGTATGAGGTAAAACCAAAAAGGTAGGAAGGAGCTTCTGAAAAAAACTCTATACAATGTCATGGGCAATGGGAAGCCATTAGCACATGTGGTAGGCAGAATAATCTCACCCCTGCCCCCACCCCCACCCGGGAGATGGCCACGTCCTAACAGCAGAAGCTATGATTATCTGATATAGCAAAAAGAGGAAACAGAAAAGGAAATTCAGGTTACAAATCACAGGATTTTAAAATAGGGAAATGACCCTAAATTACCCAGGTGAGTCCAACCTAATGACCTAATTTACTTAAGTTGAAAGCCTTTCCCCGCGGGATTGGAGAGATGAGGCAGAAGAGAGATGCAAAGCATGAGAAGGGCTCAAAGTTTACAAGCTTAAAGACAGAGAAAGGGGAATAGGAGCCAAGGAGTGTGGGTGGCCTCTAGAAGCTGAGACAACCCTCACATGGCAGCTAGCAAGAAAAAAGGGATGTCAGTCTCAAAACTGCAAGGAATTGAATTTGGCCATTAACTCAATCAAGTAAACATCAAGCACAAAGGATCGCTCTCCATTTATTCAGAACTTCTTGGATTTTCCTCATTATGATTTTGTAGTTTTCAGCATAAAACTGATTGCTAGTGAAAGAATATAACCAATTTTTTTCAGGTGAAAATTTTCCTCTTAATATTGAAGTGTATAGGGCAGTATTATCAACAATATATATGCACACTGCTGTACAACACAGCTCTGAAACTTTTGCATCTTGCAAAATAAAGTCGATTTTTATCTTGAATCCAGCAATGTTGCTGCACCTACTGATTAGTTGTAGTTTTTACAGATTCTTTCAACTCTTCTATGTAAACATGTCATCTACAAAGAAGACAGTTACAGTTCTTCCTTTGGGATTTATACATTTTTGTTTCATTTGTACCTCATCACTATGGCTAGAATTTCCAGCACTGTGTTGAACAAGAGTGGTGAAAGCAAACATCCTTGCCTCATCCCTAGTGTGAGGCGGAAAGTATTCAGCCTTTCACATTTAATGTTAGCTCGAGAATTTTTGTAGATTTAGGTTATCAAATTGAGAAAGTACTCCTCGGTATTAGTTTCCAAGAGTAGCTGTAACAAAGTACCGCGAAATAGAATACATAGAGGAGAAGTTCATTCTCATAGTTCTGGAGGCTAGAAGCCCAATGTCAGAAGTGCTGGGCTCCCTCTGAGACCATGGGTAGACCCCTTCCTTGCCTCTTCCTAGGTTCCGGTGTTAACAGCTACTCCAGGATTTCCCTACCTCCCATCACATGGCACTGTGTCTCTCTTCTTAAAAGAACATAAATCGGATTAAAAGCCCACTCTATTCCTTTATGACCTCATCTTACTCCATCTGTATTGACCCAATTTTCAAATGAGGTCCCATTCTAAGGCGCCAATTCGGACTTAACGTTTTCCTGGGGAACACAATTCAATCCATAACGTCTTTCCTCTTCTGAGAGATTTTATTAGAAGTGTTTAGTTTTTGTCAAATCTTTGCATCTATTGATACATGATTTTCTTCTTTAGCCCTGTTGATATAGTGCATTTCAGTTAAGATTTTCATGTCTATATTCGTGATGGACATTAGTTTGTAAATCTGGAGTTTGGGGTTTTGATTGTTATTGTCTTTGTTTGGCTTGCTATCAGTATCAGCTTCATAAAATAAATTGTGAATTGTTCCCTGCTCTTGTATTTTCTGGAAAAGGCTGTGTAGAATTGGTATTAATTTTTCTTCAAATCTTTGGTAGAATTCTCCAGTGAAAGCATCTGTACTTGAAGATCTTTTAGGGACTCTTAAAATAGTAATTTAATTTCCTTAATAGCTAGAAGACTAGTCAAATATTCTATTTCATATTGGGTACGTTGTAGTACTTTCTTCTTCAAGAATTAGTCTTTCAAATAAGTTGTCAAATTTGTGTGTTTAAAGTTGTTTGTAGTATTGCCTTATTGCCCTATCGACATTGAGTCTGTGGTGGTATTCTGTTTTACTCCTAATACTGGCAATTTGTCTCTTTTCTTCATCAATAATAAAGGTTTATCAGTTTTATTAATCTTCTCAAAGAACTACATCCCTGTTTCACCAATTTCCTCTATTGTTATTCTGTTTCCAATTTAATTGATTCTACTCGTTATCATTACCTTATTTATTTTCTATTTTGCTTTTTAGATTAAGGTGAGAACTAAAATTATTTATTGGAGCCCTTTTACTTCTCTAATGTATGTATTTAGTCCTACAGATTCCCTTTCTCAGTACAACTTCAGATGTGTGCCACAAGCTTTGAAATGTATTTTCATTAACTTTAGTGTATCTTTTTATTTTCCTTGAGACTTCCCCTTTGACTCAAGGATTATATACAAGTGTGTTGTCTGCTTTCCAAATGTTTGGATATCTTCCTGTTATCTTTGTTATTGATTTCTAGTTTGAGTCTTTTGGTAGAAGAACACATTTGGTATGGTTTCAATTCTTTGAAATTTGATGAGGTTTGCTTTGTGGCTCAGGATACGGTCTAACTTGGTACATGTTCTAAGAAGAGAATGTGTATTCTGCTATTAACTGAAATGTTCTAAACTATGCATTATGTACTTTTACTTAATAGTAGTGTTGAGTTCTTATATCTTTAGTGATTTTCTGCCTAGGTGTTCTATTGATTATTGACTGAGTTGTGAAGTCTCCAAATCTAATTGTGGATTTATCTATTCCCTTCAGTTCTAGTATTTTTGCTTCATATATTGTGGACATCTGTAGCCTGATATGTATACTTAGGATGGGTATTTTGGTGGATTGACTCGTAAAAATCAATCTTTTTCTTTACTCTGAGATCTAAATGATTGGATATTAAAACAGCCACAACTGCCTTTTGATTAATGTTTGCATAATATGTCTTATTATCATTTCACTTTCCATCTGTCTATATCAATATATTTGAAGTGAATTTCTGATAGAAAGCATATAATCAGGTGATGTTTTTTAATCTACTCTGCCAGTCTCCTTTAATTAGCATAACCATTTACACATAATGTAATATTGACATGTTAAGCTCTAGTACTTATTTTTTGGATCTTGTTCATTCTGTTTGTTCATTTTCTTTTGCCTGTCTTCCTGTGGTTTACTTGAACCTATTTTAGAATTCCATTTTGATTTATTTATTGTATTTTTTATTTATAGCTCCTACAGCTTTTTAGAGGTTGCTCTAGGTACATCAGAATATATCAAAGCTTATTGGCGTCATCGTCTCACACGCTTTTGCGAATGGTAGAAGTCTTCCATCCCGTTATGAATCGAATAGTATCCCTCCAATTCATACATAACAGGCCCACACCCACAATGTGATAATATTTGGAGATAAGGCCTTCACAGAGATAATTAAGGTTAAGGGACATCACAAGGATAGGGCCCTAATCCAGTATGACAAATGTCCTCGTAAGAGGAAGACACCAGGATTGCACACCCACAGAGGAAAGGCCATGCGAAGACACTACAAGACAGCAGCCACCTGCAAGCCAAAGAAAGAGGCCACAGAAGAAACCAACCCTGAGGGCACCTGACCATGACCTTAAGGCTTCCAGCCTCTGGAATACTGAGAAAATAAATTTCTGTTTAAGCCACCCAGGTTGCAGCCTTTTTATTATGGCACCCCAAGCTAACACATCTCCCTTTATGCACTTTACCCTCCCCATTTAGAGTAGCATTGTTATAAGTGCTTCCTCTATGTACAGTGAGAACCTCATCAGACAGATAGAAGTTTTGCTTCTACCAAACATAATTTAGAAAATTCAAGGAAAGTACACTTACATTTTTATTTACACTGTACACTTTCTCTTCCCAGTATTTCAAGGATGCCTCCTTGTATTTCTTTTATTATTATTATTATTTTCTTATTCTTTTTCTTATTATTCTTTTATTATTTTTCTGTTTAGAAAATATCATTAGCTATTCTTTTAAGGCCCAAAACTCCCTTTGTTTTCTTTCATCTCAGCATGTCTTGATTTTGCCTTCATTCCTGAAGGATACATTCACAGCATGCAAGATTCGGAGCTGGCTGCTCTTGGCTTTCTTCATTTAAAAACTGTTTCTACCACATGCTTTGGGCCTCCATAGTTTCTGAAGAGAAATCCAGTGTCATGCCATTGGTTTTCTCCATAACCAAAGTGGCATCTCGGGTTGTTTTCAAGAATTTTTACTGTTTTCAGTTGTCAGAAGTTTGACTATGGAAGGTCCTAACGTGAGTTTCTCTGGGTTCACCCTATTTGCAGTTTCACTAGGTTTCTTGAATCTGTAGGTTTAGGTCTTTTGCCAAACTTGGGAAATATTTAGCCATTATTTCTTCACGTAACTTTGCTATCCTCCCACCTCTCAGATCCTCCTAGGATTTGGATAACAAAATGTTAAATCTTTTATTATAGTGCCACAGTTGCCGGAGGCTCTGTTTTGGTTTTGTTTTTCATTTCCTCTCTGTTCAGATTGGGTATTTTCTATTATTCTATAGTGCAGTTCACCAATTCTTTCCTCTCACCCTCGCATTTTGTTGTTGTGCCCCTCCAGTAAGTTTTTCATTTCAGTTATTGTAGTCTTCAATTCCAAAATTTCTATTTGATCTTTTAAAAAGAATAAAGTTTCTTCTATTTCTTTACGGAGATTATTTTTTTTTCTTTCAGCATATTCATACTTGCTCATTAAAACATCTTTAGGATGGCTCCTTTGAACATCTTTATTAGAATGTCCATGTCCAAATATCTCTGACAACTCATTGTTGTCGTCTATTAGTAAAGGTCTTTTTGCACTCAGTTTGAAACCTTCCTCCTTTTTATTATGACAGGTTTTCTATATTGAAACCTGGAAACAGGTTATTATGTTATGATACTTCGTATTTTATTTCAACCTCTTGTTTTTTTAGCTGGCTTCCTATGATACAGCTCAGGTGGAGGAAGGAGGACAGGCATCCCCTCAATACCGCCAGGTGAACACACGAGCCCGTGCTCTCCAATTGGCCTCTGCTGATACCTCAGAAAGAGGCTTCTTGTTATTGCTGGACATGGATGGGTGTCTGAGCTCCCCACCTAGCCTCCATGGTACCTCCCTGGCAGGGAGAAGTAGGACTGCCTTGTTATGCTCACATAACCCCCACTAGAACCAATGGGAGGGGAGGTGTGTTTCCAAATCTGTTTTTGCCAGGTGTACCTATTACTGTAATTAATTTAATAAAAATTACATAAACAGACAAATCACTGCCAAAGAAGCTGCTATTTCTATGAAAACCAAGCCTAATTCTTTGAAAAAGTTTTTTAAATGGCATTTTAAGAAATGCCAGAGAAGTAGACATGAACACAAATGTTTACTATTGAGAGACATCAAAAAGACTTTACAAAAGAATTCTGTATACTTTATAAGAGCCTCTACATTTCTGTTCCACCTTAAAATACCAATATGAGGAAGACCGTGCATCATGGATGTGGTTTGTATAATCATCTATTTCTACTCAGAAGTAGAGTAGGTGCTACTCTGACCTCCTCATCAAAAGTATAGAGGAAAAAAAAAAATGTTCAATCTTTTGAATCCAAAGAATGTTTAGGACATATGTAAATCATTTATCATTCCCTGTGTTAGCCCTAGAAACCAACAGCATCAAACAAAAGGACTTCTTCAGTAGACACACACACACTTCCATATAGTGCCTTTTTAAGTAGGTGATATTACACATTTGTTTCTTCATTTTGCTTGTGTTTTATCTATTTTCTTATAATGAACTCCTACTTTTTGTAGTAAGAAAAATTTTTAATTACCTCCAAGAATAATCTTACATAAACACCTAGGGAAACACAAAGTTATTTTGCTAAAAATCAATATAAGAAACATCCTGAAAGGGGGAAAAAAATATCACTGGTCACATGTGACAAAGTAACGAATTTTATACCTTAACCTTAGAAGGTCAGCTTTAATACTGTGTAATATCCAAATCCAATTTACATTCCTCGGTCAGAGTAATATATCACCAATGCTGAATATAATTATAGCTTATTTTAGCTTTCATTTTCACCTACTCTTAGCAGGGTGAATATATACATACAGTGAGGGGGGGGGGGGGGGGGGGGGGGGGGGGCGCGGGAGTAGAGGAGCACAAAGCAATTAACATGCCCTATAGGACAAAACAAACATACACCTCCATCCCAACTGATGGGCATCCACAAAAATTACACTAAATTATACAGGGAATGCAGTAACTAATGTTCTGATTTAAAAATCTACCAAAATTCAAAATGCAAACATTAATACATATATTTTCTAGGAACTGACTTTTAAAGAAATTATATATTTAAAACCAGTCACTCATTCTCACTTCTAATATTAGATGAGACAGTAGAATAACAAAGTAGTCTATTCTCTTAGTTACTTTCTAGCAGTAACATATTGAAAGGTATAAACTATCTAGAAAAAGTAGTCCAAATAGCACAAAAAGAAAACCAGATGAACTGCAGTGATGTAACACAAATCACCAATAAGAAACATGAGCTCTTGATCTTTAAGTGAAAAGACAGTAAAAGAACTATAGAGTTGAAATAACATATACTGGCATGTGCTCTAATCAAAACTTTAGTCCACTATTAAAAGAAACATTGCAGAAAAAAAAAATCTTTTGGAATGTATTAAATAGGAGTAAAGGAGTTTCTTGGTATCAAATCAAAATATCATTACTTCAGGAAAGCATTAATGAATTTTTCATCTTAAACAGACTAATTTGACAACCAATATGCGAGGGGGAAAAGAACCCATTATAGTGCAGGTCTTCCACCATCTGTTTTCACCCGAAGTACTTGCTACTATTGCCCAATACTAGTCCCATAAACTTCATTATTAAGTCTATCATCTGCTCCTCATTCTGTCAAGTTCATTACTACCTTCACTCATAATGCTCCCCTCCACAGAGCTGCCTCTTCAGTTACAAACGAAACTATTTCACCTTTCAAGAGCCAATGCAAGTTTCTGTCTTCTTTGAACTCTAGTTCATCTAAGTTTCTCCATTTGCTTACTGGGTCTTACCCACTTGGCCCCAGATCTCTCTCCAGTTACTGTCCGTTTCTTTTTTACAGCATAATGTCTCAATTGCCTCTGAAGAATGGTTACTACAAGAAGTACTTCTTCACGATCCATTCTTTACCATCCATTTATTCCATCTCACTTCATCTGGCTTCTGCCACCCAGACTCCACAAAACTGCTTTCCTCGAAGGTCACCAAGAACGCTCCTCTTGCTCATTCTGGCAGTAACATCTTGCCCCAGGTCTCAGGAGCATTCATGTGGTTTGCCACTTGACCCTACTGAAACTCTCTTCCTCTCTTAGGCTCAGGAAACCAGCCTTTCTGGGTTCTCCTCCTCCCAAATGACCACTGTTCAGTCTGTTTTTCTGGTTTCTCTAGCCTTTCTAGACCATGGATAACTGCTGGAGTTCCCCAGGGCTTCTTCTGAGTGTTTTACTGTATCTTCCTTCCTTCCTTCCCTCCTTCCTTCCCTCCTTCCTTCCTTCCTTTTCTTTCTCTCTCTCTCTCCCCCCCCTGCACCCCCCACCTGGACTCTCAACTATTCTCAGTGCTTTATGTACAGTCTACATATCAACAGTAGGTAGGCATCTCCACGTCTCCACTGAGCTCCAGACTCCATTATCCAGCTGCTTGCTTGTTCATATCTCCAACTGTGAAACTCAAACATATCAAACTTAACGTGGTTAAAACAAACATTTTTGTTTTCCACAAAATGAATGAAACAAGTAAAAAAACCATCTTCCTCTATCGCTGTTAATGGCACTACTTTCGTCAGGTCACAAAATCTAGATGTCATTATTGATTCCTCCACTTCAGTCACACACCACAGCCGATCTGTCAATAGGTCCTACAGTTTGTACCTCCAGTTTATCTGCAAAACCCACCCTCTCATCGCCCCACCACTACTACAGTCCTCATCCAAGCCATGCTCATCACTCCTGTGACTAGGCCATAGCCTCCTTTCTGATCTCCCTGTCCACTCTATCCTCCCTTCAATACACTGTCCCCAAAGCAGTTCCTTTTAAAAGGTAAACTTAGAAATACGTGATTTCCATGGGGTGCCTGGTGGCTCTGACAGCTCAGAACCTGGAGCCTGCTGCGGATTCTGTGTCTCCCTCTCTTCCTGTCTCTCTCTGTCTCTCTCTCTTTCAAAAATAATTGAACGTAAGAAATACATCATTTGCCATGTAAATCTCGTTAACAGCCTCATACTTATTTAAAAAAATCTTATGTCTCCCCCCAAGTCACCCTTAAGGTCTCTCATGACCTGGCCACTGTCCACCTCTCTGATGGCTCCATGGCCTCTGGGATTCGACTCCCTCCCTCCACTCTCCTGCCACTCTCCACTTTCCTCACCTCAGGGTCTCTGCTGCCCGAGAGGTGCTTCCTGGCCCTGAAGCAAAGCCTAAGCTTCTCTTAACTAATTCCTTGTCTTCTTAGTCTCTTAATCTTTACTACCTCAAAGACTTCCGCTGACGAGCTTGTATCTAAAAGTGCTCTATGCGCTATTCTCAGTCCCTGATTTTTTCTTAACTGAACTGGTATCTTCTGTTATATATTTTCTAGGTCTCACCCCTAGATGCCTCATTCCCGTGATACCTAGCACAGCACCTGAGAATTCTGGTTGCATGAGTAGATTAACTAATACATCCTCTGCCGTACTCTAGTGGCATTTTATCCATACTACACACTTAAAGAGCTGGTGGTATCACTTACTCTATGTGTTCAACGTTTCTCTCCAAATGTGATCTCAGCAAGCTGAAGCCAGGGAGAAGCCTTTACACCTCTCTGAGTTTTCCAACCGAGAGGCGCGTGAAGAAACTCAAACCACCGGACCCCCTACCCTAAAAACTGACTGGTGGCAGCTCATGCATTTCATATTATTTCATGTTTTAACTTCCCTATTCTCTTTTCATTATTCAACTCCATTTAACATGCACCCTGATCTTCCGAGTCCATGTGACAGTTTCTCAACAACAATTAATTAATAATATTCTGGGCTCCTCCTCAGAATGCCACACCACAGCAGAGATGCCTTATCTTCAGACTCAAGAATGCAAAGGCTCAAAACAAGTGCACAAAGAATATCATCACAAGACTTGATCTCAAATTATTGTCCAAAAGAGCAGCCTCTAGTGACATGCGAATTTAAGCTTAAATTGCATTTCTTAGTCACATTAAGCATGCTTCAAGTGCTCAACAGTCATGTTTTGAATACTGAAAAGCACAGACCAAGAACATTTGCTGTACAAAGTTCTACTGAACTTCTGCTCAAATGAGCCTACTTTCTCTCTAGCTCTGTAGAGGCAGTCCAAGTGACCTCAGTGGATCTAACCCTAATGTGTTTATCTTTTATGAATGTTAACATATGAAAGATGTTTAACGTATGAAAACTTAGAAGACTATGAGTTTCTTACATTTATTGATTGTCCCATAACAAAAGACCTAGAAATCCATGGCCAATATGGATGATAAAATTCAGTTTTATTTCACAAGTTTTTCTGAATCATAAAAATTAAAATTTCCTTCTATTGCCAATATATTTCACCTATGTATTTAGGCCTTATGTAGACAGCTGACCTTTGAACACTGTGGGTGTTACGGGTGCCAATTCCCCCCGACACAGTGGAAAATCCAGTATAATAAACATTTGATGCCCCAAAAACTTAGTTCCTAATAGCCCACAGTTGGCCAGAAGTCTTACCAATAACATAACCAGCTAATTAACACATACATTGTATATGTGTTATACAGTGTATTTATTCTTACTATAAAGTAAGCTTTACAAAATGGTGAGAAATTCTAAGAGAAAATATATTTGCAGGACGGTACTGTATTAATAAAAATAATTCAAATGTGTGTTGTTCAAAGGTCAACTGTAGTTATGTACTTTTTTAGGTATAGAGACAGCGAGGAATACCAAGACAAAAATCATATTTTAAGTTCTTTGCTTAACTCACCAAGCAATACTTTTAAAACGTTGGTAACGAGGCCAAAAAATTAGTCTCAGGAAGAAACTACACAGACCCTTCATATGTAGGCTACTAAATAATAGGGGGGTTTAGGGTCTGCAATGCAATAATTTTTCCACTGAAGACATTCATCTTCGCCAAAGAAACCAAAGTATTCAGTAAATAACATGATGCTGGTAACGGTTACAAATGTGAACATATAAGGCTTACATTCTCTGAGGACACGGACAAAGCAACTGAAAGGCAAAGTTTCTTGTATTTCACTTCTACGGTCAGGAGAAGCTGTACACGTTTAAGAGCAGCACTTTTCCCAAATTGTTATAACACTATCTTCTGTTGTCTTTTAAACAGTAATCTAATCTTTTCCCATAATTAGTTTTCAGTCACAATTCTTTCTCTTATGCCTGAATATCAAACTACTCTATTTTAAAAAGGAAGATTTGAGACCCTGTGTTAATTGTGACAGACTTTACATATGAATTTTTGAAAATTAATCTTCACTATTCAAACAGCAATTTATATTTTATTTTAAATAGACTAGGAGATATATATTATCAAGTAGATGGGGAGGATTTTACTTCTAGGGCCTTTCAGGTCAAGTATAAATTGAGCTACACAGCTGTTATTCATCGTGTACAGAAAATACGTATTTCTCAGTTAAAAGCAATTACTATATTTCCAATGCACTGTACTTTTATTGTTAACCTTGCATTCAAAGTCAAAGCTTTTCAGACACAGATAGAGTTAACTTTGAAACCAAATAATTATGACATATTTTAAAACAGCTATAAGCCAAAACCAAACTGTAGTATGAATGACAATACACAAAGGACGAAGTCTCCCGCCAGCGGGGAACATGAAGTCTTCTCGGAGATTTCTCAGAGAAATTACTCCAGCTTTGGTAGGACTGGGAAAGCAGTGGAAAGTATTGGCATGCCCTTTAAAATATCAGGTTAGTACTCATTTATAAACATTAATATTTTCTTTCAGGGCATTTTGCATTAATATTTCATTCTTTTAAAACACTTTGGAAAGGACTTCAAAATGACCTAAAATTAGAGGGCATTTTCAACAAATATTTCTTTAATAAGCAATATTAAGAGTCATAAAAGTAATGGATACTGAATGTTAATTTAGACATAAATAATACAAGGTATATCCTAAGATATATGGTATCGTCTAAATACAGAAATAAAGAATATTAACATCTTACCTAGACTTGGTGACTTTCTATTGAAAACAACCTAGAAAAAATGCTTTGTAGAGGTAAAAGTACATCTCCCTGAGAAAAGTTCTGTAAAATAAACATGAATCCAATGGGTATTTTTAGCATACCAAAGGGGATATTCCTGTGACTTTCACGATGTGCCATATTGCCGATTCCCTCATCCTAGCTACAGGCAGTCACACTGAAGGCTGTCGTGGACCACACCTTTTGCACTGCCTGTCAGACACACCCCTCCTCTCCGTTTCTACCCCTTAACAGCTGGTGCAAAGCCCATTCCCTTTGCCTTATCCAAGACAGAACTCCCCGCTAAAGGCAGCCTCTCATGGATCGCTCGTTTCTTTTTGGGATTCTCTTGATACAAATGCTCACTCATCCTTGCAGGTTTTAAAAATCTTTTAATCTTTCAGACTTCAAGTCCTTTATATTTTCCCATAGTCCTGAACTTAACTTTGAGGATATAATCGTCATGCAGTATTTATGTCCAAGAAGCAAGCAGCTAACCAGAAGAAACAAGGTGTTTAAGCAGCAATGTCTAATAGAATTTTTTTTACGGTGACATAAATGGTTTCTGTGTGCGGTTCAATTTGCTAGCCACTAGCCACAAGTGCCTCTTGAGCACCTGAAATGCTTACCCCCACCCCGGCTTCATTAGTTTAAATAACCACAAGGACCTAGTGGCTACCTTATTAAAACAGCACAGGAAGGAAAACAGAACCATCTGTATTACGTGGCCTCCTGGCATCACTAGAGGAGGGGGGGGGGGGGGGAAGGAAAGACAAGACAGAAGAAATAGAAGAATGTAGACCACCCAGGAAAATCTTTACCCTTCCTGCCCACTTGAGAAACTACCACTATTAATAACACCATACACCTACACATATTGTTAATTCCCAAACTTTTTTCTAAGGCTTATTTTTAAAAAGAAATTTTGTATCTCATGTCTTATTTTAAAATTCTAAAACATGTCAGGCAATAAAAATAAACTGAAGCATATTAGTGAGAACATTTACTATCCTCCTCCTCTCGGTTCTACTAAAGAAGAGGCCTTCTCCTATGTTCCCCAGAAAAGAATATTAGGGATTACTTCCAGTCACTCCCTCCATCTCATTATTTGGAGATTTCCCCACCACCCCTCCCCCCCCCCATTCACCACCACCCAGAAGGACTGATTTATCAAATTAGAGAAAGTGGGGAAGGGATCCTGACCCTGGCCTACAGTTGTCTATTCTTTCTACTGAGGAGAGTGTGGGAAGTTTGATTCACTGGGATGAAGTACATTTCACCTTCAAAAGTCCCAGTTGTGCTCTGCAACTTGGCCTTTCCAGGAGTCCAGAGGTTATTCCTAAGCTCACTTCTGTTATCTACTTTAACATGTTCAGAACTCAAGGGCAAAAAGGGATGTATCCGCATCTCTTCAAAACCAGTCGTTTGCATGTTTCTGTGTGAAACAGGACAGCTGTTAGAGAAAATAAAATAAAGAGTAAAAGGTCTCTTTTTTAATCTAATTGAGGGATAAGTACTAAACAGAAAAAGAAGATCTTTGGGAGGCAAAGTAAAAGTGAGGTATTGAGAAAGTATTGAAGTCAATGTGGGAGCTGAGCTAGTGACAATTTATTTATCTGGACTAAACGGACAATCTTCAAATAGAGGTAAGTTTCAACAAATCCAGAGCAGGACAGCCCTTTGTATTCTTAGAAAGTTTATGCCCAGATCCAAGTCCTGTAGCATATCATGAAAATACTTATTTTTATCTCCTAGTAGTAAGATAAATGAAACTAAAACCTGGAAGAAATGAGAATTTAACACTTACTGACCTATTCTCTGCCCCACTAAATAATGTACAGATGCTTGACCCCTTTTTTCTCCTTCCCCTTCTTCCCTTTCTGCTGTTCTGATCTAGTTTCAAAGGGGCTCATTTTGTAGGCTCAATGCCGGCCCCCGTTAGCTTCATGAACAGAGTTCTCGTCCTCCCCCTCCAGCCCAGGGGTGGAGCAACTTCTCACTGCTGCCAATCAGGTCCTCACTGCTTCTTATGTGGTTTCTCAGTCTTTCCATCAGTTATTTAACCTATTTCTGGTATTAACTTCTTTAAAAAAAAAAAATTACAGCGTGCTCTCTGGTGTCTGTCTTCCCGCTAGGACTCTGACAACATATATACTACATACATATATATGCGCATATGTATGTACAGTTTCATTCTGATTCCTTCCCATCTCCTTCCTAGGAAAGGATCTTTGCTAAGACTGACAAAAGCAACAGCGACTCCTCTAGGATCATAATGCAGTATAATTAAACTTTAGGAAGAGGTCCATCTGGGTAAAAGTTTGACCTGTAGATATTTTGGTTTGGGTGCTTTGAAAAGGCTGTACACCCCCTCCCACCACATGTCATTTAGATCCACTGACTAAAATTAGGGGTTCTGCAGACAGGAGAGAAGGATGAAGGCCTGGGGGGCTGGACGCTAAGTCGTCCTCGCTCAAGGCATACCCTATCTCTCATCATAGTCACTGTCCCTTCCCCCAACCCAGGGACAGACACAGGGTGTAGGAAACGCAGACTTTTTACCCAAGTGGGTAAATTTACTCCTGCCATGAATTTCTAGGATGTTTTTTGAGGAGTATTATCACGTTCCACAAATCTCTAATGCCAAACCATGATTTTCAAAAAGATATAAACATCGCTTCACCCAGATAAAGTCAACAGTGTCAAATATTTATTTACTACATTAATGTGGGAACCAGCAAGATGGTGAGGCTGGTTCAAAAAGAACTAGAAAAATCAAAGGATTTTAAGGTGCCTTAAAGGATAGAAGAATGCTAATTGAAATGCAAGACTGATATCCTGCAGAGTAATAAAACCATAACTTCTAGAGTTCAACTTTTTAATATATAATTTTATTTATTTACTTTGAGATAGAGATAGCACAAGCAGGGAAGGGGCAGAGAGACAGGGAGGGAAAGAATTCCAAGCAGGTTCTGCACTGTCAGCACAGAGCCCAACACAGGGCTCAATCCCACAAACCATGAGATCATGACCTGAGCTGAAATCAAAAGTTGGATGCTTAACCAACTGA
>NW_026057576.1:34628957-34675618 GCF_023721935.1 Panthera uncia
GGGGGGGGGGGGGGGGGGGGGTGGGGGGGGGGGGGGGGGGGGGTGGCAGGGTAAGCAAAAGTAAGGTAAAGTAAAATAAGTATATGAACATATTAACAGGAATTCACCACTGACCAACTGGTCTGACAAATAAATGACAGAAAGGAGGAAGCCCTCTACTTGTCTGTTTATATCCTTCTGAGAAATTGGGATTTGGGGCGCAAAACTTTAATACTTGTTTTTCTTGTATTAAAATAGCGATCTGCAACAATTCTACCAAAAACCGTCACTGAAACAAGATTTTAAAGTTGTATCTGTGGTAACAAGAAAGTAAAGTATCCTTAAAAGAAAAATTTAAAGAGAGAGAAAGAGGAATTCAGAGAGGTAAGCCAGCCTTGAGCCCCACTTGCTCTGCCCTATGGGACAGATACAAAGGAAATCAACGTTTCCTTTGTGATTGTGGTACAGAGTCAAAGGGACAAGAGCCAAAGCCTAGAGGCCATTATCAAGGCTAGGACACACGGCAAAAATGAGAATCTCAAAGGGTCACACCTGCAATAAGAAGGTAAGCTAGAAATAAACCTATCCACCTGCCCAGTAAAGGACAAGGCAAATATGTTCTGGTAACATATAACCCACGTTAGATACATGTAAGGTGCCCATGTGTTAAAACAAACATAACACCAAAAACAAAAGTCCAAAACACCTCAAGCCAGAAATTTTAGTTTAAGTTGGCTCTGGGTTATTAGTATCCATATGTGTCTAGTAGTTGAAAATCATTCAATTCATTCTAGCAAAATATATCTTCAAAATAAATCTCAAAGAAAAAGTTCAAAGGGACAGGAGGCCACTCTCATTACAGAGCACACAAAGAAACAAGACATGAGTAAAGATGGAAAGAACTAACCAGCCAACCAAATAACCAAGATCAGGCCTGAGAAATTTTCACTTACTAGATTACAGACCTAGAAAGTAGGGATACTTACTATGTTTAAAGAAATAAAACAGGATTAAAAACAAGCATGAAGCAACAAATTATGAAAAAGACAAGGAGTTTTAAGACAGAAACAGAGGCACCTGGGTGGCTCAGTAGGTTGAGTGTCCAACTCTTCATTTCAGCTCAGGTCATGATCTCAGGGTCTTGAGATCAAGCCCCACGTCAGGCTCTGTGCTGACAGAGCAGAGCTCCTCTCTCTCTGCCCCTCCCTCTGCTCACACTCTCTCTTTCAAACTAAATAAACTTAAACATAAATAAATAAAATGGAACGAAGGAGAAATAACAGGGATGAAATTATAATAATGGAAATTAAAAATGCAACATATAGCTCAATAGCATATTAGACACCAGTGAAGAAACAAGAAAACGAGAAGATCTAATAAATAAATATAAATGCTTCCAGAATATAGAGGAAGAATATAGAGGGATATAGAGGAATGTAAACTATTAAGTTGATAATAAATAATGGCATATGGAGGAAGAAGGCCTGCATCCTAACATATATAAAATGAGGAAAAATTGTAAAGGGATAATAGCTGAAATTTTCACAGAATGTATTAAGGACACCAAACCATACTCAGCAAGCTCCCCCAAAACCCTAGAGGATAAATAGGAAAATTTCAACCTAGACACAGAACAGAGAGAAAAGGCAGATTACCCGGAAAAAAATGAGTTTTAGATCAAGAGCCAACCCTTTGAAAACAGCAATGCAAGGCAGAAGAGGAAATACTATCTTCAGTGCACTAACTTATCTAAAAGCCCTCCATTTCATGCCTTAGGAAAAGCATCCTTCAAAAGTAAAGGCAAATTAAGTCACTTTCTGACAAATTAAAGAGTTTTACCATTAAAAGACTTTGGCCAAGGGAGCCTAATAATATACTTGAAGCAAGAGTAAAATCATCAGAGACAAATGTGTAATACCCAAAAAGGAATGACTAAATGAATGTGCAAACATATATACATATACACATATCTGTAGTTTGACTCAATAGTAATAGCTAATTTGTGACATTAAAAAGAAAAAAATACAATTAATATATCACACAACACTAGCATACAAATTAACAGAAGGTGATTGGTGTTCAAGTATTTTTAGGTCTATGTTCTTAGGTTCAAAACACAGGATATTGCTTATTTTTGTCCCTTTTAGGCAAAAATTAAATTTCCTTTTTGAGTGTGTACATGCTAACTTTCTTTTCTAAGATCAGAAAGGGAAAATGTGTTCCAAATTAGTAAGTAAGGAAAAAAGTGAAATGAGAAATTAAAAATCTACCCAAAAGAATTTAAGGAAGAAGAGGAAGAAGGAGAGGAATAATACAGAAAAGGAACAAAGAGCAGAAGGGTGGGTGTATAAAGGAAGACGAACACAGTGGAAGCAGCATAAACTACTTGAAAATTCAAAATGAAATGTCAGGTACAGATTCCAAAACGTTTTTACAGTGGCGATGAAAACATAAAACTACCAGAAAATGACAAAGACTATCAGATTTGTTAAAAAAGAGCATTTGTATACTATTTGTAATAGATCTTCCTAAAACATAAGAAAAAATAAAAGTATGGGAAAGTATGGATTGTGATGGTGTGTGCGTAGTTGCACACATCAACGTACTTAAGTCTATCAAATACAATAGAGAGGGAAAGTCTCAGAAGAATGCACGGAAGATTATGCTGTTTACAGGAAGTGACAAAGATAAAACCAAATAATACACAAATTAAGAAGACATATATGGTGAAACTATAATGAAAAGAAAAAACAAAGATAACCCCTAAATTCAAAACAGCACTAACCACAGTATAGCGGGAGAACGGGACATAGAATTAAGCAGGGATGCATGGAAGCTTCCAAGTTACAAGCCTTATTTCTATCTTAGCTTCACAGGTAGGCAAGTGGGTGCTTGTTTTTCTCTTATCACAATGTCTTTACTACATGTTTAACGTTTTACAAAAATCTAATTTTAGGGGCGCCTGGGTGGCTCAGTTGGTTAAGCATCCGACTTTGGCTCAGGTCATGATTTCACAGTTTGTGGGTTTGAGCCTCGCGTTGGGCTCTGTGCTGACAGCTCAGGACCTGAAACCTGCTTCAGATTCTGTGTCTCCCTCTCTCTACCTCTCCCCAGCTTGTACTCTCTCTCTCACTCTCAAAAATAAACATTAACAAAAATTTTTAAGAGATAAATAAAAATACATAAAAATTTAAATAACTATTAGCAACTTCAAAATTATCGGTCTTGACTTTTTTCTCCAGATCATGTTAGTATCAATGAGTATGTTGATCTCATTGCTTGCCACAAACTTCTTTGTCTCTTCACACAAGTGGTATAAGGCACAAAATATGTGTCAATTCTAAAACGAAGCTCTTCTATCAGCTTTGTGTTTAAGCACAGAAAAACTAGATTCTAAACATGGCACTGATCAAATGGAATAAAGATCCACAAAGGCTGCTCAGTTGCTTTACGGTAAACATTTTACTGCACGTTTTTCTTAAAGTGATTTTTTGGAAGTTACAGTTATTACCTTAATCAAACCTAGTTCCAAAACCCCTTAGAAATTTAATGAAAAGATAATGTTAGCAAAAAAAAAAAAAAAAAAAAAAAAAAATTCTTGTAAACTTCAAAAAGCACATGTTAACTATGAGTAAAGGAAAATAATGCCTAAGATTAACACGAGACCTGATAGATTGGATTTTCTGAGCCAGAAATCGTGCCCTTGACAGCTACATCAAATTGAGAAAATGAAGATACATTCTGTAATTCATTTGCTATCTGCATAGATGAGTATGGACAAAAATGCTTGTTATCAATCATAATAATGTTAGTGTCTACTTTTTTACGTTTCCACCTCAACGTGTTCAATAGCTGAAACATAATTGTTGCCTATGTCAAGATCCACTAACAGTTATAATTGACAATTTGAAGAAGCTGGTCTTTTCCTAGTGTTCCAAAACTAAAGCACTGTGTCTTTTAGCTTTAAACTGTCACCGAGAATATTGAATAATCAATAAAACTTCAAAACAGAAGAACTTTGTGGTCTTCAAATCAACTCTTCATAAAAGGTGGCAAATAACATGATATTTAATGCACTGGTTTTCACATAATTCACTGTCTGGAGGGTAGAAGGTTGACATGGCTCATAATTGGTAGGTAGCGTTTCAGAAGCAGATAAATGATTCTGCAAGTATTGCATACCTAGATGGGGGTGGGGTGGAGAGAAGGGAGGTTTTCTTCTTGATCCTTGACTTTTTATTTAAATAAAACTCAATCCCAAACCAATATTGGAGAACCATCATTAATCAGTTCCCATGTTTCTTTTTTCAAATTTATTCACAGACATGGAAGAATTTTAACTCTGATTTACTCAATAATACTACAAGGCTAACAACGATCTCAAAAGATTCTTAAAAGAATTTTAATTATTTTTCTCTTGAAATTGAGTCACACACTATACATCAAAAAATATGAAAAACACACTTTACCAGCAGACACAAAACTAATAGAAAAGTCCAAAGATTTGAACATAGGCATAAATTCAACTTTTACACATCCAAACAAGCCATTCCACTAATTGGAGCACTGTACACAGAAATAATCTTGAGTATCTTCTCAATTTTCTCTCTACATCAAGTGCCACAATTTCAGAAAAACTTCTCCAATGGTAAGATTTCTATCATTTATAGGGAAACATCGATAGCTTGTGGATTCCTGGTAATATAGCAGGTAATATAGCAGTTTAAGGCGAAATCACATATAAATGTATCTGCTGTAATATACATGAATTCATACATAAAAGTTTTCCTTTTGCTATCATAGTCACCCAATCAAATTATGAAGATAGCAAGAAGGGTCTGCTTCTAATCAAATTGAAAAACCACAAAAACAACCATTGCTCAGTGGTTGCCAGATAAACTAAGACATGGAGTGCATCTCTTCAGTCAACCCCAAAAAATCATTTTGCTACATTTAAACTCTGTAAGTACAGGACCTGGATCTGCTTTGCTATTTACCCAAGCCCCACAAGACAGGGCTTTGTAAGTATTAGGTGCTCAGTAATTATTTTTTAAATGAATATATTAAATAGGTACAGATTCAACTGGAAAGCAGAGTTCTTCATGCATGATTATACCTGCCAAATAAATTCTCAATTCAACTCAGTGTCTAACAATAGCCAAGGTAAAACTGAAGGAAGCTCAAATTAAACTTCATTGTTTCAATCGACAAGTCTTCACTGAGTACTTTTTATGTACTGTGTGCTATGAGTGGTAAAGAGAAGTAAGTAAGACATAGCAAGTCCTGGTCTCCTTCCCCTCATTAAGCTTACAGCCTAGAAAACAGGCTGGATGTGGGGAAATATGGAAAAACAAAGATAAAGTTGAAATATACTTTGTTTCCTCTTCATACTCCTTAGTTAAACCTCACTCACTTCATGCCTCAACAGGTAAGGTCTTTTCGTTTTAAATAGGTGTACCGTGAAGGATTTTTTCATACTGTAGCCCAACTTCAGAAATGTCCAAAAAAGTAGCAACAGAGCAGACATCAAAGAGATTCTATTACATATTATTAACCTCTGTAGTCATTCTAGCCCTGACAATTATTTATACACACACACACACACACACACACACTTTTCAAAAATTTTTTTTAATGTTTATTTATTTTTGACAGAGAGAGAGACAGACTGTGCAGGCGAAGAGAGAGAGGGAGACACAGAATCTGAGGCAGGCTCCAGACTCTGAGCTGTCAGCACACAGCCCCACCTGGGGCTCGTACTCATGAAGCATGAGATCATGGCCTGGGCAAAGGTCAGACACACAACTGACTGAGCCGCCCAGGTGCCCCTCAAACACACATATCTTACACACATCTAATACACAGTATTTTCTTATGCAAAAACAAGCATTCATTTATTATACAAAAGAAGCCAAAACTGATCTACCTCAGACCCTTACAGCTCTGAAATTTTATGACTGCTCAGACATTTCATAACAACTTCTGCTTGAACTTTTTCAAGAATATTCTGAGCCTAAAAGTCTAAAACTTGATTTATAGAGACATCTCTATTAGAGTTGCTGGATCCAGGACACCTAGTTAAATTTGGATTCCAGATAAACAAAATCTCACAGTGTCCGTATATCTGAAATTCAGATTTCACTCGGCATCTTGTATTTTGACTCACTACATCTGGCAATACTAACCTATGTGCTCCTATAAAGACATAATTTCCAATAAAGGATGAGTTAAATAATAGTATTTCTTTGTGTGTCAAACAAAAATCAGCCACTATATATACAATACCAAAATTCGCATGTAACTCAGCCATGTTACATTGATAGTTTTTGATCATGATGATTTTCTTTTAAAAACACCATTTCTTCACATTTTTAAGGAAAAAAAGAGTAAATTTGTTCTTGTTTTTAAGTCCCCAGGCTATGTATCACTTGGTAATAAACACAAAAGTACTGATGGCATTATATTACATTATGCATACAAACATTAGATACTCAGTTTTTACCCTGAGACACCATTGAGGTATACCACCCAGGAACAGATACTATAAAGAAAGTGTTAAATGAAAATAACAGATTAAACACATCTGTTTAATTTACTAACATGCCCTGATGATGTTCAGATAGATGAATTACCTGACAGGATTACTAGTCAAAGATACGCGGAGGGACTCCAGGCATGTGACAATGTCATCTGCAGACCCCATTTTCAGTTCATGGATGAATTCCTGAGGTGAGATCTGTCGCCTACTCTTAAGACTTCCCTGTAATTTAAAGAAAAAAAAATTTATCTTCATTAAAGCACTATCAATTACATTAATCCTATCTTTCATATAGCAGCTGCATGCAACTACTCCGAGCAGTCTTACTTTGCAGGAATGATTCCTCTGCTCACAAATATAAATTATCATCTACGATATTCACCAAAGATGAAACACCAAAAGGTTTGCAAATTAAAAGGACTTTCTCAGGGTGCCTGGGTGGCTCAGTTGGTTAAGTATCTGACTTCGGCTCAGGTCATGATCTCACGGTTGTGAGTTTGAGCCCCGCGTCGGGCTCTGTGCTGACAGCTCAGAGCCTGGAGCCTGCTTCAGATTCTGTGTCTCCCTCTCTCTCTGCCTCCTCCCCGGCTTGCATTCTGTCTTGCTCTCAAAAATAAATAAACACTAAAAAATTTATTTTAAAAGTAAAAGGACTTTCTCAAATGCAAAATATCATGGAAAACAATGAAGTGTGGAGACATACATATCATAGGAAATATCTGAAAATAGAGTAATCTATTTTAGGCACTTGCAACATAAAAATCAAAACTCAATACAAGAAAAGCCCTGTTAAAACTAATCTTCTAAGCACCACAAAAAAAGCCTTGAAGCTACTGACTCAACTACCAGTAAGTGCCTAGTTCTAAGCACAATATACAAAGAGATGATCAAAACCTAAGTCTGGAAGGAGAAATGCAAGCACAGTAGTAATACTTTCTGGTGAATCTAATTCCTGCAATACAGTACCTACCTAAGGACCCAGAGGAGGAATTCCTAACTTGGTGAGAAGATGAGGGAAGCCCGAGTAAAAGCGCGAAGGGAAGTCAGTTAAGGGGACTGAGAATTAGGAACTTCTTCCAGACTGAAATAGGGCACATGTGTACAACCACAAAGAAAACCAGAAGCACTTATAGCCAAAGATATCAGCCAGATCAGGGAGGGACAGAGCACCACTAATCAATCAGATTTTCCAGGGCAGTTTTGGAAGGATCACTCTGGCAGCAGTATAAAATGCAGATTAGAAGAGCTGGAGTTCATTCATTATTCAACATTTCGTGCCTACTAAGTGTCAGACACTGTTTGAAGTGCTATACAGAGAACAGTCAATAAGAGACAAACATCCCTAGGTACATGGAGCTTTCTTCTCCATGGAGAAGAATAAAGCCAGGCAGTCAATAAATGAACTAAGCAGTTAAAGTAGTTGCTTTGTAGCTACGGAAAAGTGCTACAGAGAAACATAAAAGCAGAGAAGTAGAATAAGGAGCACAGGAGGTGGTTTGCAATTTCAAACAGTGTGGTCACAGAAAGACTCGCAGAAGAATCTGAAGGCCTCAAACTTGAGTATTAGAATAAAGGTGTGAAGGACAGAGAAGTAACCATACCTGTAACTGAAAAGTTGTAATGGAAGGGACTGTACCCTCAGAGGCCACCCAAAGAACTCTGATTTTACTTTCAGATGAGAAGCAACAGAAGCAGCAAGACTGGTTAGAAAGGCACAAACATAGTCCAGATGGAAAAAATGAAGCAGCATGAACAAAGTCCAGAACTGAATCTACTTAAATTACGGATTACACATCCAAGGGGAAGGAATTATACATGTTCAAGAGCAGATTAGTTGGGGTGTCAGGAAATCAGATCCACTTTTTTTTAAATTTTTTATTATTAATTTGCCATAATATTGTCCAAGAAAACACTTCCAATAACACAAAACAAATTAGCACAGGAAAGACAGAGGGTTTTCATCAATAGCAGAGTGGTTATTTACCAAAAAGAAAAACAAAATTGAGCAAAATCTACAAAAATAAATTTGAAAGGAGAAATGAAATGATTTAGTGAAAATAAACACTTTTGAAATCAGTGACTGTTACGTATTATTAAAAAGAATACATTCAACTTGTACTGACAGCATTTTGGGTATCCTTTTCTGCTTTAAATTACTTAAGTATTGTCTGTTCAACACAGAAAATTTGGAAATCAGAAAAGCACTAGGGAAAAAAAATGCCTCAAAATGACTCTTAATTTGATATTTCTCTTTTAAGTGTTTTTTCTCATTTAGAATATGTAATAGTCCATATACATTCATAAACACATGTACTTTACTTTCAAAAATATTCTGTCATACAGATTGTTCAGTAGGCTACTTTTATCTTTAGTAATATTTCATGAATATATCCCACATCTTAAATGAAAATATTTTTCCTGGCTACAGACTGTTAACATACCATTACTTACATAATTTAGACCCATATTATTGGGCGCTTAGGTTGCCCAATATACTTTCTTGGTATCTTAATTTGTCAAGTTTCCTGTACATGCTGTCAATATTTTTTTAATGCTTACTTATTTCTTTTGAGAGAGAAAGTAAGTAAGTGAGCACACGCATGCAAGCAGGGAGAGAGGGAGAAAGAGAGAGAGAGAGAGAGAGAGAGAGAGAGAGAGAGAGAGAATGAATCCCAAGCAGGCTCCTCACTCTCAGAGCAGAGGCCCATGCAGGGCTTGATCTCATGAACTGTGAGATCATGATCTGAGCCAAAATCAAGAGTCAGATGCTTAACCAATAGAGCCACCCAGGTGACCCATCAGGTCAATATTTTTATCAAAATATGTATCAACAGAAGTTAAACTAGATCTTTTTGTAGTACTTTCTGAATTTATCACTGAAATAATTATGATATGGAGGGATCAAAATACACCAAAGCTGAGATCAACTGGTTCCTTTCAACAAAAAATGGGTAAGCATATATAGTCAATACGTTTAAAATGTAAGAATAAAAAGCAATAAATGCATTTGAATAAAAGCAAAAGTGATTTAGGGGCCCCTGGGTGGCTCAGTCGGTTAAGCAGCCAACTTCGGCCCAGGTCATCATCTTGCAGTTTGTGAGTTTGAGCCCCGCGTCAGGCTCTGTGCTGACAGCTTGGAGCCTGGAGCCTGCTTCGGATTCTGTGTCTCCCTCTCTCTCTCTCTCTGCACCTTCCCAGCTCATGCTCGCACTCTGTCTCTGTCAAAAATAAATAAATTTTTAAAAAATAAGTAAATAAAAAATAAAGGTGATTAAAAAAAAAAAAAGTAATCACCTGCCCCACCACTTAACCCTATCTTTCAGAGGCCATCACTTTTAATTCCCTTAACTGTTTCTTCTGATGGTTACTTAACATGTCTAAATAACATGTTTACTCCGATTTTCTTAAACTTCTAAGTTTTCAATATTACCTTTGACTTCCATTATGAAAGATAAGGAGCTAGTTATATTAAAACAATGGAATATGTACTCTTCCATCTTCTGACTATAGTTATAAGTAAACTCAGTTGAACCAGAAGATGCCAATTCCATGACATGGAAGCTGACTGAATCCAGGCTCTATGAGATCCAGAGAGATTTTTGGATCACTGAACTTAGTAATTCTTTAGTTTGTTTCATGACACAAAATAGGACATCATATGCCCCCATTCATAAATTCTTCCAGCTACTATAATTCCCACGTTGGTCAAACCAACTCATTGGTGCCCCCACAGTAGTGGAGATGCGAGAAGCATGTTGGATCTTCCCATTCCTATTCAGTATTTTACTGGAGGTACAAACTAGTATGGCAAGGCAATAACGACAGCAACAATAGAGATTAGAAAAGAAGAAGAAGTAAGACAGTCTCTACTTGCAGATGAAATTATCTACATGAATTCAGCAAGATCACAGAATAAAAGCTCAACCTTTAAAAAATATTTTTTTATTTCTAAATATTACTAGTAAGTGAGAAATGAAATTTTACAATTTAACACTTCAAATAGCATCAAAAAAAGCCCTCACAAAATAATGAGGAAAATTTTTAACAAAAGAAGATAAATACCTATATGGAGAACTACAAATATTGTGAAGAGGTATTAAAGAGGACCTAAATCAATGATCTTATGCCAAGTTCATGGGTCAGAAGGCTCGGTATTATTAAGACATTGTTAAGAAATACATTTTCTGAAGGACAATGTATATATTCAATATATTCACCATCAGAATCCCAGCAAGTTTTTCAGAAATTGAGAAGCAGCTTCTAAAATTTATATGGAAAAAAAAATAATATTTATATGGAAATGCAGGAAACCTAAAGTAGAGCAATTTAAAAGAATAAAGTTGGGGGGATTTTTCCAATTTCACGATTTACTATAAAGCTACTAAAATCAAGTTAGAATAGTAGAAGCATCAATAGAAAAGAATCCAGAAATACACTTGCACCTATGTAGTCAATGATTTTCAACCAAGGTGTTAATGTAATTTAATGGGGTAAGAAGAATCTCTTCAACAAATAGTGCTGGAACAACAGGACATCCAAATGAGAAAAAGTGAACCTAGACCTTAGACCTAAATGTGCAAGCTAAAACTTAATGTCTATAAGAAAACATAGATGAAAAGCTTCACTACCTACGGGAAGGCAAAGATTTCTTAGGACAAGAGGCACTAACTAGAAAATTATTCATAAATTAGACTTCATCAAAATTTAAACCTTCAATTTTTCAAACAACTCTTAAGATAGTTTTATTGAGACAATGAAAAGGAAGCCACAGGCTAGGGGAAAATATCCATAATACAAGTCAAGAAGTGTGCAGTCCGAGTCTACATAACGTAACAAGCTAAATGAGCCTGTTACTGGTTCCTGAATGGCGGCAGAAAACATGAGTCCGCAGTTAGAGACAAAGGGCTGTATTATGCCTGTGTTGGTTCCCTGATCCACCAAGTCCCACAGGGGCAACACAGGGCTCCCTGATGGATGATCAACGCCTCCACATGCCGTAGAATGCATTATAGGATACCGAGCATGGGGAACTCACCAATTTTAAAGTGAACAATAACAAGCCTGCTCATCGTCTACAGGGAGACATAACCACCTTTGAAGGCAGCTCACTGCAAGCACAACCCTGAGAAATGGATTTAGTAAAGAGCAGTCAAGCCTTCCATTCTTGGTGTAACTAGAATAAATATACAGAGGTACTCAGGAACCATGGCAGACTGCCTCTCCCAACAATAAATGCATCTCATAAAGATTTGTATTCAGAACTTTCAATGAAGTCCTACAACTCAGTAGTAATAAGACAAATAACCCAGTTTAAAAAATGATCAAAAGACTTCATGAAAGAAGATACATGAATGGCCAATAATCACATGAAATAATGTTCAAGATGATTTGCCACCAGGGAAATGCGGTTTAAAACCACAAGTGAAAAAAACAAAAACAAACAAACAACTCACCACAAATGAGGTAACACTTCACATCCCCTAAAGAGGGGAGGATGTGAAGCACCTAAAAGTCACCTATACTACTGGTGGAAACGTAAAATGGTGTTGCCACTTTGGCAAAAAGTCTGGCAGGTTTTTTGTTGTTGTTTTTTTTTTTTTAAAGATAAATGTACACTGACCAGAGGACTCCGCAATTATACAGCGAGGTATTACGCAGGAGAAAAAACAAAACAACAAAAATTCATACAATGTTCAGAGGTGTTTTATTCATAATATTCAAACACTGGGAACAACCCAACTATTCATTGAGTTGTGGTATATCTATTCAATGGAATACTGTACAACAATAAAAAAGACTCACTCATAATGCAACCAGATAGATGAACCCACCCCCCCCCAAAAAAAAAACTGCTGGGTTAAAAAAAGCCAAACAAAAAAGAGCACATAATATATGGTTGTATGTATATGAAAGACCAAGACCAACCTGTCAGTCCTTTGTCCTGCTCCACTCTCTAGCTAACAGTATAAAAGCAAACGTGTCAATAGTTTTTGTTGTATTTGGGTGGAAGATGGAGGTACAGACAGACAGCATCTTAAATGGGGCAGCAGGTAGACTTCACCAACAAACACTGGGAAAGACAGAATAATTTCACTGGCTCAAAGTAACTCTTTATTTCAGCCATAGAAAGTCTTCCAGTTTGAGCAATTTATTATCTAAAAACCTCCACCTTTTTGCCCAAGATTCTTTCCTCTTAACACCTTCCCCTTTCACCCAAACTGTCACAATCACTACTGAATCTTTGCACAAGCCTACTCCCAGACAGCACATCTGGGCTGAGACTCACTTCCTGGGATAGGCCTCTTCCGAGCCACAAAAGGGGAATCCCCCGTCCACAGATTCCTTCTTCTTAACACTCGCCACTCTTATTTATTGTATAGAGGATATTGTGAGCATCTACTCTTTCCAGACATTGTTTACATGATGTAGACACAGGTGACCTAAGTGGTAGCAGAAGCAGCTATTGAAGAGTTCCAAGTCTGAGCAAATGACATTCTCCTAAGAAAATAACATTCAGCAGAAACCAGAATGAAGAGGAGAATGAAACATGTTTCAAGCAAAAGCAAAAGGCAGGAAAGAACTAGGTATATTCAAAGGATGGTAAAACGACACCTCAAAATCCCAGGAAATGACAGAGTTGAACAGGACAAGAGAGACACAACAAGCTGGTATTGGAGGCAGGGGATCAACAAACAGCCGCCTGAGTGCGAAATGTTTTCGTAGGACTCCCGAGCTAAGAGTGTTGCTTACATTTTTAAACGCTTGTAAAAAGGAAGAGGAGGAAGAGGAAACACTGGCACTGGCAGAAGTAACTGAAACCCTATGTGACTTGCAAAGCCTGAAACGTTTACTGTCTGGCTATTTAACACAAAGTTCTCTGGTCTCTGATGGTGAGGGCTTCAGGTTTATTCTGAATGGATGGAAAACTATTGGCAGATATCCAGCAGATAAATTCTAAGATCTATTAAAATCAAAAAACTTTTTTTTTTTTTTAGAGAGTACACCCAAGGGGGGGGGGGGGGGGGGGGGGGGGGGGGAGGAGGGACAAGGAGAGAGAGACAGCAACAGAGGCAGAGAGAGAGAGAAACAGAGAGCATCTTAAGATTCTCTTAAGCATGGCTCAATACCACCACCCTGGGAACATGACCTGAGCCAAAATCACGAGTCAGACACTTAACCGACTGAGCCACCCAGGCTCCCCAAAATCAAACGCTTTTTTAAGACTGTTCTAACTACTGTGTCGCGACAGAATGTAAGGAGCAAAATGTGAAACAAGACCACCTGTTAGAAGGCCAGTACAGCGTCTGGTCAAGAGTGGACAGTAGCCTGGTACAAGGAGCCAGTGATGGAAGGCATGAGATCTGCTCAATATGAAATGAGATCAGACAAGACTGGCTGATAGTTTGGAGGTGAGGTATTGAAAGAAGTTAAATTCAAAGATGATGCTGAAGTTTTGGTCTTAACAACTAAGTGAGCAGTGCTGCCATCTACTGATCATTGATTCCCTGTCAAGAGCCTCAAGAGTGGTGGACTGGGGATAAACCCAGTCCAAAGTTCAAGGGGAAAGAAAAAAAAAAGGGGGCAACTCTTGTGAGGAGATTTCCCATAAAGGAGAGCAAAGAACTGGGGCAGCAGTTGGTGGGGAGCTATAGTGTGGATTTTCTTTGGGGGAAACTACAAGATGTTTGCAGGCTGATGGAAATGACCAAGCAGGGAGGAAGAAACTAATAATGCAGAAGAAGGTAGGTAAAGATGCAGGGAAACAAACAAGTAAACAAACAAAAAACTCAAGCAGATGACTCGGGATGTAGCCTACAAGAGGAAGGAATGATCTTACACAGTCACAGGTAAAGTCTATCACCATAAGAAGAGCAAAAGCAAAGTCGAGGGGAACAGATTCAGGTAGCTTGTTAGACCTGGTGATTAGGAAGTGAGGTGTGAAAGTTCTACTGTGATTGCATCAACCTTCTCAGGGATAGAAATAGCAATATAATCGGCTACAAGTGAGGACGCAGAGTTGGAGGTATAAGAAAAGGTATGAAATCATTTCCAGAAAGCAAAGAAGTGTGCTGGCAAGGGTCAGGTGGTAGGATATCTGTTAAGGGCTCACTTGTCAACCGTAGTCATTCAGAAAACACTACTTGTGGCTGTATGCTTCTTCCCAAATGCATGTTGTGCTGAGATGCAAAAGCAGACGAGGTAGGAAATTTAGTTTAACCAAGGGGAGAGTTTATATGGACCAAGAGGGAAATAAAAGAACTGTTTACTGAAGGTAACAATGGAGCATGTGTCTAAGGTCAATAAGGAAAGAAGGATGTAGCAGCAGTTGGAAAGTGATGGACATGAACAAATGGTAGAGTCGATGGATCGGTAGTTCTAAAAGGGTTATGGAATTCTTTCAGTGGGAATATTAAGTAAGCAGAAAGACAGGTAATGCTCCGCTAAGTTTGTAAACCATATTTAGGGGTGGTATTTTACTATGGGAGGCAACGAGTGGTTGAGGTTGGGTAGAAAAACCAAAGATTGCTGGAAATGATAGTCGAGAAAATGAGAGGACTGAATGTTGGATGGATCCTCTGTGTGAATGATGAGGTCAGAAAGGACAAGGGCAGCGGTAATAGCAGGAAAAAAGCAAAGGCTAGGGGCCAAATCTGTGAATGTGCTGGTACCTCTTTGTATTTTACTGGAGAAGGTCTTACACGTCTACTCAGACAGTGTCTGCCTCTGCCTAATTCATCACTGTCATCAGTACGTTGTAAAATTGCTGGCACTCAGTGAATGAATGAGGCTATAATGAAATCTAAGGTATACATAGAGTAAGAATTAAAACAAGAAAGGCGAGGAAGATAAGTCACAAGAAAAAATTCTCAATGCTTACTCAGAAAGGAATATCTCAAATGAAAGACACAGGCAACAGACGAGATAATTGGGTGATTAGCTTTCACCAGAATTTCCCCCTTTTATTATAGTACTATCAACACACAGGTACAAAAGAAAGGAAATTGTGGGGAGAAATACATTACGTGAATAATCAGAAATATTCCTTTTAAGCACAGCTCTTCCTGTGTTTCTTTCATTTCACATAACTTCAAAGGAAGCGGGAAGTAGGGGGAGAGAGGAAGGACACTCACGTCTGCCTATCTCTGATTCCATTAGCCATGAAGATGAAAATACTTAGAAAGCTTTATCCCCTGTGGTATCAAAACACATTAGTGAGATAAGGATGTCTGCCTGACATCACAAAAATTAGAAGGATATTTATCCAACATAATTTTTAAATCTTTTTTAATCCCTTAGTAAATTTTATTCTGAAATACCAAATGCAGGATAGAAAGAAAAGTACATAACATTCCTCTTGTCAGATTCCTTATTAAATGTATTCTAAGGTATAGAAAGTAATATGCACTTTCACAACTTATTTCCCTCACCATTTCTATATTTCTGAAACCAAATATTCTTTCTTTTGCTATGTAACTATTAAAGGTAATGGTAGTCATTTCTTCTGTACCTGCCTCAATGCCTGCATTTCATCGCAGGTCAGGTATCAGAACTTTTCAGTAGATTTCTCCATTATTCTGTCTCATTTATTTGTTTGCAGAATTTGAAATACCATCTCCATGACAAATTAAAAATATATCCTATTTCCAGTTACTGGTAGAAAGTATTAGAGAACATTCTTTCATTTTTCAAATAATTGAATGATTTACATACAAATATGGAGAATTCACCACTCAATGGAGACCTAATTTTAAAAACAGTAAAACAAGCTATCTCCAGAAAGCCTGCAGGCTCTGCAGGAAGATGACCCACCCTAATGTGTATGTGGGTGAGGACAATGACCTTTCAGTCCCTGGTAGAATGTCTGACACATGATAGTTGCTTTAAGCAAAAGTTTGCCCAATTACTCAACTCATTGAATCATACCTTATTCCTCCTGGAATGTACCTTGTACCCATACTACATCCTCAACCATGGGTAATGGTCTCTTACTCACACCTAAACCCATAAAGAAAAATCAGCATGTTTTAACATGACCCAAAATATATAGCCTTTGGCAGTTAAAAACTTGAAATATTGGGGGACTGTAAGAAAACACTGAAACCTTAACTTTTTTAAAATTTCTTTATTTTGAGAGGGGTGGAGGAGGGGCACAGAGAGAGAGGGAGAGAGAGAGAATCCCAAGCAGGCTCGCACCAATAGTGGAGAGCCCCATGCGGGTCTTGAACTCACGAACCATGAGATTATGACCTGAGCTAAAACCAAGAGCCAGATGCTTAAGTGGCTGAGCTACCCAAACACGCCAAAATCTTAACTGATCTTTATATGAAGTAAGTTACTAGACTCAAGATCCCTCTCAATGACATTCACTTTGTAATTTTTAGCAGGTAAACTGCAGAGAACAACAAAAATTCCATCAGCATAAAACAAAAGGAGTCAAAAAGCCTAATAAGTTCTCATAGCGAGGAGAGTGTGCGTGCACACGTGGTCTGGCATTGGTGTGTGTGTGCCTGTTTCTATCTGCCGGTCAGTAACTCTAGGTTAACTGCCTCAGTATCTCTTTAGTATTAGAACTCCTGTGGTCTTGGTACCTAATTCAGGTGATCAGACTAGTGAAGGAGAAGAAGATATGAAATGTGGAGACTATTTAAAGAAATAGTGTGCATTGATAATGACTGTATTTTAAGAAAACTGCAGAGTCAGCACTGTGCAAAACGGGTAAACACAGTTGCTGCCAAGGGGGTAATTATAATCTAAATTACTATCATGTATATTGCTATTAAAATGCATTACTACAATTTCCTTGCATTTTTCAAATGATTTCTAGCATCTCTAATGTCACAGATCAACAGAAACACTAAACTGTCAGTGCAGTATGAATTACTTATTTTCAGAACATTTACAACCCCAACAGATCTCCAGTGCCAATAAAATCTGTTATTCAGAGATGATATTATGCAAACTCATAGTAGAAACTACGAGCAATGACAAGTACTGCAGAAAGGGGCGTTCACCACCACCAACAAAAAAAAGTTCAGCAAAGAGTTTCTTTTAGGAGTTATTATTTTTTCCATAAACATTTAATGAGCATGATTATGTACCAAGAACTTCTCCTATAATTTTGGAGGCTGCTTTTAGCGTACATTAAAAATAGCATACGTTAAAGGTTTAGAATTATCAAGTACATTTTACAAAGGAACATGATAAAATACAGAAAAATCTGCTGCTCTCCCTCTTTCAGTTTCTAAAATAGCTCTACAGAAGAAAAAAAAAAAGCAGATTGATCCAACACTAATTTTAGCCACTCAGAAATTAACTTGCATAAAAGAAATTCAACACATTACATTCCTCGTATTATCCATCAATACTTAACTAGCATTGACATCCCTTCTATTCACAGGAAAGCTTTCTCACATTAGCCCATTGCCTTCAATAAAACAGTTGACTATTTAGACGATTTTGTATATTTAAAAAGACTTGCTTCAACTGCTCAAAGCAATGTCCTGCTATTATAAACTTCCATCTGGTTACCATGACCAGAACTCAGGTGCTTTTTAGCTTCTAAACCTCAAAAGGATGTACCATAACAGTTAACAGTCAACTGCTTCTACCCATAGCCAGAGAACAGAAGCCAAATCAACCATGGTGAGCAACACATCATGAACACATTGCATGAACCATAACACACAATTATAAATAAGAATGAGGGTGTCTCTGAGCTGTATGGCATGATTTTCATTACAGAGTTTGAAGTCGAAAAATTATGAAAGAATGTATTACTTTGTGTTTATGAAGAGATATATTCATATATTCATTATTTGTACAAAAACAGGCAGGAAGAGGGGCGCCTGGGTGGCACAGTCGGTTAAGCGTCCGACTTCAGCCAGGTCACGATCTCGCGGTCCGTGAGTTCGAGCCCCGCGTCAGGCTCTGGGCCGATGGCTCGGAGCCTGGAGCCTGTTTCCGATTCTGTGTCTCCCTCTCTCTCTGCCCCTCCCCCATTCATGCTCTGTCTCTCTCTGTCCCAAAAATAAATAAAAAACGTTGAAAAAATAAATAAAAAATAAAAATAAAAAAAAACAGGCAGGAAGAAATAATCAGGAACTCATGAGATTGTGTACCTTCGGGGAGATGGGAATATGGTAGGTAAGACAGAGAGCAGAACACCCTAAAAGAAAAGAGGGTAAGTGACAATGCTTTAGGGATACCTCTGTGTATGTCTTTTTATTTTTCATACACTCAAAAAGAAAAAAAAACAAAATCAAAGAGGACGGGAGGAAAATCCTTAAGTGAGACGAACCCAAGTAAGTTGACCTAATTATAATTCAAATAGGTAATTATTTCAGAGAAATAAACTAGAATATAAAAATCAAAGGTAACAGTATAAATTTGTGGTCTGAAGGAAAAGGTATTTGGATAGATACAGCTAGCTAAAAATAAGGAAAAAATAAATAAAAGGTATATGTATATACATGTATACTATAGGTTTTCTACATATGGATTTACTTATATTTAATATATATACACATGTATGCATGCAATTTCCAAATATGCACACATCCATATACACGTCTCATACATATCAACATATATACATCTCCATATACAACATATATACATCCCCATATCAACATATATATATGTATATACATACATACACATATATATGCCTTAGCTCTGTCTGAAAGGGCCTAAAGATGGCCCATTAGAAGACCTAACATTCAGATCCCAACTTCTAAATAGCATTCTCCATTAAAAGAAACCATTCCTTGAACAAAGGACTGATTCAGGGCAGAGGCTAGGATAATACAGGATGATCTCAAACGTTTTCTGCAAGAGAGGAAGCAGAGCTCCAAGAATGATGGGGACATGCCAAAAGATAAGGGAACCAGCCTGAAGGGGTCTCTACTGGCCAAAGATACCAGGGAGAGGATGGGCCCTGGAATGACTGCTTCGAGGGCAAGGGGTTTCCTTTGGGGTTGATGGAAAGGTTCTAGAACTGAACAGTGGTAATGCACAACACTGTGAAAATAGTAAATGTCAATGAATTGTACACTTTAAAATTGTTAAGGTGGTGAAGTTTATAGTGTGTGGATTTTCTCACACAAAAAAAAAAAGTTTTAAAAAACATTTATGAAACAGGAAACTTGTTGTCTTAGAAGTCAGCAGTTACCTTGAAGAGAAGAAGCATAGGGACTAGGTCATACAAGCTCGCTATCCTTGTCCCATTGCTTCAGCTGTGTTCTGGGTACATGAGTGTGTTTATTCTGTGTTGGCTTATTCACCAATATAATAAAGATTTGTGAACTTTATTATATAAATTTAATTTGAAAGTATTTAAAACCCAGATTCAAATTTACTAATTTTTATGCTTTATTCTAAGGATACACGGTTACATTCAAATTGAATTCCTTTCAAATCTTTAGGTTTTAAAGCATGCCATTTAAAATGTTTTACACTAAATGTCATATTTTCTGGCTGAAAAATGAAATTAATGAAAAGTTACACCATGTCAAATGAGGCCACTTGTTTATATTTAGCATCTTTGGTATACCTTTTAGAACTGGAAAATGTTGAGTTCCATCTGAACAACAAACTGCACTTTAAAACTTGAAAAAAAAAAACAAAAAAAAGCAAAAAAGCCCACAGTTGGGGGTGTGGGAGCTGATTAAATAAACATGGATGCTCTAATTTGCCAGCCTCTATTTGATGGTTCAGTGAAGGATAAAGATCTATTCGGCACATCTGAACAGAGAGGGAAAAAATGTGCTGATGCTCTTAGTCATTGGTTCATTATCTTCTTTATTGTGTTGATTATGTTTATGTAAGAAGAAAAACCACAACAAAACTTCATTGGGCATTTACCAAAAAAAAAAAAAAAAAAAAAAAAAAAAAGGGAGGTGGGGGCCAGGGAGGGGGGTATAAGAAAACACCAGCTGTTCCAGTCTTTAAAATTAGGCAATTTGTTTTTCAGTCCCTCCAGGTAATTGCACAATTATTTGCCTCCCCAATTCTGAGTATTTTCAAGTGTCACTGTTACATTTACAGCACAAGCCTGTCTTCCTTTTTTTTTTTTTTTTGCTTTTTCTTGATTTATAGAAGAAAACTAACTTGCTTCTTCATATCCACAAAGCATCCTACAAATCTAACCTGTTTATGTTAGTAAAAAAATATATACCAGCACAAATGTAACATTTTTCAGACTGTTCTTCATACAAGTAACATTAACAGTGGAATATGGAGGAAAAATAATAGGAAAAAAGATCTTGGGATCTGAATCACATCCCACTCTGACCAGCTGTGGCACCTCAGGGTGCTTATGGAGCAGAGGAAGCTGTAAAACTCAAATACACTTGGAATATACCTGTATTATGTGATTTTATCACGAAAAGCATATATTCCTTTTACTAAGTTATTTTTAAAGCTGTGCAAGCATATAGATCAAAGCAAAGCAAGAACCCATAGTCTGCAGGGTTGTTTAGAAAGGAAGCAACATGAACTAATGAACTGATTAAAATGAGGAGAAGCAACTGAGGTCCAACAAAAAGGAGTTAATTGTTCATTTGTGTTCTCCCTTGTAACAAAGTACATATACGAAAAGGCTGAAACAGTCTCCTATTTCCATTTCCCAGAATCCCTGGCATTATGTTCCAAGCAGATACTGAAAAAAAAAAAAAAAATTAATAAAATGAGAGGAAAAAGAAGTTAATGGATCTAAATTTACTCAAGTACTATGCTCCTGCCAAGAGTAAAAACAATGATGGTCCTATGGTAACATGTTATAAGTTCATCATTTCTACGATGTTCTGAAAACATGGCTATCCATCTAACAAGTCACTCAATAAACATGGATAGAAGGATCTATGTGTACCATTATGGTGAATACTGGGACTCAAAAATGAGTAAGAGAAGATTCTGCCCCTGAGGTCGTCATCCTCAGGTAAGAAAAATCACCTGAACAGTTACAAGGACTCCAGCCTTGGTGAGCAAAAACGGGGGGGGGGGGGGGGGGGGAGGAGGAGGGGGTGGAAATATCCCAACTGTTACCCAGAAAATCAGGGGAAACCTCCAAGTAAAGATAATTCAAGAACTGGTCTTAAAAGATGGGGAGTATAAAGCAGAATTACAAACATGGGCACAATAAGGTCAAAGATGTGGCATTTTAGCAGGTAGATGGCTACATTACAGATGGTATAAGGAGTGAGGAGAACGAGGACACAAAATACACAGGAACCAGAACGTGGGCTGTGGCTACCTCAGCCCAAGGGAAGCCAACATTAGCCCACAGCTAACAGGAAGTCACTGCATAATTAGAAATCAAATACAAAAAGCTATGTCAGAAAGATACGAGAGCAACAGTGAGGAGGACAAAAACATGAGCCTCTGAGGTTAGAGACACAAGGGCAGTTCAGGTGAACCTGTAAGGAAGATCTCATGCTCTTGGTTCTATTATAACCTTAAAGAAACAAAACAAAACAGAACAACAACAACAAAAACCCAAGAAAGAAACAGCTAGAAAGTGTTACTAGAGTTGGTCACAAAAGTGTGCTCACCTCACACAGGAAAACCTAATGTGTTCTACCTCCAAGGCGCTTACAAGACAAAAGTGGGAGAATGGTTTCTCCTGCATTAACAGACACAAAGAAGCCTCTCTCTAATCATCCCACTCTTCTCAGAAATATTCTGTGCTCCAGTAGGGGAGGAAAAAAATTTTCTAAACCTACTTTTTCAATGTCCTAGCCTACTGTTCTCTTTCAAAGGAACTTCACTACAGACAAAATGAGTAACATTCAACCCATGTAGGCACATCATGGTTTCCCACACACGTAATAAATCCCTGCTGATGTGATTCCTGCAGCCCTCCACATCCCTACCTCCAAGTGGTTCAAATCCTGCCTGTCCTTCATTCCTGCCGAACACCACTCCCCATGGCAACTTTTTCTACTTACCTCAGCAGGAGGTGATCTTAATCTCCAAATTCCCACTTTAAGGTCTCCTATTGTGTGCTAGTTACTTCCAGCTTGTTTTATCAGTGTACTTATACATCTTATGACTCCTAGCAGATTTTTTTAAATACAATTTATTGTCAAGGTAATTAACATACAGTGTATACAGTGTACTCTTGGCTACAGGAGTAGATTCCCATGATTCATCACTTACATACAACACCCAGTGCTCATCCCAGTGCCCTCCTCAATGCCCTTCACCCATTTCCCCTCCACCCCACCCTCCATCAACACTCTGTTCTCTGTATTTAAGAGTCTCTTATGGTTTGCCTCCAACTTTTTCCCTTCCCCCATGCTCTTCTGTTAAGTTTCTCAAATTCCACATGTGAGTGAAAACGTATGGTATCTATCTTTGACTGACTTATTTCACTTGGCATAATACCCTCCAATTCCATCCATGTTACTGCAAATGTGAAATTTTCATTCTTTTTCATTGCCGAGTAGTATTCCAGTGTGTGTGTGTGTGTGTGTGTGTGTGTGTGTGTACACACACACACACACCACACCTTTTTCCATTCATCAGTTAATGGACATTTTGGCTCCTTCCATAATTTGGCTATTGTTGATAGCACTGTTAAACACTGGGGTACATGTGCCCCTTATGAATCAGCACTCCTGCATCTTTTGGATAAACTCCTAGTATTGCTGGGTCATAGGGTAAAACTCCTTGGGCATAAGACAAATGTTGGGCTTGTCTTTATACGTATCACAGACATAGGAGCTCAAAAATGAGTTTAAAAAAATTTTTTTTGAATCCACCTTGATCAAAACCATGTTGGGGCACTTGGTTAAAACAACATAGTTATAGTCATTCATTCAACAATATTTGCTGAGCATCTATTAAATGCCAGCAGTGAATTACACTGTAAAATAATGAACAAAATCAGCAAAAAGATTGAGCTTTGGAAATGCACTCTTGGGAATTTTATTTATTTATTACCAGTTTAGGAGGTAATTCTTTCCTTTCCAAGGTAGTTACAGTATCATTACTACTTCGACCAATTATTCAAAGTATTTGTCTTCAATTACTTCCTAAAACTTTACCTTCATATACCCACCAAGCACACAATGCCCTCATGAGCCACCTGGATAAATAAAGATACCTGTCCTAGTAAAAAAGATCCAAGTGTCAAATATCGGGCTCTGGAGTACTGGGGATGAATGTGAACACAAGTATTCATGGTAAAAAAACAATACAAATTCCTTGTGTTCCCAGACCTGGTCTTACATTACATTTTTATTATGTATCTGTTTCCTCCACTAAAATGTAGGCTACATTAGCACAGAGGTACTGTCAGCTCTGTTCAGCACAATCCCTACCGCCTAGAACGGTGCCTGGCACAAAGTACTACTTGTTTAAAGAAAAAAAAAAAAAAATGAATGAGATTAAACAATTCTACTAATCTATTTCTACTAATCTGATATCGTAAGGACTCAAAGTAAAGATCATGACTCAAAGACCTCCCCTGTGTCAAGCTGTCGACATGTTTTTCATCTCTGAATTTGATCTTAAATTCTCAGAGTAGTTTATAAATAGGCTGTCATTAACTACTGTCATTAACTACTAAAATCACTGCTAACTCAAGAGGAGGGAAATGCCCATTAATCACAGCTTTAAACAATAAAAAGAGGTGCTCTACAAAGAACTGCACAAATACAGGTATAAAAGGGGGGGAAAATTAAGTATCTTTCCAAAAACCAAGTAGGAAATACAAGGTCCTAGAGGCATTGCTTAATCATTGTTTAAAATGATGTATTTCAGAATAACTTCGATGATTGTCTGCAGAAATTTACACATTCCTAATGAATATCAAAGTAAAAGTTAACACTTTTGAAAACCAAAATATCCTACACTTTCTGAGTAGGTCCTACTTACTAAATCCTGATAAAAATAAATTACAACTAAACTCTGAAATGTCATTTGTTTTCCAATTTTCAGTCACCGTATCACGGGTCCTGGTTCATAATTAATATGGCACCGCTGGAAAGTGTTTAACAGCCACCTCTCAGAAAAAAACAAAAAACAAACAAACAAACAAAAAAACAGCTTTTTGGGACTGTTTGCCGGTCTAGGTAAATACTCCCCAATGGCCAGTTTCAAGCAAGCGATGCGAGGTCACTGAATGTGAAGCAAACCAGCTCCAGAACACCAGTGAAAAGCATACTGCGCTGGAGTAGCCGGTGGACGGCACAAGCTGTGGGTATAAATCACTCCTTCAGTAACTTTTGTGAGCATACACTGCACACCAGGTGGGGACGGGGGCTTGTTGACCGTCACACAACCCCCGTGCTAGGGTGAAATTCTAGTTCTCGTGTAAATTAGAATGGCACAAGGCTGTATGTATTTCAAACTATTTAAAAATCTAAGACAAATGTCTCTCACCTTCAGTTGGCAACGGCTTGTGCTCGTTTCCAATTGCTCAGCCACCCATCTGATCTCCATCTCAATACTAAGTGCCAAGTTAACTTAAATGTTTCAAGTGTCAATGAATTTCAGGTCTTTCCTAAAGAGTTATATGCTTATTACCTGTATGTAATTGGTATTCTAAAAGTCCATTTTACTTTCAATTTACATCTTCTAATACATTTACTCAACCAGTATTTATTAAATGCAATATATACGACCTGATTTTATACACACACATACACTCTGATTAATAGGCATTATACACCTCTTTATTCAACATTTATTAAATACCAGATATATACATAGCAGACCTCTTGTTAGGAGGATGAAATACAAAAGTGATTAAGGTATTGCCTCAAGTTTATTTCCTTCACAGTAAATATTTGCCATCTTCAACTTATGCCCAAACGTTAAGTTTCCCATGTTTCTCAACTACTTAGTTTGAGCAAAATTTAAAATATGGCATCCTATAACCCCTTAATAGTAATTTTTTTTTTTAGTGTAGCTAAATCTTTGTTGCCATTTTGATATGGTTTTCTTAAGTTTTGAAACTCTTAATTTCTTTATTCATGTGTGTATATATACATAAATATTTAAATGTGATGTATATAATTTATATAAATACATGTAATTTTTTCATAAATCCATAAAAGAATTTTTTCTTTCACCTAGCTACTATATCCCCATTCCCATTCTAAGGTAGTTCATATAAATTGTCTGGTATATACCCTTTCATATTTTAATCCAGGCACACATCATACACACGTGTACATACACACACACACAAATTATATAGTCAGAAAGTTGGGTTTTTTTAAATTTTTTTTTTAACGTTTATTTATTTTTGAGACAGAGAGAGAGAGAGCATGAACGGGGAAGGGGCAGAGAGAGAGGGAGACACAGAATCGGAAGCAGGCTCCAGGCTCTGAGCCATCAGCCCAGAGCCCGACGTGGGGCTCGAACTCACGGACCGCGAGATCGTGACCTGAGCTGAAGTCGGACGCTCAACCGACTGAGCCACCCAGGCCCCCCTGTTTTTTTGTTTTTTTGTTTTTAATGGTATCACCTTATGTAATTCTCTGCACCTTTTCTGGTTTACACCTCATAGAAGTTTCTCCAGTTATCTAGTATTATTCTGATTCATTATTTTAATGTTGGCAGAATACTCAATGCTATGGGTTATTTCTATATCCATTCCTTTTGTTTCCAGGTTTTTAACATAGTGAATACTACTAAAGAAAACACATCTTTGTGTGAGGTCCTCATCTATTGGTGCTTTTATTTTTATTTCATAGATTCCCAGAAGTGGAAGCCCTGGGTCAAAGAGCATGTATATTTTTTATTTCTCACAGACATTTCAGATAGCTTTCCAAAAATGCTGTATCATAGTACAGTTCCACCAGCCACGCAGAAGCTACTTTTCCCCACATTCTCACTAGAAGAGTAAAATATGCGATGGGTCTAAAGTCACTTTAGTTTGAAGATCCACAACTATAGATCTTTGTATTTATTTAGATTTCTTCTTCTTGAATGGTCGTTTTAGACCCTTAGCCCATTTTTCTATTGATTTGTTTTTCTTTTTTCTAGACAATTCATAAATGCTTGATATATAAATATATGTGTCTACCAGATTATTGGTCTTTTGCCAATGCTAAGCTTGTTAAACAAATGGTTTTAGCTTTAACAATTAATTATGCCTTTGTTGTCTTTACAGTTCCAAGGTTTCCATTTCTTGGAGAAAGCTGTGCTATAGTCAGGGCCACAGGCACCAAGGTTCAGAGGGGAAGAGAAGAAGGAAGACAAAGTCCTGACGTCAGACCCTCATTCTGGTCATCCCTTCTCTTCCAGGTACAAGAGTCAATAAGTTGCCTTTTTTGCTCAAATTACTTCAAGTTGTGCTTCTATCACTGAACCTGCACAGATTTGACTAACATTGTGATGTACTCTCCCAAATGAACTGCTAAATGTGATGCACCGTGGGTTTTATACATGTACCGGCAAAATCAGTACTATATAATTTTTTTTTCCCATTCTCACCATCCATGTCAGTGTTTCTAAGGCCCCACATGTTTTTACAAAGAAAATATCACTACATAGTTTAAGGAAAATGAAATCTAATTATTTCTTAATGCACAATAGCTAAAGCTTTTGAAATTTATGTATAATTGACAGTATTATTTAAATTACTCCTAAGAACTAGGGTAATAATACACTTAGAGTTTCCATTTGACAAATGTGTCATTTTCTTAACACACAATTTCACACAATTTTTACCCTTTAAAATTTTCTATCTTTTTATACCAGAAGTGAGATAAGCTTTACTTCCAGATACTCAACTCAAAAGCTATGGATATGATGGCTAACAATTTTAGAAAGTACTTAGAATTTTACATGTTTGTTCTCGTTTTAAAACCCAGATCCCTAATGGCTTTATTGCTGTAGAATTCTACCTTTCTTCTTAATATTTAGAAGAAGAGAAAAACAACGGGACTACATAATTACCACTTAGAAACTACATAAGAGAAGATTTATATCAACATTTTGCTGCCCCAAATAGTCTGAACTGAGATCATCTCATGCTTAAGGAAAGAAGAAATCAGACATGCAGGCTCACCATACAGGTGAGCTGAGGAAGGCTGCGTAAAAAAAGTTCTGTCAATCTGGGACAAACACAAATCCGTGGAACCTCTCTGGAGAGCTTTAGGTAGGAAGTTTTTATAAAGCTCACATTTGATTTACCCATTTACTCAGTAGTCAGGCTACTGTGATTCATTCCTTGAGCTTTAGAAGCCACACTTGAAGGCAGCAGCAGAGTCACTGAATCATCTGGTGTGTTTGCAGAACTCATGGAGTGGGATCTGGAGAAAGCTTCCCAGCACACTCCTCCCCACAACAGTCATACACAATTCCAGAAGCAGTATTGCCCTGGAGTCCCCAGACCTCATTCCCCCCAAGAACGCACACACCTGTCTCCACACTCAATTATCTATCTGCAGTGGCCCGATGGATGTGTGAAAATAGGATGAAAATCAACCATGCAATACTAACCTCATATGCTACATAGCTTTGTCTCAGCTTCTCTTTTGATTCCCAGACTTGAGGAACCATTTGCTTAACATGAACCCTTTCAAATCCACATGCTGCTTCCTCCTTTGGACAAATTCCTAGGTGTGTGTTCTAGCTTCTTACTTGATCTTCTGGCACCTGCTCCTGAGCCTAGCCTCAACCTTAGGGTCACTTGAATTGGTGTTATTTGCCCAATCAGGATTGTTCTGGCCTATTCATAGTCAAAGGGAAAAAGATTATCAAGGTTCTAATTTATCTAGGTCGTCTTCCTTTTCTGTGCATTCTATTTGTCTCCTATCAGGACAGTGTCCCTTGGAGCTCCAGGCTTCCACAAACGAGCCTCAGCCTTGAATTGACCATTGAATGGTCAATTCAAGGATTAACCATGGCCACTGAAACCCATGAGTGTTTCTATCTGTGATTTCATGGAGGGGTGGGAGGCATGTAAAACTACATTTTTATTAAAAAGATTCTTTCACTAAATAGAATTTGGAAGCCATTATTCTGCCTTAGTATTTGTTTATATTTTCCCAAATGGCCCTTAAGGTAGCTTTCAGATATTTTTACTGATGTTGCATCCGTTTAATACCTGTTCAAAACTCCTTACCTTCCCCCCGCCTTTTTTTAGAGAGAGAGAGTGAGCACAAAGGAGGGACAGAGGGAGAAGGAGAGAGAGAATCGTAAGCAGGCTCCATGCCCAGCACAAAGCCCGACGTGGGGCTGGATCTCACAACCTCACAACCGTGAGATCATGACCTGAGCTAAAATCAAGAGTCAGACGTTTAACCCACTGAGCCACCCAGGTGCCCCCCCCCCCATTAGCTCTTTACAAAACTCTATCCCTGTCCATACCCTACTCTTAACACAGGACTTTGCCCCTTACTTCCCTAAAAATAGTCAAACTAGGCAGTATTGACTCCATTTTCCTCTTCTATGAAGATCAGTATTCTTATCTCACACAGCACAATGCAATCTCCCACACAGCACAACTGTGTGCTTCCCTGTTTTTAAGACTAACACTAAAGCCTCAGTCTAACCCCAGCACCTCTTTCCCTCTTTTCACCACGATGATTCTTTTTCCACAAACCTTTCAATCCAGACCCACACTCACCTCCCTTGGTTCTGCTTCCCATCAGGCTACTAGTTTTCTATCACCAACTAAAATGACAAGCATGGTATATTTTCACTATCCCCCTTCCTCACTACATCCACTTCCTAAGCCCTTACAGATGTGATTACCTCCCCCCACCCCCCACCCCCAACACACACACACACACACACACACACACACACACACACACACTGTTTCTCTTACAAATGACCATCTGTGAACTCCTCATCTCTAAGGCCTCATCTCAGTGCCCATCTGCCAATCTCCCTGAAGCCCAAGTCTGTTGTATCTTCCCACCTGGGCCCTCCTCTCCCTAGACTACCCCATCTGATTATTCTTCTCTACCACTCTACATCCTATCTAAAGATACAGATACCGCTATTGCAGCTTCTGAAAATCCTCTCGTTTTATTCTTCTCTTCTACCCACTCAACGGAGGCTTTCACCATGTCTCCACCATTCCTCTCTTCTTGCTAATTTATCGGTAAGTTTTCAACTATGTCTGTACACCATTTAACATGAGAACTAACCTCTGGCATGCCAGGACCAATTTCATGAATTTCAGAGAAAAATCTATACACCCTGGTGTTCTCTACAGCTACATGTTCTATCAGACTTCATTTTTACATACACCAACATTAAATTCTCCCTTGAAAAGGAGTTAGAACATAATCAGGACACTATTAAAGAAAAGTAAGACTGACACTTTAAAACTCACTAGAAAATACACCTGTCATTAGCACATCCTGCCAAATGCTTTACCTAACATGTGACAGACACCACACATGCAGTAACAACACGTAGAATTTCATTTACTCTCCACAACCACCTGAAGGCTGAGATTCTCAGCTTCCTGTTGCAGAATTCAAAGAAAAGTAACCAAAAATGTTAACAACCATTATCTCTGGCAAAGAAATTATGGTTTTCGCTTTCTTCTTTTTGGTTTGTATGTTTTTTCCACAATGATTATATATTACTTAATGAAAACATTCATTACTCAGTGAAAACACTCAGATAAAGGCATCAAGTTTTCAACTAAATAGCTTTGAAAACAGGGTTCTTACTTGAGTGACATTTCCTGTAAAGGCAAGAATCAAAGACATGTCAACAATGGAAAGTAACTTGGATGTTATCAGATGCACTCTAATTTTTAAGACTAGAAAAAAAAATCACTTTAGGTAATAATTTCTAAGACGCAGAAAAATCACATGAAGTACTTCAAATATAAATACTTTCCATGTATTTCAATGTAATAAGATACCTCTTTGATGAATCAAGTCTCCAGGTCACCTCTATTTTTCATTTACTGTGATATTTACAGCATCCAGGATTGTCACACATAGGTAAAATGCTTAATAAACACCATTTGGCAATGATCACAAACTCAACATTTAATTTATTTAGGATTGATCCAGATGTTTCCAAAACTTAAGTTCGGCAAATAAAAGTGATTATTAAATGAGTGCCAATTTCCTACAAGAATATAAAATGAATCCGTGTGCTATTCCAAGTTACATTTAAAAGCCTTGCAAACAGCATACTATTAGCTCTGCTGATTTGTTTTTATTTTTGTAATTGAAATGTGGTCCATGTTATCCGGCCATCTGCACCATGGCAAAATGACTTAGTAAACAAGACAGAAACAGTATTCTGTTAGGAACAACATCAGACGTGATTTCTGCTAAGAAAGTATGACTCTACACAGACAATTTCTGGGACCAAGGTTGAAGACCTGGATGAAGGAAGGAAGCTATTGAGGGAACAGTCTGTCGCACTGCTCAGGTTTCCAGCTTGGAGACAGAGGAGAGTCCAGGGTCTCCTCACCCACCCCGTTAACTACCCAAGACAGAGTATAATACATTCTTAGCACAGTACTGTGGGCAATAATCCAGCACTTGACCACACACTTAGGGCCCACAGATCCCAGTGTATTCTTCTCACCTGTTACACATCTTGTCTCTCCTCAACTGTGAGCTCCTTGAAGTGCTAAATACATTGTCTTCTTCACAATAGCGTCCCCAAATTTCTTATGCACAGAATGGATTACTGTAGCCTAAACATCAAGGGGCAGGCACTGAAGTTCATTGTTCACATCTCACCACATCCCGAAGTAGGACATAATATGGTAAATGGTTGCCCTTCCTCTTCCCCTAGCTCTTTACCTCACAGCATCCTCTCCATTTTCTGTCCAAAAACAACTTTTTATCCTAAGAAATACACAAAAACACCAAAAACTAAAAGTCAGCCATAATCCCACTAGTCCTTTTTAAGTATACAAGGAAATCAGTCCTTGCCTCAGTTTCTCCAATCATAGCCTAAGATGACACTGTGAATGCTTTTGTAAGTTCAGGGAGTATCTATCAAGAGTTTGTTTTGTTTTTTCAAGGGGTAGAGAACACTCTTACCCATTCACATATACTCGTATATACTCACAAATTCTTTAAACACAGATTGGTTGGGGGCATCTGGATGGCTCATTCGGTTAAGCATCTGACTCTTAGTTTCAGCTCAAGTCATGATAAGAACAATGGGTTTGAGCCCTGCATCGGGCTTTGCACTGACAATGCAGTGCCTGCTTGGGATTGGCTTTTTCCCTCGCTCTCCACCCCTCTTGCACTCTCTTTCTCAAACTAAATAAACTGTTTGTTTTTTTTTTAAGTTAAAAAAAAAAAACACAAATTTCTTGAATGATCCATAGATTTCTATAGTTTTTTTCTTATCAGCTAACTTTCTAACTCCTATCTAACTCACTCATTTTAATGGCTGGATTATCCACCACTCCATGAATGTGCTATAAACTCATCACTTCTCCAGTGATGGAGATTTTGGTTAAGTTTCTAGACATTTTACACAGTGCTGCAAGGACCCACTTCATACGTACATGTTTATACTTTCAAGTTATTGTTATTTGGGGCACTTGGGTGGCTCAGTCGGTTAAGCATCCGACTTCGGCTCAGGTCACGATCTCGCCGTTTGTGAGTTCAAGCCCCACATCAGGCTCTGTGCTGACAGCTCAGAGCCTGGAGCCTGCTTCAGATTCTGTGTCCCTCCCTTTCTCTGCCCCTCCCATGCTCATGCTGTGTCGCTGTCTCTCAATAAATAAATGTTAAAAACAAATTTTTTTAAATCAAGTTATTGCTATTCAAAGGAGTGGGGTTGTTTGATAACTAGGGTATACAAGTTTTTTATTTAAATAGAGACTGCCAAATTATACTCCAATAAGGCTGCATTGCTATATATTTCTACTCCCTCACCAAACACTACTGTCAGCAATATAGTTTTTCATTTTTGACAGGTGAAAAATGCTTTCCATACCTATTTTAATTTACATATTGAGATTGAACATCTTTTCAAATGGCTGCTCACCATTTAGGTTTCTTCTTGGGTAAATTGCTTATTCACATTAAGTAAAATTTTTCCTACTGGGTTATTCATCTTTTTCCTAATGATTTGGAGGTATTCTTTACACAGGAGTGATACACAGCAAATATTTTATTCTAGTTTTTTTTTTTAATTTCTTCCAACTTTATATTTACTCCTTTCTCTCCCCATCACCCACACAGAAGTTTTTAGTTGTTATATTAACAAACATAGTCAATCTTGTTCTTCACAACTTCTAGAATTTAACTTACTTAAAAACATTCACCTCCAGATTATTTTACCTTAGAATATTCTACATTTCACAACACTTATCCAGCATAGTAAAGAACAGTGAGTTCTTTTTTTTCTTACAAGACAAGTATAGTATCAAAAACTTTAAAGTTCCTCTTCTTCCTCAGTGTGACTGTCACTCACACTAGGAAATATAGTGAACAAAGCTGTGAATCTTCCCTATTTTCCCATCGCGTTTTTCAGTTCCATTATCCCTACTCATCAGGTTTTCCCCAACACCTTCAGGGCTGAAGGGAGTGGAGAGCAAAGAGGTAAAGTGCAGAAAACTATTGTCATCAGATATCACAGCTGTACTCCAGTGCCAGTGTCCTCTGGTTATGGCTGATAAGCATCCCAGAAGGCAGCATTTGCATATGTGGGTTACTCAGAGACTCACTTGCTGAGACTTCTACATCTACCTTCCATAGACTCTGTTGGGGTCATTGTAGGTGGTCTCCTTATATAAAATTCTGAAGATAACTGAAACCCAGCTACCTCTGAGAGGTCCATATCCAGTCAATGTTTTGGTGCAAGTCTAACTTGTTCCAACAATAGGTCTTTCTTCTTGCTTTGCCACCAGAACAACTCATACAGCCTCTTGCCTTTAGAGTCTACCATTTGCAGATAGAGTCACTTTGCAACCACATGTCCCCAGATTGAAAGGGACACAGTCAACCTCTGAGAGGTTTCTCAAAGGGCCACTCATTTAGCTTTATTCCCTCATCATAAGTTGAAGATAACACCATAGCACTCTGACACCACTCTCTCCAAAGAAAGCCTATCTTCCATTTAAAAAAAAAAATATTTGTGAACCTATTCTTATATAGCCTAGAGGCAAATGACAAGTTAACAGTATCAGGATCATTCTCACAATCTCCTCTGGGGCCCACACTGGTCTGGCACCTGCTGTCTTCAGCCTCTGGACTTCAACCAAACTCTGACAACAGGAAAAGTCGCATTTAACATTTCTGCTATAGAAAACTTAGTTTTACCATTTTAATGGCTTTGTAGGTTGTTTCGAAATCAAAACCACCTTAATATTTTAGCTGATTCCTTGGGTTGGTAGGATTTTTTTATTTCCTTCTTTACATCTTATATTTTCCAAGTTTTCTTCAACAATGCATCCTTTCTGAAATAAGCAAAAACTTAATATTGCTGTTTTAAATACCTTTTAGTGTATTCCCATTAGTCATATTCTTAACTTAGATTTTGTTATTAATTTTAAATAAGCATTATACAAAAGTAATTACTTAAAGCCATTCCATTCATTTATTCATTTTTTATTTAGTGTGCATTAAGATGGCATTTGAATTCTGATCATATCTTAAAAGAAAAGTATTCCTTCTCTAGAACTTTTAATGTAAGAAGGATTTAGAAATCATCTACTTTTTTTCAGTGGAGAACAAAGCAATAAGATAGTAAGAAATTCTTCCATATTGGTTGTAGACCATCTCATTAAGTGATACTCTACCTTTTTAAGTTGTATCTTTGATTTTAATAATTTTAAATTTGAACATCTGAATAAATGAAGGATACTTGCAATGTTACTTGATTACTAAACAAGTTGATCTTAGAATTTCTAATCACTTTAGTTACTGAAACACTCTTTATGTCCTAAGAAAACTCTCAAAAACACAGGGGGGAAATGTATAAAGATCATGAGCTATGAAAGTGAAATATTTAGTGAGAAAATAAAAGGAAAACACCAGTTCTTGTCACATTCCACTCTAAAAGAAGTGAACCTACGGGGAGAGGTATTCTGCCAACTCTAAGACACCCACAAATCTGAGGTTACAATTAACTTCAGATAATGAAATTCAGAAAAATCCAAATTTATCACATAATATGAGCCTATTAAAACGTCTCAAGAGATTACACATGTGCACCAAGATCAAGCATGACCTCAAGATAAAATGAATTTAGTTACCATAAAAAGCAATTTCAGGGTACTCTAGAGGAAGTAGTCTGCATGGCTACCGGCAGACACGTCCAGAGACTCAAAGTTCTGCAGAGAGTTCTATTAAGACTTTCCAGGAAGGGGAGTACCAGGCCCATTAACACACATATCTAGTTTGTACCCCATCAGGTATTCCCCACCTTCATGGAGCTTCTCGTCTATCACATTAATTCAGTGGATAATTATATGAAGTATGAGAACAGTTAAGGTAAGAAAAGCATATAACGCTGTGGGTACACACACTGTTATGCTCATGGCATATCATCCAATACCAAATAAACAATTCTCCATCATTTAGCTTCTTATATAGACTAGTTAAAAACAATTTCCTCCTTAATGATATTTCTCATTATGTTATTAAAGTGGCATTTGGATTTTTATACAGTCTCTATTAGCTTAGATCGTATACCTGTCCACAAAATGCGTATTAAGTCTTGGAATGTTGACCAAGTTTATGAGCCTTCAAGATCCATCATATGTGGACATTCACAAATTCACAAAGATAAGACTATCTTAAAGCGACCTATCTTGTCCATGTGGCACATGACCTCAATGCCATTTTTCTCCAATATAACATAGAAAGGCAGAGAAAGGGCACATCATTTCTTACTCAGGGCCCTCAAATAGTAACCCAGTAGGCAGAAAGAGTGGTAATGCGGAGGTCAAAACAGCAAATTCAAACAAGTCTTTAAATGTGGCTACACAGAGGCTGAGAGCTAGTTCGCAGTAAAACAGAGAAATGGATAGAAGCAACAAATAAGAAAGGGTTGACCTAGGCAAGAAGGAAGTCACCTTGAACTTCAGAGAACTGCAGTGGCTACTGCAGGTTTATGCATGCTCCCAGAACACTGCTGAATGGATAGGATTGGGTCAGTTATTAAAAATAGAATGGGCAATTGGGAAGCCGGGGTGGCTCAGTCGGTTGAGGGTCCGACTTCGGCTCAGGTCATGATCTCATGGTTTGTGGGTTCAAGCCCCACGTCGGGCTCTGTGCTGACAGCTCAGAGCCTGAAGCCTGTTTCAGATTCAGTGTCTCCCTCTCTCTCTGCTCCTCCCCCACTCATGCTCGCTCGCGCTCTCTCTCTCTCTCTCTCTCTCTCTGTCAAAAATAAACAAACATTAAGAAGAATTTTTAAAAAATAGAATGGGCAATTTAAAACTAAGACCTTTAAAATTAAGGGGCAGGAGACAATTTTTTTGGAGAAACAGATAAAAAAATTTGAACTTGAACATTTGTTTTATCTTAAAATAGGCACCAAACCCAGAAAATTTTATAGTTCATGAAAATAGCAAGTCAGAAAGTAATTTGTAGATTGTGGAAAAATATTTGAGGAAAAAGGCAACTTACCAGTGTCTATCACCAATGTGGCATAGCTAAAATGTGTTCATAACAAAAGGGAAACCAAACATTTGTGAAGGAGGTAAAATTCTCAAATGAAATCATTTCTATCTTAATAGTTTCAATTCACATCACCCATTTGAGATTAACATGTTAACACATTAGTTTATATATAAAATGACTATGACAAATATGAATTACTAGTACAGTAGTCATGTTTATAATAAGCCAATATTTATTAGTATATGATAATTTTTTTTAAAAATTAATGGGTTAAGTGATCAAGACTTTTTGGAGACTACTGACCTAAAATACAGGAGTAAAGCCAGAAGCTTCTGCTAGCCATTTAGACATACCATGGAAAGGACCTGCCAAGACACAGTAAAATGCAGCCAACATAGAAAGACTGAGTCCCTAGGTCATTTGAGAACCTAGATCTAGGTCTGTTTGAAACCAAACCTGTATCTAGGCCCATCTGAAGCCAATAGCTTTTCAGGTGCATGTGTCAATACGTTCCTGCTTTTCCTTGAATCCATTTGAACTGAGACAACTATTTCTAACAGAGGGTAGAATAATTAAGTAGGGGAAAAATTTAAATTATGGAAAATTATATTTTTATGACTCCATTGGAGAGATAACGAGACGAGAAAAAAATCCACCATGGGACTTCCTTAAGGTGCTGGATATAGGCATCCAAGATCAAGCTTTCCATTATTCTGTAAGTTATATTTCCATTATTCTGAAAGCATACTGTAACTACACATAGTAACATAGTTACTCCCATGAATTGAATTCTGTGACTACAAAGAGTTGATTTTTTGTATCCCCGACAGTTTATGAGCTATAATAATATCTGTTCCTGTTAACATAATCATACGTAAGAATGAAGGATAAGTTGTTTCTGTGATAAATGACTTCGATGCTTAGAAAAGACAAGGTTAGGATGGGTGTTTTAAAAAACCTTGTTTTCCAATTAGGTATGGGCCAAGTAACTGACAAGATCATACTCTCAAGAAATCATACAAACCTAAGTTTGAACTTAGACTGCGATACAAGTATAAATTCTTGGTCAAATTAAATCACACGAATGCTCACAGATGACACTTCACAGGTATGTCTCGTGCATAGGAAAAAATCAAAGTAGGAGCAATTTCTATTCAAAGAAAATGACTTGGCTGTATATCCAAAGATTGGCATGTGAATATGTTGGTTTATTTTTTAGGTAGAAACAAAAATAATTTTTATGATGCCTAGTTTTAATAATTTATTCAACTTTATTCCATTATGAAGCCAATTTAAGAATGCTTCAGCTGTAGCATACATTTGCCCAGTGTCATTTCACACTTTAACCTCTGATGGCTTGAACTTATGTAATCACTGCCCTACTTCCCATCCTATATGTTCCAACATTAACACTCCTAAACTTTATTATTAAGTAAGCCAAGTCTTAGGGATAACGAATTTTTTCAGATCACACAGCTAAAAGTAACAAAGCTGGATTCTGAACTCAGAAAAACATGGCCTGCCATGATGAGTAAAATAGGCTTTCATAAAATATTGTTCAACACAAATTTAATAATTCATACCTCCTGGAAAAGATATAATGCACTTTGTTCCTATTTCAAATTATTATTACTATACTTCAACATTTTAGTAATTTTCTTAGTATTTAAAAACAGTATCTAAATACAGTTACTCATCATTTTTGTAATTTATTTTACTACTGTATATATAATAAAGTCCTAATGTCCATAACATTTTACAAGGTGTTACAGAAATTGATGGGTTTAATTACTTAATGTGCACGGATCAATTTGAAATAAATTGAAAATGAACATACCGTACACTCTACTTGATCTTGTTACAGTCTTATTTCAGAATTCACTTTCTAATTTGCAATCCAGTAGGTTGTATTTTTTTTTAATTTTTTAATATTTTTGAGAGAGAGAGAGAGCGTGCGCGTGCCAGCATGTAAGCAAGGGAGGGGCAGAGAGAAAGGGAGACACAGAATCCAAAGCAGGCTCCAGGCTCCTAGCTGTCAGCACAGGGCTTGACGTAGGGCTTGAACCCACAAACCATCAGATCATGACCCGAGCCGAAGTCGGACGCTTAACTGACTGAACTACCCAGATGTCCCTAGTAGGTTGTATTTTAAAACAGAAAATTTCTTTTACATGTCAGCGGTTTAAAGCCAAAGCCACTACAGGGAGGTAGAGGTCTAGTAGTCAAAAAGTCTGACCTCAAGGGGAAAAAAGGTCCCAGGCTTTCATTATCTAAGCCAACTCCGTTGGCTTGTTAAACTTTTTTCTTAAAAATGGGGCAGAGATACTATAGTTCTCTCTATAGAATAGTTTTTAAATAAATTAATAGGCCCAACAGGTGCACAAACAAATTGGTAGACAAATGAAATAATGAAGGAAATAATGATTCAAAGTCAATTCTGGTCGGTTAAGGACAGCACGGAACTATATTCTTAAGAAGAGTGATACATTTTCATGAGTGATACATTTTCCAAGCAGTGTACGTATCTGCAAGAGGGGTCACACAGCACTTTTCACGTTGCTGAACCATTTTATAATACAAGGTGAAATAAACTCTCAGATGCCTATGAACTCCATTTACATGGAGTACATCACTGTAATTTTTTTAAATGCATTCATATTCAAATCTGAGAAACAGGATTCTGAGCTCATCAGGCCTGCTTAATTGCACTAACATCTGCAATCAATTTAAATTCTTTAAGATAGTCTTTCACAGTGCTTGAAGTGATTTCATGCTGTGATAGCTTTAACACACTCACTAATTTATAGACACACACAAGCAGATGAGACCTATTTTTCCAGGGGTGGGGTAAAGTACTGAAGGGCAGTCTGAATTTTCCAACTATCCATGGGATATAAAAAAGGATGCATTCTGCATAACTTATGGAAATTATAGAAGATGATAGCACCACATAAACATAATATAGAAATTAAAACTAAAACTAGTGTTTTATTTAAATCTATTTGTAGGTCATGGACCATTAAGAGGTTTGATGAAAGTTTACAGGTTGCATAAACAGCAAAACCCAGAGCTAGGAGTTAAGGTTACATAGAGAAACGTCATTCCTTAATCAGTCATGATTTTCTACCCCGAAAGGCAAGGGGGCTAGGACAGGCAAGAGGAAGAATGCTGGTAATCCTGAATTGTTTTTTTAGCCCGATGTAAATTGGCATCAGACCAAGAATATGAAACTCACAATGAGAAGACTGGAGGATTTGGGCAGATGGCAGCAGCAGTGGAGGTTTTGAAACTCACTGGATTCCCACAGAAAAAACGACTAAAGGGCAAAACCAAAAACCTAACGATTCTGAGCAACAACTTATCTCTGTGATCCTCAAAATACAAGTGGTTGGAAAGAAACCACTAACAACCTCAAAATCTACACATTGTCAGTGTGTGTGTGTGTGTGTGTGTGTGTGTGTGTGTGTGTGAGAGAGAGAGAGAGAGAGAGAGAGAGAGAGAGAGAGAACAAACAGAGGAGGCAAGAAGGTGGCTGACGAACATGAAAACACGACCACCCCAGAAGAGCCCACTGGTGGTCATTAGAAAACTCAGTAGGTTAATCTGCGAACAGCAGCTAAAACTGGGTGGAGTATACAGCCCACTCCAATTGTGGGTGAGCCCAAGTGGCAAAAAAAAGAAAAAAAAAAATCTAAAGAGACAGGAGTAGTCTGTGTCCCATGAACTGCAGGACAGCACCCGCACTGTGGAGAAAGTGCTGAGGATGAAATTAGAACAGAGAACGTTCATACAGAAGATGAACAGTCACCACAAAAACAAAACCATAAGACGTGGCAAGGTAACTTACAATTTCAATATGAGTTAAGAGACACTGAGAGAATATAGAAGACCTAGTGGGAAAAAAATTAAAACAGAATTCCAAAAACTCAGAAATGAGGTATGAGAACTCGGAGCAGGGGGTAGAAACTACAATAAATTTTTAAAAAAGTGAAGTCTTCACTTAGAAGTGAAGACTACAGTGGTGCCTGGCTGGCTCAATCAGAAGAGCATACAATTCTTGATCTCACGGTTGTGAGTTCGAGCCCCATGTTGGGTGTAGAGATTACTAAAATAAATAAAACTTAAAAAGAAAAAGAAGAAGAAGAAGAAGAAGAAGAAGAAGAAGGGGGGGGAGGGGACTACACTACAGAGAATAAGAACAACAAAAATAAGATAAAAAGGATTTGGGACAAAGTGGCATAATGAAGATATACAAGTCTAATATACAGATAACAGGATCCCTGAAGAAGAAACCAAGGCAGGACAATAGAACAGTTTCATGAAATTTAAGTGAGGGAAAAAAAAAAAAGGACATAAAAGCCACATAATGAAGGTATATTACATACCAGATAATCCCAACCCAGACATCTAGATGAAAACAGGGTGCCGGAGTGGCTCAGCGTGTTAAGCATTCAACCCTTAATATTGGCTCAGGTCATGATCTCACAGTAGTGGGATCCTGTGCTGAGTGCAAATCCTGCTTGAGATTCTCTCTCTCCCTCTGCCCCTCCCCTGTGTGTGCTCAAGCTCTCGCACGCACGCGCTCTCTATCTCTCAAAATAAAATTTTAAACAAAAGAGCCAGTAACCTGTAAGGGATAATACTTAGTTATCCACAGAACTTTGGACACCAATACTGTCATGCTTTATGCCAGAAGAAAATGGTATGTTTAAGATCCTAAGGGAAAAAACTATGTGAGCCAAAGATTTTATTGCCAAATATAACTGACTAAGCAATAAAAGGCATACACAGTTATCAATATGCAATACTCAGGAAATACTGTTCCCAGGAGCCCTTTGAAGGAATCTATTACAAAACAAACTTCAGACAAATGTCTAGAGAAATATCAACTTAAGGACTGATGGTGAGCATTAAAATACAGTTACTTGCAAATAAAGATGAAATGGGGGCTAAATAGTTACTCATAGAAGGAAAGGCTAAATGGGAACTAGAAAGAAATGTAAAATGTAATGTCTACATAAGTCTACATATGTTTAATGCAGATATGGTACAAGAGCAGCAGTCGGACACAGGATACGCAAAAGAAACCTTTTTTGAATATATACACACAGCTTTGTTTTTCTTTTGCTAGATCTCCACTGAAAAGTCCTGGAAACAACAATTAACCTATTAGCAATAAGCATCCGTGACACCCAGACTGTTCTTGAAATACCACTTCCCCCTGAAGGAAATGATTGACTCCAGGCACAGTGAGAAAGGAACCTGGTTTGTCAGACCTTGCCAGATAGGAATGAAACAATCCAAAATTCCTAGGGTCATGCCAAAATGACTAGGAGCACCCGGGCAAGGGCCTGCTGGTCAAAGACAGGACAATCTGAGCTTCACTAAGAGTAGTAATTATGATGCATAAGTTATCCTAATGACATTTTTTTAAGTTTATTTTGAGAGAGAGAGAGCTCATGTGTGCGCACCCACACACACATGCATGTGTGAGCAGGAAAGGAGCATAGAGAGAGGGAGAGAGAGAATATCAAGCAAGCTCATTGTCAGCGCAGATCCTCACGTGGGGCTTAATTTCGCAAACCATGAGCTCACGACCTGACCCAAAATCAGGAGTCAGATGCTTAACCAACTGAACCACCCAGGTGCCCAAGTAATAATATCTTAATATCAAAAACTGGTTACTTTCAGGAACACCTGGGTGACTCAGTTATAGGTCTGATTTTGGTTCAGGTCATGCCCTCACGGTTCATGGGTTCGAGCCCCGCATTGGGCTCTGTGCTCTCAGCACAGAGCCTGCTTCAGATTATCTGTCACCCTTTTTCTGCCTCTTCCAACTTGTGCTCTCCCTCCAAATTAAACAAACACTTAAAAAAAATTTTGTAATTGGTTACCTTCAGAGGGTGATAGGAAACCAATTCAGTATAGTGAAAAGTGGCAAAGGAAAAAGAATAAAGCATTTATCCTAAATTTCCTAGATCATGAAGTAATCAGTATTTGAGAGGAAAGGACTCTTTACAAGTGTGTTCCAAAAAGAATACGCAATGGGAAAAAGACTCTTCAACAAACCATGTTGGGAAAACTGGACAGCGACATGCAAGAGAATGAAACTGGACCACGGGCTTATACCACACACAAAGATAAATTCAAAATATATTAAAAGGGCCCAAATATGAGACCTGAAACTGTAAAAATCCTAGAACAGAGCACAGGCAGTAATTTCTCTGGCAATGGACGCAGCAACTTTCTCCTAGGTATGTCCCCCAGGGAAAGGAAAACAAAAGCAAAAATAAACTGTTGAGACTACATCAAAACAAAGAGATTCTGCATTGCAAAGAAAACAACAAAACTAAAAGACAACCTAAAGAATGAGACAAGATATTTGCAAATGGCCTCTCTGATAAAGGGTAATTCCAAAATACATGAAGAACTTAAAACACCCAACACCCAAAAACACAAATAATCCAATTAATATTGGGCAGAAGGCATGAAGAGACATTTTTCCAAAGACATACAGATGGCCAGCAGACACAAGAGAAGATGCTCATCATCAGGGAAATGCAAATCAACACTACAAGGAGAGATCACCTCACACCTCACACCTGTCAGAACGGCTAACATCAAAACCACAAGAAACAGGAGAGGATGTTGGAAATGATGTGGAGAAATAGGAACCCTTATGTACTGCTGAGGGGAATGCAAACTGCTACAGCCACTCTAGAAAATAGTATAATGTTTCCGCAAAAAGTTAAAAATGGAACTATCCTACGATCCATTAATCATACTACTGGATCTTTACCCAAAAAAATACACAAACACTAATCCAAAAGGATACATGCACTCCTACGTTTATTGCAGCATTATGTAAAATAGCCAAATTATGGAAGCAGCCTAAGTGTCCATTGATAGAAGATGGAGAAATAAGATGAGAAGGAAGTGACCCCTATAAAAGTCAGTCAGTCAGTAGTTCAAAAAAAGAGGTTGGGGGGAGAGGTTTGAGATGGACAGGGTAGATGCAGGGCTTTCTCAAGTGGTGGCAAGTTCCATTTGTCAACCTGGTGTTTCCCTTATGATAATTCGTTAAGCTACATATTTGGTTTTGCTGTTTTCTATAACTATTTATAATAAAAAGTTGAAAAAAAAATCTTGGTTTCTCGTTCTAGCTGCAAATCTTGGGGATGTCACTCCATAGGCCTTACTCATTTTAAAAATGTAGAGACGTCCTAAGACATATTCCAGACCTGATATAAATAAACTCAACTACAAAAATGTCTAATCAAGGAGAACAAAACCATTCTTTACAAAAACCATGTCAGATAATGACTTAACTCACCAACAGTGTAATAGAACAGCTTTCCCAAGGAACAAAAAATCTACCAAAAAAAAAAAAAATCTTGTATAACAGTATTAATATACAAGAAGCAGTCAAAGCCTAAGGTTGTCTAAATTTACTTTTTAAGTATTTTTTCACATGTTAATGACCCAAGGATAGAGTTCCCAGTTTACTTCATCTATGCCTGAAGGCTTTCGGATTTTAAAAGGATTTGAAATAGTTTTGTATTACATTGATATGTGATACATATTAGAAGATATACCAACCGTATTTTCTTTGACGTGGGGGGAAACCATTGTATTACACCAGTTAGGAAATGGTAATAAATCAAGGAAGCATAAAATTAATAATTAATGCTTTTTGTGCATCCAATTAACCTATGAAGTATTTTTTTAAGTATGTATAGAATTTATTCTGTTTAGAAATGAAGAACTGAAAGGCTGTCTCTTAAGTCCAAACTAAATTAAAGGGGTTTTAAGTTTACCGCCAACTGGGAAGATAAGTCACTCCACTAAAGGTTTTAAAGCAGGCATACTCTTTTTCTTCTTATTAATACTGTTCTATTAGGCATCTTTTCCCAAAACAGACCAGGTTCTTCCATCTGTTATAATAGATAAAATCATCAGAGGGAAATGTTAAGTGGCCAAGTATCAGGATTTCTTGGTAGCTACAGTATGCTACTTGAACACCAATTTGACCTTATGTACATTCAAGCTAGCCTTGAACCCAAAGGACCTTTATTAATTAACAGCCTCTATGCTTTGCCTTTAAATTCCATAAACTCCTAGTCTTTTGTTGAATTAATGTTACACTAGCAGACATCTACTGATGAGGCTCATCCTGTAGAGCCCATCTCTGGGCTAGTTTTCATCTCTGATTGTACAGTAGAATCACCAAGACAGATTTTCTAAATACTGGAGCCTTGGTACCACCTGCAGGAATTCTGACTTGTTAAATGGTAGGGTTCAGACACCTATTTTTTTTAAGTTCTCCAGAGGATTCTAATGAATATCAATGTTGAGGGCTATTGTTCCTGACCACTCTCTTTGCCCTCAATTCATCAGTTACCTTTCGCCTTCACTCGCTGAAAGACAAATGTAGATATGTAGCATTTTCATTTTCTCATATTCCTTCAGAACATTTTTTTCTTTTAAAAGGTTCCATAGGGCTATTTGCTCATTATTTCCATCTCCATCAAATCACATGCCTCTTTTTTCTAGCACTTTCAAAGGTTGTTTTTTTTTTTTCACTACTTTTGCAGTTATCAGTCATGAGAAGTTTAATTACATTCATAAAATCTAAAAATTATGAGCAGATCAAAATATCTCAGACCAAGACCCAACTCAATGAGAAAGATAAAGACAGCCGCAGATGATCTCCAATGCCACAAATGGTATAAGCATCAGTGACCAAAACTCTACATTTGACCAGTAAATAAGTATTTCTGGTGAGTCTTTTAAAAAATGGCTATAAGAAAAGGTATCTTTAAGGTGTTTAAAAGATTGAAAATCCACAATGCTAACTTAAACCTAATTTCTTATAAAAAAAAAAAAAAAAAGAAAAGAAAGAAAGAAAGAAAAAAAGCTGACTGGTTTCTTCATTATCATCTCCTGCCTAAGCAAGAACACACTGCAGTAATAGAGAACATTAAATGCCACCGGTGCCGCCCAGAAACAACTCATAATGAAGCTGGATGAATTTGAGCTGTTGGAAGATCATTTTAATTGTACATAAATAAAACCTGTCCTATATAGGCAGAAATGGAAATTAAAATGCCAGTTAGATTATTAAGAAATACTTCTAACAAGAAATTGCTTCATTGCCCTGGGGCTCTAATATTTTCCCCAACTCAGCAGACAAGACCTGGAGACAAACAAGCAAAATATCGTAAGCAAGGGCATTGTTGATAAATAGGTAAGTGTCTAATACCGAGTACCAGCCACAAATTTTTAGTAAGCTTTTATGTTACAAGTGTGCTTTGATCAATTCCCTAACCTGAAATGGAAGCCAAAAAGTAATCCATGTTAACTGTAACTAGCAAGAATGTATAAAACTGTCTGGTTCATCGAAGTTTCCAGCAGCTAAAATATAAACCTTTTAAGTAAAAATGATGAAAAGTGAGAGGAAACAAAAAGAACCTGATTTATCTGTATCTGACAATATTTTCCAAGATATATGAAAATGGACCCCATTGAGGAGGGCACCTGTTGGGATGAGCACTGGGTGTTGTATGGAAACCAATCTGACAATAAATTTCATATTAAAAAAATAAATAAAATAAAAAATTAAAAAAAAAGAAAATGGACCCAAAAAAGACTCTGAAAGGCATGAAAATACTGTATTATCAACGGGGGCATTAACAAATCAGAGCTAAGAATAAATGAACTCTAGCTTTTCTACCTATGTAGATAACACAAATCAGAACATTATTAGTATTTTTTCAAAAAAAAATCTTTTCTGATCAAGATATGTGTAGATGGACAACATTGGACAAAACCACGTTCTCCATACTTGAACATCATGCTCTACTGGGCTAGAACAAGTGGTATCATAACACCTTTCAAATTATCTTTAGACACTACACACACACACACACACACACACACACACGTACACAGACACGAGACCTTATAACTCTACACCTACAAACTCAATTTAGATTCATTTTATTACCTTGTTTCACAAACCTGTGAGTCTTCTATGTGCCTTTTAAAGTTATGTTCTGTAATATTTGGTGTTTATTTCTTACTAAAGAAGTCTAAGCAAGAACTACAGAAATACTTAGGGGTTCGAGGAGTAAAATGCAACACCAAGTCAATCTTTTCCAATACATGCCTCAGCTGTCTGCAGTCTCGAATGACTAGGGAAGAGAACAGTTAACAAAGTCCAAGGAAGCTACCGGATATCTGGGCACAACAAGGCGGAATTCTGCTTCTTTCTGGGAGGGGGGGAGAGGGGTGTCAAAAGGAAAAAACTGAATATAAATGGGAAATAAAGGTTGGATGCTCTAATTAAGAAGCGCTCTCTCTCGGGGGGGGGGGGGGGGGAAAAAAAAAAAAAAAAGCTAATGTATTTTGAAGGAATGAGAAGCTTAAAATCTTGAAGAGAAATTTTAGGAGCCTCTTATCCACACCTAATGGTACATCCAAAAGACAAGACCACTACATGCTGATAGCAGTCCACTCATAATTCATACAGAAGTCAACTATCAGGACAGTCTCATCTTGTATCCAAAAGTAAGTATGTGTGTTTGGGGGGGGGGGGGGGGGGGGGG
>NW_026057576.1:34675628-34722681 GCF_023721935.1 Panthera uncia
TTATGCTTACAATCCCTTTGTGATGGGGGGTGGGGGCAGGAGGGGAGAAGAAGTATCTTATAGCTCTAAATCCTACTCCCCACAAGTATCCTGTTTAACACATTTTTAAAAGTGTTTGTCAAGGAATCCATGGCTTCCTGTTAATCCTGTCAACAGACTTGTACATAACCCGGACATCGTACACCCAGAGCCAGTTCGCCCTGAATACAACTCAAGCACCCACAAGAAGATAAACACCGACATCAACCTGGGAATCACAGATACAGGGTATGATACACCAAAACCAAGGCATGCAAGTCTATTAGACTTTACCTACTGAAGGGCGCCTGGGTGGCGCAGTCAGTTGGGCGGCCGACCTCGGCTCAGGTCATGATCTCATGGTCTGTGGGTTCGAGCCCCGTGTTGGGCTCTGTGCTGACAGCTCAGAGCCTGGAGCCTGCTTTAGATTCTGTGTCTCCCTTTCTCTCTTCTCCTCCCCCTGTTGTGTTCTATCAAAAATAAACAAATATTTTTAAAAAAATTTTTAAAGAATTTATCTCCTTAGCTTGGTCCGTCCCCTCAAAGCACAGGAGTCCTGACAAATATCATCATTTAACATTATCTGCAGGGGTGCTTTAAAAATTTTAAGAGAAGAAAAGGGTTAATAATTAAACCACAATCAAGAATGAGAACACTCAGAGTCAGGATAAGCAAGACTGAATAATACATTTACAAGGTGCACTTTTATTAAATTATAGTTGCCTTTCATTTAGAAAATAGGAGAAATTCTTATGTAATTGTGCTTAAGAGCTCCTCTGTCCTGTTCCAGAATTTTCTTCTTACATTTTTGGGGAACGATGGATTCTCTTCCATTTGGACTATCATGTCTCATCCTAACTTCAAGGTCCTTACCACTTACTACAGAATAGTCTTACCATCCACCCAGTAATCAAATAAAAGCCAAGACTGTATCCATTCATTCAGAAAGTTTTTTTAAATACACTGACTACTGAACACCTGAGACAAGCCATTTACCAAGGAATGTCCATCTGGCCTTGTAGTACCCATCCTCATGTACGCTTAGTATACTTGATGAGGGGAGTAATTTCCGGAGTTAATTAAAGATAGAGATCCTATGCAGGCAAAAGGCTATCAGGACAGTCCAGCAACACGTGCACAGCCGCAAAGCAAAATCCCAACTTCAAGTAGCTTAAATAAGAATATGCACCCCATCACACAATGGGAGAGTCTGGAGGCAGGATTGTACATAGCCAGAGCATCAGCTCTAAGGGGTCATGTGCCAAGGATCCCACACCCTCTCACCACCATGTCAAATAACAGGAAAGAAAGTGGTTTTCTGCTCTGGATCTTTTTATAAGGAAGAGAAATCTTCCTCAGAAGCCCCCAGCATACCTGGCTTCCAGACTGTACAGGGCACATGTGGATCACCTATCCATCTATACCCTAGAAGTTGGAAAACTGTGATCTGACACTTTCAGCCTCTAACTAGGCTACTTGCTGAATAAAATTTTAATAATCTTTTCTAACTGAAAAAGTCAGCATTACTATGAATTTGTTGGGGTTTTTTTCCCCCCTATTCTAAGAAACAAGCTTGGCTAGTTTAGTGCTTGTTTGAGGGTTAACATTTCTAAAGCATTTTCATATACTTTTTCTATACACATATATATACATATATACATACATATATATGTATACACACACACACACACACACACACACTTAATGCTTACCCACAAAAAGAATCTCAAAGCAAAGTCTAAGGCTAAATTTATAAAAGTTTACCTGACAAATACCCCCATGTTCTCTGGAACAACCCATCCATAAATTTTCATGGCTTTTCCTCAGAAAAGCTTTTTTGGTACTCGTTAACCTAAATACCCTGGTATGACAAAGTCTGTATGTGAGAGTGAATGTGTCTCTACTTCCAGAGCAAAAATAGATGACTGGTCAGCTTGAACTTCCTACAATGTTAACCACCCACCAAATTATTCAGAACCCTCCTAGGAAAAGTCACCATCCTCCCAGCACTAAGTAAAGGAGTGAATGCTTTAATCATACTTTAGATAACTAATCTATTTCAATCCTGATAATCTAATTATCTAATTCTAGGAAATAAATTCCAACCTTAGTCCAAAACGATTAGAGGATTAAAGTTTAAAATCAGTGAATGCAAACTGAAATAGATCCACTCTAATGAAGTTCAAAGTGATTTGTTCTCCTGTTAAAACGTCTGTTTGTTATCTGAAATTCAAGAACTAAAATGCACTATTATACCAACGTTTTCTAAACCAATTCTAATAATATAGTATCTCTTGTAATTATATCAAGTAAATTCATACTTGTTGGATTTAAAATTCCCTAACAGGGGGGTCCTCCCTGATCACTCTATGCAGCAGTTCAGTCAGAGGGAGGGTGGGTGAAGGGATGGGTAAAATAAAGGAGATTAAGAGTACACTTATTGTAATGAGCACTGTAATGAGTACAGAACTGGTAAATCCTACTGTATATCTGCAACTAATGTAACACTGTGTTAACTATATTTCAATAAGAAAAAAAAAACAGTTGTATCATCTCCAATCCCCCTGCTTTTTTTCCCACATTACATTTCACTTATTACACGTTTGTGTGTTTCTGTTGTGTATATCCTATGTTACTCCGTAGGCCACGATGATTGACCATCCTGGTGCTTCAACTCCATTGCCTAAAATATTGCCTGATATACAGACACTTAATAAATGTGACACGGACTCACTAACAGTCAACTTGAATTTTCAAACATAAATCCGGGGCACCTGGGGCGCTTAGTCGGTTAAGCGTCCAACTTCGGCTCAGATCGTGATCTCGTGGTTGGTGGGTTTGAGCCCCGCATCAGGCTCTGTACTGACAGCTGGGAGCCTGGAGCCTGCTTTGGGTTCTGTGTCTCCCTCTCTCTCTCTGCCCCTTCCCTGCTCACCTTCTCTGCCCCTCCCCTGCTCACCTTCTCTGCCCCTCCCCTGCTCACGTTGTCCCATTCTCTCTCAAAAATAAGTAAATATTAAAAACTTTTTTTAAAAGGCTGCCATTAACTTGACAGAAACCTATGGGGGAGGGTAAGGAAAAAAAAAAGAGGTTAGAGTGGGAGAGAGCCAAAGCTCTCTCCCAAAGACTCTTGAAAACTGAGAACAAACTGAGCGTTGATGGGGGGGGGGGGGGGGGGGGGAAGGGTAGGTGATGGGCATTGAGGAGGGCATCTTTTGGGATGAGCACTGGGTATTGTATGGAAACCAATGTGACAATAAATTTCATATATTAAAAAAAAAGGTTTAAAAAACATAAATCCAAGTACATCAGTAATTATGGCTAAGGATTTCAACAGCGAGAACAAACAAATCACAAAGAAAAAAATAAGAAACGATTGCTACAGCCACCAGTGCTACCACAAGAGACAGCCACCAGTTATAAAACCGGTTATGTTGCAATTATGGCATCAACAATTTAATTCTAACAAGCTGATGATATAGATATTAGTCCCATCTTAAGGATGAGGAAATTGAGCATCAGAGGTAAAACAAGATGCCCAATATCAAAGGGAAGATAAGTCATCCGAAATACAAGTGCTCTGACTCTTAAGTCCCTAATTCTAATTTGTGATGTCCAGGTAGCATTAAGGGACAAAAAGCAATTTTTGTCACAACAGCAGGATACAGCGCCCATCTACATAGAGAGCCAAAAAAAAAGTATAGTACTCAGTGATTTGAACAACTAAACATCAGAATGCCAAACCTGAGACATGTTTAAAAATTAAACATCACTTGAGTCTGTCTTCCCAAACAAAGGCCTCCAAGTCACTGACTGGTCTAGGAGATAAATAGAGTTAAAGTATAAGTGACTTATATTCTTGTAACCTGGTCTTTGGTTAAAGTATCCGGTGAAAAGTACAGTGTGTTAAGTAATTTTTCTCTAATCCAATTCTATTGTAAATTCAGCCAAAATCATTTTCTGCTGTCTTTCTGATTGCTTCTTCATTAGCTTCCATTTCTAGATTTCATTGAATCCATTTATTCAGTTTTTATATGACTGGTCAAGCTCATTTGTTGTCCCACGAAATAAATATAATTGATTCTGTGTGCCAGTCATGGTTTCTTAGACATTTACTCATTACTTCCACCCACATATTTCATGTTTCCCTAGAAAACTGGCAGCTGAGTGGACGCTTAATGCTCCTTCCAATGTCTACATTTATAATTTGTTACAAGATAATTTTATCCGTAGGGAAACTCGCATTAAAGAGATGCCTCTAGGGGCGCCTGGGTGGCGCAGTCGGTTAAGCGTCCGACTTCAGCCAGGTCACGATCTCGCAGTCTGTGAGTTCGAGCCCCGCGTCAGGCTCTGGGCTGATGGCTCGGAGCCTGGAGCCTGTTTCCGATTCTGTGTCTCCCTCTCTCTCTGCCCCTCCCCCGTTCATGCTCTGTCTCTCTCTGTCCCAAAAATAAATAAAAAAACGTTGAAAAAAAAAATTTAAAAAAAAAAAAAAAGAGATGCCTCTAAGCCACTATTATGTGTACTGATTTACGTAGTTAGAATGTCATCAGTCTTACTTTTCTGTAATGCAAATATCATCCTGGTGTATAAGTGACATTAGAGATCAATAGCCATCTGAATCCACTAACAGGCAAAGAAGTCTTGGAGTCAGTAAACCAACCAGTCGGTGTTCCTCACCAATGCAAGGGGCTAAAGGACCACAGCAGTTTTAGAAGCTGTAAGAAGTATTTTCAAATTAAACAAACGTCCAATACTTGTGCCTTTATACACTCAAAAGCCCTCTGATTCCAGTTGCCCACAAACTGAAGCACATCATTAGACAAACGCATTGTTTTCCCCACTGCAGCACGTTCCAGCAGTATCTCTCAACTTGACAGTTTTACTTACTGTCTTGGAAGCAGTATTAATGTATTGCATCACCATTTCTTTTTTGATGCTGAAGTCCTTTTCCCGCAATGGTGCTTTCTTATCTTCATTTAAATTCATATCTTCCTGGAAAACACAATTAAAAAGCCTCATTTTAGAATCTAAGTAGAGCAGCAATTCTACATACCCTACCAACGGAAAATCAATAATTTGTGACTACGGCAGCATTAATTGTTTTGGAATGATTTACATGTAGTTCTGCCTGGAGGAAAGCAAAGAGCAGGAGACACAGAGAAAAACACGTTCTAGATCATTTTAACAGGTAAAACACCAGAAAATCTTTTTAAATTCGCAACAGGCTAGGAAAATTACACTCTCATCACTACAGGTAATTAGACAGTTGAAGATTTCTGCCTTTCTTAAGGTCATCTGGATTCACATTTTAAATACACAAACACAAATATAGGTACTTTAAAAAAAAAAAAACAAAAACAGTGCACCTGAAGCTATCTTGCACTATTTCTGAAAGAGCTGTTCCATGTATCATAAAAATTAAAAGGTAAATAAGCAAGCACTTTCCTGATTCTGTAGCTACAAGCTCATAGAATCAAATACCTGGTAGAGAGCCTAGCAAAAGGCAAACCATTCTAGTTTTCTCTTCTCTACCCCTACCAAAAATACCAACTACTTAATTTATTCTAGGTTCCAAAGAACATAAAAGTTGCACTCATAAAATGAAGTACCACCTAAAAATCTAACATTTCTCAACACCACCAATCAAAGGTTAAAGTAACCTGGAGCTCGCTACAGGTCTAACACTAACTAAAAATACAAATCAAGAATATCCACGTAAGTATGAGAATTGCTACCAGTTAAGTTGCTCCCATTAGAGGCCATTCTGGTAATGGAAAAGGAGCCTAAGGTATAACAGAAATGGCTGAAAAAGGGCTGCTCAAATGGATTTCCTCCAGATAGTAGCCCTTATTTGTAACACACAATAGAACACACTTGAATGTATACCAACTCCATAGCCTCTCAGAAACAGGTGTATAAAAATCAAGAATTCAGATCACCTGTGGAGCCCAGCAGGTTAAATTTATTCTAAGTTTTAGAAGAGTGCTACAATTCATCAGACACTGTAGTTTATGCCTTTAGCTGACTCAGTTTTTGGCTACCCATCCCTTCAAGCACTTAAAAGTCAAAATTTCCTTCATTTCACCTTGATATAAATATTTAAGATCTTAGAAGTTGTTCAACTTGACACTCTAATAAAAGGTAGTAATTAGTAATGTCACTCCCGGCTGTTCAGGTTAGAAATATCCTATTACGTGAATAATGGTTTGTTTTGTTCCTTTTTTTTTTTTTTTTTCCTCTCTAAGCCTGGGACTCTCAATAGGCCTTAACACCACTTAGGATTTTAGAAAGGTCTTGGGATATTCTGGTCGTCAGTGACTTGAGATGAAGCTACCAGTATTCATCAAGGTATATTAGACATTCTTCAACACATGGGCTAATCCTACACAATGAGAAACTGTCTTGTGTCCCACAGAGAGAGACACACATCTTGAAAAAGAAAATTTTATTTAAGCCTAGAATAACTCAATAGAATTAAATGTACAATGGCATTAATATGTAAGTTGTTACAGATGAAATACTTTGCATTATGTGATTTTAATATTTAATATTCTAATATAGCTGCAAGTTATAGTACCTGGGTGTATTTGTTGTTGTTTTTGTTTGTTGTTTGTTTTTAAATAAGCTTTATCATCAGTTGTGCTCTATTTTTGAAATTTGGGTACCCCAGGACAACACTGCTTGTGGTATTTGAATCACTAGAACAGCACAGCTACATAAATCTGCACCATAGCTGTTGTATGCACGAGGTGAAGATTCAAGAATGACTTTATTATACCTTCTTCAGCAGTCATGGCCAATTGTTTATATTGAAATATATGTTGAATATTTATTACAGTGAGGTATTAAGTGGATTTTTTAAATTATGAGTGTAGGTAGTTTATATTACCTATATAGAATTTCATTGGAAGAAAGTAACGGGGAAGTTACAGGGAAGGTAATGGGTATACTGGTTACAAAAAGGCAGGGTACTTAAGAGTACTGAGAACCCCTGTATTAAATTATTCACTGTATTTTTATTTTCTTTCTAATAGCCAAGCATGGCCCAGCCTCTTTCACCAGCAAATTAAAATATGTAGTAAATACAGAATGCTAACAAACTACAAAATCCTTTAGTTGTGGCTGAAATCAAAATAAAATTTTAAGATATACACTTTTAAAAAGTTTACTGCCTTCTTTTTGGAAAGGCATATTCAAGATGACAGGAGCTCATACACAATAGTGGTATATTTGGAATTAAAGAAGAGACTCAGGGTTCTCCCAACCTCTTTCCACTGTCTTATTCCACCTCTCTTGTCTAAATACGGCAGTCACTTCATGACAGTCCCTGTTTTAAAACAAAAAGGGGGGAGACTGGGTGGCTCAGTCAGTTGAGCGTCCAACTCTTGATTTCGGGTCAGATCATAATCCCAGGGCCATGGGATCAATCCCCGTGTCCACTCCACGCTGAGCATGGCATCTGCTTAATAGTCTCTCTCCCTCTGCGTCTCTCCCCTGCTTGCACTCTAAAATTTAAAAAAACTAAAAGTAAAAAGAAATAAAAATAAAAGCAAAAAGGAAAATGAAGGAAGGACACTGAAAGTTTGGAATCAGCTACATAGTACCGCAGACCTTTCTCATTAGGCATGTAACTCACAGGTGGTCATTCTCTACATGTCCAGAAACCAATGGCACTGGAAAAAGAAACTGCCATTTACAAAGGGAAAAAAGGATATATAGGAGCAATGAAAAGGAAAAATATATATTTGTGTATATAAAAAAAAGTGCAGTATTTGTAAAATAGATTTTTATCTCACAAAGAAAAAGGCTGAAAGGAGAAAGCCCTATTGGACTTTGGCGCTGAATTTCAGCAGGGGGCAGGTGGTGGGGGTGGGTGTCTACAAAGTCCTTGAAAAATGTATTGGAAGCTTTTTCCTAGCTAATGCACATCTATATAGGGGGAGAAAAAAGTTCTTTCTTTCTACCCTTCATAGGTTCTTCTAGTTAAACTAGGAATTAAATTGGCATGAGGCTGATCAACAGGAGAAAAATCAAATTTAATTCATACATACAAGAACCCCACATACAAGAAAGATTCCAAGACAGAAAGGTAAAATGAGGTTTATATGCCATACTGAGCTGAGGCATGGGATAGGAGCCTGGGGTTTCCAAGGGGAGGAGGGCAATTCACAGGGCAATAAGAGGTTTGGTAATTAGGTATTTGTTCTGCTATACAGATGGGTCACTCAGATAAAATTTCTCTCATAGTAATGCTTTGGGAAAGACTCTCAATTTACATTCTTCTAGGTGGTTCAGACAGGGGCAAAAAAGTTTCTCTTGAGCCCTCCAGGCCTCAGTTGCCTTCAACTCCAGTAGTCCACATGCCAAAGTGGAACAGTTTGGGGAAACTTGCTCTGAATCCCTTCAGTGTCTTTAATTCCAGAGGAGCTAAGCTGAGCATCTCTGAGGGCTATCTAGGAAACTAGAGTTAGGGGTGAGGGGTGGAATCAGGGGAGAACAAGCATCTTCATTTAATAGCCCCCTGCCTTAAGGGAAAATCTTCAATGTGAGAATTTGAGCATCACATAGTCTAAGCTCCATGTGTTACAGGATAAAAAATACAGGCTCACAGAAATTGCATGACTTTTCTAGCGAGGTGGCTATTAGAAACACAAGCCCTGGAGCCCAGACTACCAGTCCAGGGCAGTTTCCAGGTAATTATAAGAGGTCCCTTGCAAATAAGTCAACCATTTTCATGTTACTCAGTTTCCATCTGCTCAAAATGATCATACAGTAGCCCTACTGTCTTTGGTCAGGTTCCCAAGAGGTACTGTGTGAGACAAGGATCCTGGTGCAGATGACTAACAGAGGGGATGCCCTCAGGATAGGGGAATAAAGAAAAGCAAGACAGAGCAGGGGAAAGAGACTTTTGAAAATATTGCTTCAGCCTGAACTGCATGGCTGTTAGTACTACCTAGAGGGAGAGGACAGTTTGACCCCTCCGAATCAGTCAGCAGATTAGCTACAGGATCCTAGCCCCTGGAACCCAAATCTCCAGATAGGGCAGCTATAAGCTACGAGGAACCAACACTTACCACCTGGAATCTGCGTGCACCAACCTGATGAAGGTGGTCTTAGAGGGGCACCAGCAGCATCCACAACACGGTTTGAAAATAACTTACTTCCTAATAAGGCTTATTTCTAAGCAGAACTGAGTAATACAGAAACTCATGTCAATGGCCTCAACAAGCAATACAAACCACTGGATTAACCAACTCTTCCATTCAGACCTAGGTTGGGACCCTCTACTACACTGCATAGGTACAAAGTGATGCGCAGGTACAGATTTTAAGAGACCCCTGAAATGTGGTTTACTTCAATGTATCAATGTATTGAGATACATGTAGGGAATTCATTAAATATCTATTATAAACACCAAACAGGAAATATATAGAACTCATAATTGCAAAAAACCAGATGAGTAATTTGAATGAGGTTAATATTTTGTAGGTAGGACATTAAAGTTTTCCCACTTACAGAACAGATATTTATTAGCTGGCAATATTTAGCTGAATAGATCTCAAAAATATTTATGCAGTTACCATATCAAAACTTTGTCTGAAGAGTATTGTTGTTAAAGCTCTATTAATATCTTAACAGACATTAGAAATTAACTCACTTACAGTGCTACCTTCATATACATGTTTAACCACAGTTTTGCCTGGGGAAATTGGGAGTGGCAATATCAAAAACCAATTTTCTCTCAGTTAATTACTTTCTAATTAAAAACTCACCTTAATTGAACCACTGTGCTGTTTTACTGTGGGAGTCTGACTGGAACTAAAGATAGATTTTAGACACAAAAAAATACTGCCAAAAAGAAACCCAGATCAAGGGGCTTTCAAAATAAGGATTCTTCAGAAGGATCAAGGTCAGGAAAGATAAGGAAATGTCACTGATTGCAGGGGACTAAGGATACAGAGTAAACTAAATGCAAGGTGTGATCCTGGATTGGATCCTAGAACAGAAAAAGCACAAGTAGAAAAACTGGCAAAATCTCAATAATGTAATTTCATTAGTAGTGTACCAACATTTCTCAGTTCTAATAACTGAACTCAAGTTATAGAATGTGTTGACATTTGAGGAAGTAAGGTGAAGGGTATATAAGAACGGTCTGTGCTCTTTTTGCAACCCTTCTATAAATCTAAGGTTGCTTCCAAGCAAAGCTTTTCTAAGACTAAATTGAAATATTCATAAAACTTCTGTCATAAAAATAATTTTCAAAGTATGAAAAAAATGGAACATCTTTCATTCTTAAAAAAAATATATTTTTAAGTCCACTAAATACAAAGAGCAAGTTTGCAGTATACTTGGCTACAATAAATACAGACTTGATGAAGGGGAAGGAAGTACACACACACACACACACACACACTATCAAAACAAATATCTGGGACTACTAACAAAGACATCGGTATCAGAATTCCATTCCAAATCTAAAGATTAGGCACTCTTTGGAATTTTCCAAAACAAAATTCAAGCTGTTCGAATTTCTGTTTTCATTCCAAATCTGCTCTGTAAACTGTCCTCATTCTTCCCACAAGCCTTTCTACATCTTTCACCAAGATTTAGTATTCCTAAATAATGGTTAAGTTCTTGCAGGCAACGTGCTAAACATTTATAAGCACTCTTACTACATTAACTGTCACTAATAACCCATGGGAGGTATGGACCGGCTTCTCTATATTGAAGAGAGAATGGAGACTTCGGGAAATTCTTTCAGTTGACCATAGTCCTATGTTATTTGAACTGTGGTCTATCTACACTCATCATTCTTATTCCATTATTTATCTCCATTTTCATCTAAAATCCCATTTCCTTTGGGGCTAATGCAATCGGACTTATCACTTATGTTGCCAACAACTTGTATTGACTCCTCTCCCATCCCATGCCCTGCCACCCAGTCTTTAGCTTCTCCACCACCAGCAATCTTTACTTCAACTTTGCTCAACCACAGTCTTCATGACTACACCTAGACCTTTTCATTATCTAAAAATGGTTCTACCTCAGGTATCATCATGTAATGCTCATGACTCTATTCTCAGACCCTCATTTTCTGTCTTTTCACTTGTCCTACTGCTGGACCACCATAGTGTTGACCTCAATAAGACCTATTTCTTGATCCCCTGTATGTTCTCCTAAAGCAGGTTAATTCTATGGATCATCATTTCCTACATTTACAGAAAAGCCAACTCATTTTTCTTCTCACATTCCCTAAAGTATTTATTTCAAACTTGCCCTTCCCCAAGAGCTATGAAACTACCATTTCAATATCATTTTCAGTAAGCAAATTTCAATTTCCTCTGTAAAAAGAAAACTTTCAATTTCTCGTTTCCCATATTACCAATTTATTTGCACACTAATCTTTCTGTATCAATTCTTGCATCCATCCAAAGATAATTCCATTCATTTATGCTCTGGATCTCCTTTCCTCTCACCTCCTGAAAGGGCATTGCATATCAATTATCCTTTTTCAATTCTGTCTCACTAAATTGTTCTCAGTTGGTTGGGTCTCAATATATAAACATGTTAATCCTTAATGGATTAAAATTAAAAGGAAAAAGCACCTTCCTTCAAACCTAGCTCTCCTTTATATATGGCTTCCTTTATTCTCCTTCACAGGTAACCTTTTAAAGAACTCTTTTCTACACCCGTTGCCACTTTGACAGTGCACAGACCACAGTGGATTTCTTTTCCGGTATTTGTTAAATATGTAAGATGTAACAAAATTTCCCAAACAGAGTTTGCTATTCCTGTTTAGAGACAAACTAGGAAACTGAGGTCATTTTCTGAAGGATGGAGCTGGAGCTAGAGATAATACTCACATCCCTAGCTGAGAGTACGAACAAACAAGATCCAGCCCCAGAGATGGATTCTTTAGGCAGTTCTAGTAACACAGGTATTCAAACATGGCCAAGCTGAAATCCACGATGTTTCCAGGGAGCACTAGCAGAATCACACACAACCTCAGTGACCTGGAATCAGGGTGGCATCTGGTCGAAGAGTGAACAGAGCTGAGATCTTACAGACTTCACTCACATTGTGGGAGTTTCTGTGATGCACTGTATCCACAGAGAGGAATGAAGGAATATACCTTCTCTAAACTGCATGAAGATACCAAATGGGTCAATAGCAGCCCTGACCTGGAAGCCAGGTGAAAGGAATATAGTCAAGTCAGCAGCTTTTAAAACACTGCAAGGGATTCTTCCTAAGTGTTGGATGGGGCCAGAAATTTCCACAAACAAGAAAGTCCGAAGTTTGCTACTATATTTTACACACCTTGACTCCATCCTAGACTGACAAAATACTAATAAAAATAACTACTTTCCATGTTTTCTTGGCAAAACTGAGGTGAGGGTGTGAAATAATCTTAATACTTCCTGCACATACATGCAACTAGTTAGAGCACTAAGGAGCAATCGAGCGAAGAATGGCAAACAGAATGGACACATATTCCACCAAGTTACAAACATTTGACTCACTATTTTCATTCATGGATGTGGATTTTACAAGACAGCATGCTCATTAAATTTACATACATCAAGTGGAGTGGGATAGTTAACACCATGGAGAGTCAGATTAAATTTAAAATGATTGACTATTCAGAGAATTAAGCGAATATGTACAAGCAGCAAGTTGAAGAGGGTCAGGTTTGAGGCAATTCACCCAGAGAGGAAAAAGCAATTCACCCAGACAGGCAGAGGCATGACGAGATAGAAAATGGATGCTGCAAAGACAGGATCGTCATAGACCCAAACATTCATATTGATCAATAAGCATGATATCAGAAGGTAAAAACTGGAAGCACAGCAATAGCAAGGCAAACATTAATTCTTATTAAGTCAAAAGAAATCATCTCATTTGAATAGTGTATTAGATTTCTGTTTCATGGGTTAAAACCAATAGAACTGTTCCTGGAAACAGTCTGCTTTGGTAACATTTTATCACGACAGCTATGAATTGGTTAAGCATTTTAACAGGTCCACAAGATTCCCTAATTACTTCTCCTGAGACTTCAGATCTCAACATTCTATAAGCACAATTTTACCCATTTCTTCTAAAAGTGTTCTTCTGTTCTTAACCACATTGGAATTCATCTTCCATACCACATGTCAAAGGTCCTGCTAATGTTTATCCCTACACTAAGGTAGTATTTAGTGAAAGATTTCATGATCTTATTCCAGGTCATTATAAACACTCATAGTACACACAAACTGAATCTATCTAGTTCTGTAATTTGTTTTATTCTTAGGTTAGGTTTAGAAAACCTTTATGAGATAAATACCTTGGAAAAAAGAGCTCACAATTAAGTGTATTACTACTTCATATTCAACATGTCCATAAATATGCTAACATTACAGAACAGCTTATCTTTCTTTTGACCATCATTTTTTACTATGTTCTTATACAGTAACCTTTTTTATATATAAATGTGATTGTAGAGAAGTTATATTTTTTGGTTTTCCCACTAGTAAGGTTGGATTTCCACTGTTCTAGCCACAGTATCTTTACTCAATCCCCATTAAAATTAATAGGAATTCAGATGGCTAGCTCATTAAAAGGATGGCAGGCATAAAACAGCATTTATCCAGAGACTGACAAAGAACTCACATATAATGTTCGACCAAATACTCTAACTGAAGCTTATAGCAAGTGTAAACTATCTTAATTTGAAACCAAATTTAAAACTGTCCTAGAGCCGTTATCAAAGAACAAAAAAAGAAGAAACTCATGCATTGCTTTTCTTCCATATACTTTAAGTTTTAGCCGAATAGACAAGAAATGAAATTAACATGCAGAGAGCTGCACAACTAATTTATTTTGAAATATCATCTTGCTGGAACTGTTCAAGCATATACCTAAGCACCTATAATCACAAACAATGGTTATGTGATCTTTTAGATAAGAACACAGCTACTGGTAAAAGTTTTTATTTGCTTTTCAACTTTTCTAAACAAATGGCTATTTCTTCACAAATTACATGAAGGATCGTCAGTGGACTGAAGATACAAAAGCCAACTTTTCTAGAGATGAAAGAAGACTGAGAAAAAGCCTTCACAGCTGGAAAAGAACAGACTTGCACACTTCCCCACTGGTGAAAGAGCATGCTTAAACATTATCATAACACTTATTCTTTTTAAAATTCCCCTAACCATTTTTATTGGTTCAGTGAACTCCCACCAGGCAAAATCCAATGCTCCTAAATCATTTATTTTCTCACTTATCTGGATCCAAAGAGAAACAACTAGGCATTGACATTATTCCCCCCTGACAAACACAGCCAATGAATCAACTTGACAGTTGCCTTATACTTCTATACTCTTTTCTTCTTCCACCTCCTCCAGTTTGGAATATTATTCCGATTGCTTTTAAACCACCTTTCCCTAAATTTTTCAATTTCTACCTAAAGGAAAGGGAAACGGTAACAACTAATAGATCAAAATGAACCATTCCCATGCAACCACTCTCATTTTATCTGGCCAACCCTAAATATACTTTTTAAGTTTTTAAGAAATAAAAAATGCTCATGATAGAAGTAGATTTGTAAAGAATGCTAATACTTGAAATAAGCTAACTGCTAGTAGCAATCTATAGCAGTCAATAAACAGAGAATTAACACAAAAGAGTCTTTGTTGGTTTCTCTTTTCATTCCAATTCCTGGGTAAGATATCACTTACACATCCAACACAATAGGCATTCATTTATATGACTAAAGAAAGAGCTATGTATAAACCCTTAACACGAAGGATTAAGGAGAAAAAAAAAAAATGACAGGGAAAGAAAAAGGATAAACTGTCCTTCACAAGTACCCACAGAGAGGAATAGAGTTAGCAAGATGAACATTCCTCCCACCAGCTGTACCATTTAAGTATCAAACATATTAGGTGGTTATACTTGACTTTTTACTTGATTTTATACTTTTATACTTGACCACATAGGTGGTCACACTTGATTTTATCAGTTCACCTGAGCTCTTCTTTCTTCGTCTGGACCTTAGATTTCAAATACATCTGAATAAAGCCAATAAGGACAAAAAGACATCTCAATATTTAACTGTCCGTGTACTAATTTCTATCATGTCATTGCTTAAACATGTGTTTACCAAGGTAGAAACAAACTCCGCAATACATGCAATATGCACCATGAGGGCACTAGGGAGATGGATATGAATCAAGTTAAATATCCATAGTCCACTGAAATATAGTTCTTAGAAAAAGTTTTTATACCAAAATTCTCATTAAAGAAGTTCTTCTAGTTCTCATAAATCAACAAGTAAAACAGAAATATCAGGGTCACTCATTTAGTCAGTAATGGAGGAGATACTCTGTTTAAGGAAAAAAAAAAAAAAAAAAAAAAAAGCAGGGGTCAAATATCTACCCTAAGGGAAGGCCAGTCTAGTGAGGAGCTAACCTTAACTCTAGTCACTGAAATACAAAACGAAAAGAGACCTCTACTAAACACTTTAGTAACAGAAAAATAGAACATATTAATTTGTTTTCTAGGGTTTTTAGAAAAAATCTTTATGGAACTGATCGTGTTTCACCTTCATTTTGACAGCAGAAGATGACATTGTTAAGAAAGTGGAGCCCTTACTGGGTAGGTACATAGAAATTGTGAAAGTAGCTTCTCAGTTCCCTAACTCAGAGGTTATTGTGTTTGGAATGAAATCTCAGATTTGAAAAACATTTAGGACTTTCAAGTACATGGTTTTAACCTTTTTTTTTTTTTTTATTGTAGAATTCTACTCAATATAATAAAGGAGTAAGAAACAAGTTTTTCACAAATATTCTGATTGGACACAAAAAATACAAAGCATTCAACAAACAGAAACTAATGAGAATTCCATAATGTTACTAGACACCAAAATTCATCAACAGAAGCTGACAATATTAGTTAAAAGATTTTTTACAGCTAGTTATATATTAGAAATAAACTAAAGAATAAACCTAATAGAAGATGTGCAAGGCCCATAGGGAGAAAAACCATAAATTTTTACGTTTAGGAACTGAAAATCTAAATAGAGATAACATATACAATATTCACAGATGGAAAAACTTAATATCACAAAAGTATCCACTTTGCCTAAATCCGTAAATTCACTGAAATTCCAATCAAGAACCCAACAGGGTTTACAGTGTAACTTAACTGATTCTAAAATTAATATAAAAACACAAAGTCTCAAGAATAGCCAAGACGATTTTGAATCGAGGGGGGGGGTCTTAGATACCAAGGCTTATTATACAGCTATAGTAATTAAGACAATGGATGTAAGTGAGAGCCAGACAAATAGACAAATGGACAAAATCAAGCCTCCAAAACAAACCCACATATGTGCAAAAACTTGATGTTTACCACTGGAGGTATTACAAATGAAGGATAAGAGGGACTATTAAAAATTTTTTTTTTCAACGTTTTTTAATTTATTTTTGGGACAGAGAGAGACAGAGCATGAACGGGGGAGGGGCAGAGAGAGAGGGAGACACAGAATCGGAAGCAGGCTCCAGACTCTGAGCTGTCAGCACAGAGCCCGACGCGGGGCTCGAACTCACGGACCGCGAGATCGTGACCTGGCTGAAGTCGGACGCTTAACCGACTGCGCCACCCAGGCGCCCCGGATAAGAGGGACTATTAAATCAATGCTGCTAGAAAAACCAGTTATCCATGTAGGAAAAAAAAAAAAAAAAAAACTGGATCCATATCATATAGACATAAAGATACAGAATCCTGAAATACAGAACAGATTTATGATGTCAGGATAGAGAAGGATTTCTTAAATATACAAAAAGCAAAGACCATAAAGAGATGGATAAATTGGACCATAGTGAATTTTCCATTTCTGTAGTCTAATCCATCTACCCCTAAAGAAAGTAAAAAGACAAGACTCAGCCTGGGACAAGATACTTTACAGCTTATAAACAGATACAAACATAAATCCAGATAGGTGACAAATTCTACAACTTAAAAAAAAAAAAAAAAAGACAAAAAACCCCAGTTACAAAACAGGCAAAAGATATGAACAAGTAATTTACAAAATAAACCAAAAGGCCAATAAATGTGTGAAGAGATATTCAAAATTCTTATGACCATTAAAAACTGACTTGTTTAAAGTATGAGGTAACCTGTTTACAACTTACAGATTTACACAATTAAAAAGTTTTATAGTACCAATTCAAATTCAGAGACCTACAAATTAACCAAGAGGAATCTTCAAAAATGTCAAATTCATAAAATACAAGGAGAGACTGAGGACTATTTCAGAACAAAGGAAATGTTAAAAATTTGACAGCTGAATGAAACACAGGATTCTACACTACACTCGTCTTCTATAAAGACCATTTTTGGTATTACTGAGGATTAGTTGATAGAAAATGATCACTGTTAACTTCCTGACTTAGGTGGTTAGAAGGATGTCCTTATTTGTAAGGACTAATACTAAAGAATACTAAAGAATTAAGAGATTATGGGGCATGGAGTCAGCAACTTACCACCAAATGGTTAGGAAAAAAGTTTCTATACATTGGTCATTATTATACAGAAAAAGTTTAACATAGGAATGAAACCATCAGGTTCAGGTTAATGTTCACCTTTGGGAATTAAGGGAAAAAAATGGAATGAAGAGTATACAAGGTACTTCAATTATATCTGTGGTGGTGGTTGTTAGATTGTGTTCTATTTTTTGTGTATTTGATTCAACATTACACAGTGAAAACTGTTTCAAAATCAAACTGTGAATACCTTTACTACTACCTACATCTCCCTACATTAGAAGCCAATATATGTGTTAAACAGGTCATCTAAGCTCTTAATACCAGCAGACACCTCAAGCACATACTTAAGGGATAATGATGGCTTTTTATAAATGTGCTCTCTACTACATTCGATAAAGGCTGACAAACATCTTCCCAAGAAACGATTAGGCCATCAATACTCAAACTTAAGTAGTTTGTGCAATCTTAGGGGACCATTTCTTCCATACTTACAAATGATGACAGGAAATCCAGAATTTGAAAACTTTGTCAGAATAATTTTATCATCATTGGCACTGATTTAATGCCTGTTAATGATCACATCTAGATAGAGGACCATTCTTGCATAGCTTTCATTCTCTCAGAGAGAAGATATCAAAACAAACAAGAAGAGATGAATGCATAAAATTTCTCTTCCTATTCATTTTAAGGTTTTTGTCTAATTTGGAAAACTGGCAATTAAAGCTAATTTCCACCTAGACATAGAATTACAGGTAAAAAGAAATGTGGGATCTTAGAAATCTTAAAGGTTAGGAAAATGCACTTAATAGGCAATTGTTTAAGATAAACCAGTTGAATGCTGCTGTATGGGTTTAATCTAGTGGGAAGACCTATCGGAGTAACAAAGGATAAGTTCTACAAGGGATTTATACACAAGCAGCTGTGAGGCAGGTTTAATGAGTGCTAGGTCTGATAGGACATGGGAAAGGGTCTGAGAAGAGTCATCTCTGGGCCAGGATTTACAGTAATGAATAGCAGTCATGGAAGGGTGGCTGGAAGACCAGTGCATTAGCCCGGGGAAGAGGTAATGAAAGGTTCAACAGAGGACAAACAAAATCAGGGCCTAAGAAGCACAGAAATGAATGGATGTGACCAATGCCTGAGGGGGATCAGAAAAGATTCCCAGATCTCAGTGTGGGCTCCTGAGAGAGAACTAAGCAAGGAGCAGTTTGGTGGGGTATTTTTCGTTTTGTTTAAAAGAACATGACAGAAAGGGGAGGTCAACACAATGGGAACATAGGTCATTACCAACATCAGTACCCCCTACAAAGGCCATTAACTATTATTCATAGGCAAGACAGCACTGTGAAAATCCCAGAAACCAGGAGTAAAGGTGAAACATGCCCCCGACTGAAGAGATAGATAAAGACAGTATTAGAATCACATAAACAGGACACCTAAAGGAAACCAAGTTCGTTCTAGTAACTGATCCTAAAGAACTAGAGGTCTATCAACTGGCCAAAAACTGAGAATAATCCTCTGTAAAGAGTTAAGAGTTCTTCGAGGGGCACCTGGGTGGCTTAGTCAGCTGGGCATCTGACTCTTGATGTGGGCCTAGGTCATGATACCAGGGTGGTAGGATTGAACCCCACATTGGACCCAGTGCTAAGCATGGAAGCTGCTAGGATTTTCTCTGCCTTGTTCACTCTGGCCCTTTCCCCCACATGCTCTCACTCTTAAAAAAAAAAAAAAAAAAAAAAAAAAATCTACAAAAACAGACAACTAAATGAAATTAGAAGGTATATAAGCAAAACTAGTTCAAAGAACTAAAACCATCAAAAAAAAAAAAGGCAAAGTCAATATATTCAAAGGTCAGTCATTTGAAATTATCTACTCAAAGGAGCAAAAAGAAAATAAAAAATACCTATGGGACATCAACAAGAGAAATATCCACTGTGGAAATCTCCAGAGAAAAGAGAAAGGTACAGAAAGTCTCAAGTGATAATGGCTGAAAACTTCCCTAACTTGGGGTGAGAAATAGACATCCAGATTCAAAAGGTCCAAGGACTTCCAAAAAAGTTGAACCCAAAAGGGGCTACGCTGAGACACATTATAATTAAATGGCCAAAAGTAACAAAGAATTTGGAAAGCATGAAGGGACTAGTCACAAATAAGGGAGCCCCTGAGACTATTAGCAGATTACCCTGCAATATATTTATATATATGTACACAAATATATATAAATATATATACATTTATATATAGATTTATATTTATATATAGATTTATATATATAAATAAAGGAGATTATATACATAATACATATATAACACAATGTTAGATGTCAACTATATCTCAATAAAGTTGGAAAAATATCAAAAGAAACTGATGAGGTCAGTTTCTGGTTTCTTGAGGTGTATATCTTTTACAGAGTTTGATTATAGCTGCTCTTCTGAAGACATAGCAAAACATCAGACTACTGGGGAGATGCCAACATAAAAGGGCTCCCATCCCCCATGAGAAATGTGTAGGGAAACAAAGAGGATGAAAAAAAAGCAAGAGGGCCAGAGGCAATACCTTGAAGAAATACAAATCAGAAAAGGAAACCTGGAAACTGGTAAAAACGGGCCAGAGAAGAGGAAAATCCGAAGTAAAGGAGTGTCATGGTAGCTAAAGGAAAAAGTAATGCAGACAGGAGCAAGTGGTCAGCAGTATTACAGGTAAAATCGGACGACTAGGAGGGCACTTACAGTTAGGAGAATAGCAAAAACTACCAATTATTGGTAGCAAGAGCCAAAGTAGTTTATACTTTACAGAGGACAGACTCTGAAGGGAACAAGGCAAAGGACAGGAGTGAGGGGCCAAGAATACATGAGCTTCCCATGGACAAGATGTGGATCCCAGGGAAGCAGCAGCCCTGGGCCATCAGAGAGGTGCTGTGTCCTGAAGGCGACTCCAGCAGAGGAATGGGCTCATGGAAAACTGGGCAGAAGGCCAAAGGAGACATCACCAGTGACAAGGGAATTATAGGTGAAACTGGAGGGCAGGTGGGCACAAAAATGCCACAGGAGAAAACAATCAGCATTTGTAATCTCCTATACCTGTAACAGGCAAAATCATGCCCTAATCTCTGGATCCTACAAATAAGTTCTATTACACGGCAAAGGAGACTTTGCAGATGTAACATTATTTTGAGTTATCTGGGTGAGAACATAATCTAATACATGAGCCCTTAAAAGCAGACAACTCTGTATAGATGGAGACAAGAGGTGACACAGAAGGGAAGTCCTAGAAATTCTAAGCAGGAGATGGATTTGATGTAACGGAGAGATAGAGGCCCACACGAAGGATAGGAAAGAGGCCTCTGGAAGTTAAGGCAGCCCCCAGAGGACAGTCAGCCAAGAAACCAGGACCTCAATCCTACAATAGCAAGGAACTGGATTCTGCCACCATGAACTTGGAAAAGGTTCTTCCCAAAGCATCGGTAAGAGCCCAGCCATCACATACTGATTTTGGCCTTGTGAAACCAGAGAGGGCAGCTGAGCCAACCTGGACTTCTGACCCACAGAACTATGAGACAGCATATTGGCGTCTTAAAGCCACACATCTGTGAAATTGTGTAAATTGTTACAGCAGCAATAAAAACTAACATTACCCAGGGCACCACTGCCAGATTATCAACACCCGAGGCCTGAAGCATCTTCTTATTCCTCCTTTCCTCACCTCCCATCAAGTCCTGGAGGAGACAGATGCAGGCTGGAGAGTAGAGCACGGAAAAGTAAGGTAGGAAAATGGAAGAGACCAACCTTGCTCCCCAACAGCAGCCCGCACTAGAGACTACAAGTGGAGCCAGCCTGAAAAGGGGCAAGAGGGAAACTTCTTCTGGATGAAAATTGTTTGCATTAAACTAGGATTTTTTTCTGTTTAATCTGAAAGCCAACAGAAAGCTCTGGGACCTGCCTGGGATTTCATCTAGGGGAAAGAAAGAATAAGCCAAGGAGACTGGTTTAAAGAGCCAACAGCTAGAATGAACGAGTCACTTTCAGCTTGTACCTACCATGCTGAACTCATTCAAAAACCAGTTAACATAGACCCACAGTGAGTTCAAGAGTGAACACTGAAACTTGATTTCTAGAAATTAAAGTTGTATACACAAGGATGTTAACACAGCTATTTTACAAACCTAGATTCATAGAGAAACCAACATGGGCTTTCAGGTAACAATTCTACTTTTACCAAAAGACAAATGGGAGAAAGAGCTATTAAGTAGTCTAAGTATTCATCACTACTTAAAAAACAAAAACAAAAAACAAACAAACAAAAAAACCCACTAAAACTATTACCTAGAGACCAAGTAAATCCATCTCCAATATAAAAGTAAAATGAGTACAAATATTGAAGTATTACCCTGTACCTCCTCATTAAATAATCAAGTCAGCACACTATCTTAAGAAAAAAAGGCTCTGTAAAAACAGTTTTTACTTCATGTGAAAATTACTTCAATACCTTTGATAAGGTTAAATAAGGCTTTAAAAATTGCACAATGTCAAAACTAAGAATTTAGATGCAAATTTTCAATGGTAGGAAGCCCCTGTAGGTGCAAAGGCCAAGATATTAAGATTATAGATTCGATATGGCTTCTTCAGAAGAATACTCATACTACAGATAGGTAGGTGCAAGTTTAAAAAAAAAAAAAAAAAATCAAACCCAACCCTGCATCTAGCATTCTCTACAGACACAGGAACAGCTTTAAATTTGTCAAAAATAAGGTACCCTGAAAAGCCTGAGAAATATCACTCATTACATTTAAAGAAGGGAAAAGACCCTTCTCAGCTTCAGAACCATCAGTGGATTCTACCCCCCCAATGTATTGTGATGTGGTCAAGCAATGAGAAAGGAAAGACAAGAACCCAGTCCTCACTTTAAGATGACCTTAGTTCTGACAAACTCGTTTATTAGCAAATTGGGCAGCCCTGACCCATCAACAATTTCATTTTACTTCTGCTGAGTAAAAGGAGTTTGATTGCAAACGATCTTCTGCCAACAGGGATACCTGTTTAAGATTTAACAAGTGATCAGGCCCAGTTATTAAATATGTATTCTATAAACATTCCAAAGATGTCAATATCCTTCTGCCCTATACATAACTACAAACTGATAGTCTTACACTTCTCCTAAGAATAACTGAAAAACAGTTCAAGTAATCATGTTCAGTACAGAATGCCACTGACTATATTCAGTACTTTCTAGGTAGTTGTACTTTTAATGGCTTATGGTGATAAAATGTGGCCTTGTAAACATCTAACATCAATAGCCTACTCAGTCTGCTTACTCAGATGGCACCAGCAATTATGATCAAAAAGAAAAATTTCTTCAAAGTAGTCACAAGGAAATGAAAAAAAGTACCATTCTAGAATCTCATAGGTAATTTATTTATATGCATGGTTCCACATACACTACATGGGATGAAGGAGTAGCTAAGGGCACTTTATTATCTTGAGTCCTCAAAGGTAATATTGAAGAGAACTACCTTTATACAAGCCTCATTAACAGAGGCAAAGACTAGGGGAAAAAAAAAAAAAGTGCCGACCTCGCCGTCTGCGATCTCGGACGCTGACCGTGCTCAGCCCTCTCTCCACACCGGAGCTGCATTGCTTTGTTTAACCTCTGCCAAGCCATTTCGCACAAACTCTTGTTGCCCCAATTCTGATGAGCCACCAGTTTGATGGCTGAGGCGTTCTTGAGATGGTTTTCCTGGTCCTGTAACCGTCATTTCTTGCAGAGCTCTGTAGTGGTGAGATTGGACCTCCTAACCCTACGGATACGACAGTATTGCAAAATGGCACTTTGAGCCTCTTTCTTCCTCATTGGTTGTCCATCATCTTCACCCCTACACCAGGTGGGACTGGTTTATTTGCCTGGGTTCCGGAAGATGGCGGCGTAGGAGGACGCGGGGCTCACCGCGCGTCCTGCCGATCACTTAGATTCCACCTACACCTGCCTAAAGAACCCAGAAAACCGCCAGAGGATTAGCAGAAGGGAGTCTCCGGAGTCAAGCGCAGACTAGAGGCCCACGGAAGAGGGTAGGAAGGGCGGCGAGGCGGTGCGCGCTCCACGGACTGGCGGGAGGGAGCCGGGGCGGAGGGGCGGCTCGCCGGCCAAGCGGAGCCCCCGAGTCTGGCTGGCAAAAGCGGAGGGGCCGGACAGACTGTGTTCCGACAGCAAGCGCGACTTAGCGTCTGGGAGGTCAGAAGTTAACAGCTCTGCTCGGAAAGCGGGAAGGCTGGAGGACAAAGGGAGGGAGAGCTGCTGAGCCCCCGGACGGCAGAGCTCAGCTTGGCGGGGAACAAAGGCGCCAGCGCCATCTCCCCCGCCCATCCCCCAGCCAAAATCCCAAAGGGAACCAGTTCCTGCCAGGGAACTTGCTCGCTCCGCGCAAACACCCAACGCTGTGCTTCTGCGGAGCCAAACCTCCGGCAGCGGATCTGACTCCCTCCCGCTGCCACAGGGCTCCTCCTGGAGTGGATCACCTAAGGAGAAGCGAGCTAAGCCTGCCCCTCCACCCCCCGTGCACCTTGCCTACCCACCCCAGCTAATACGCCAGATCCCCAGCAACACAAGCCTGGCAGTGTGCAAGTAGCCCAGACGGGACACGCCACCCCACAGTGAATCCCACCCCTAGGAGAGGGGAAGAGAAGGCACACACCAGTCTGACTGTGGCCCCAGCGGTGGGCTGGGGGCAGACATCAGGTCGGACTCTGGCCCCGCCCACCAACTCCAGTTATACACCACAGCACAGGGGAAGTACCCTGCAGGTCCTCACCACTCCAGGAACTATCCAAAATGACCAAACGGAAGAATTCCCCTCAGAAGAATCTCCAGGAAATAACAACAGCTAATGAACTGATCAAAAAGGATTTAAATAATATAACAGAAAGTGAATTTAGAATAATAGTCATAAAATTAATCGCTGGGCTTGAAAACAGTATACAGGACAGCAGAGAATCTCTTGCCACAGAGATCAAGGGACTAAGGAACAGTCACGAGGAGTTGAAAAACGCTTTAAACGAAATGCAAAACAAAATGGAAACCACAACGGCTCGGCTTGAAGAGGCAGAGGAGAGAATAGGTGAACTAGAAGATAAAGTTATGGAGAAAGAGGAAGCTGAAAGAAAGAGAGATAAAAAAATTCAGGAGTATGAGGGGAAAATTAGAGAACTAAGTGATACACTAAAAAGAAATAATATACGCATAATTGGTATCCCAGAGGAGGAAGAGAGAGGGAAAGGTGCTGAAGGGGTACTTGAACAAATTATAGCTGAGAACTTCCCTGAACTGGGGAAGGAAAAAAGCATTGAAATCCAACAGGCACAGAGAACTCCCTTCAGACGTAACTTGAATCGATCTTCTGCACGACATATCATAGTGAAACTGGCAAAATACAAGGATAAAGAGAAAATTCTGAAAGCAGCAAGGGATAAACGTGCCCTCACATATAAAGGGAGACCTATAAGACTCGTGACTGATCTCTCCTTTGAAACTTGGCAGGCCAGAAAGGCTTGGCACGATATCTACAGTGTGCTAAACAGAAAAAATATGCAGCCGAGAATCCTTTATCCAGCAAGTCTGTCATTTAGAATAGAAGGAGAGATAAAGGTCTTCCCAAACAAACAAAAACTGAAGGAATTTGTCACCACGAAACCAGCCCTACAAGAGATCCTAAGGGGGATCCTGTGAGACAAAGTACCAGAGACATCACTACAAGCATAAAACATACAGACATCACAATGACTCTAAACCCATATCTTTCTATAATAACACTGAATGTAAATGGATTAAATGCGCCAACTAAAAGACATAGGGTATCAGAATGGATAAAAAAACAAGACCCATCTATTTGCTGCCTACAAGAGACTCATTTTAGATCTGAGGACACCTTTAGATTGAGAGTGAGGGGATGGAGAACTATTTATCATGCTCCTGGAAGCCAAAAGAAAGCTGGAGTAGCCATACTTATATCAGACAAACTAGACTTTAAATTAAAGGCTGTAACAAGAGATGAAGAAGGGCATTATATAATAATCACAGGGTCTATCCATCAGGAAGAGCTAACTATTATAAATGTCTATGCGCCAAATACCCGAGCCCCCAGATATATAAAACAATTACTCATAAACATAAGCAACCTTATTGATAAGAATGTGGTCATTGCAGGGGACTTTAACACCCCACTTACAGAAATGGATAGATCATCTAGACACACAGTCAATAAAGAAACAAGGGCCCTGAATGATACATTGGATCAGATGGACTTGACAGATATATTTAGAACTCTGCATCCCAAAGCAACAGAATATACTTTCTTCTCGAGTGCACATGGAACATTCTCCAAGATAGATCATATACTGGGTCACAAAACGGCCCTTCATAAGTTTACAAGAATTGAAATTATACCATGCATACTTTCAGACCACAATGCTATGAAGCTTGAAATCAACCACAGGAAAAAGTCTGGAAAACCTCCAAAAGCATGGAGGTTAAAGAACACCCTACTAACGAATGAGTGGGTCAACCAGGCAATTAGAGAAGAAATTAAAATATATATGGAAACAAACGAAAATGAAAATACAACAATCCAAACGCTTTGGGATGCAGCGAAGGCAGTCCTGAGAGGAAAATACATTACAATCCAGGCCTATCTCAAGAAACAAGAAAAATCCCAAACACAAAATCTAACAGCACACCTAAAGGAAATAGAAGCAGAACAGCAAAGGCAGCCTAAACCCAGCAGAAGAAGAGAAATAATAAAGATCAGAGCAGAAATAAACAATATAGAATCTAAAAAAACTGTAGAGCAGATCAACGAAACCAAGAGTTGGTTTTTTGAAAAAATAAACAAAATTGACAAACCTCTAGCCAGGCTTCTCAAAAAGAAAAGGGAGATGACCCAAATAGATAAAATCATGAATGAAAATGGAATGATTACAACCAATCCCTCAAAGATACAAACAATTATCAGGGAATACTATGAAAAATTATATGCCAGCAAATTGGATAACCTGGAAGAAATGGACAAATTTCTAAACACCCACACTCTTCCAAAACTCAATCAGGAGGAAATAGAAAGCTTGAACAGACCCATAACCAGCGAAGAAATTGAATCGGTTATCAAAAATCTCCCAACAAATAAGAGTCCAGGACCACATGGCTTCCCAGGGGAGTTCTACCAGACATTTAAAGCAGAGATAATACCTATCCTTCTCAAGCTATTCCAAGAAATAGAAAGGGAAGGAAAACTTCCAGACTCATTCTATGAAGCCAGTATTACTTTGATTCCTAAACCAGACAGAGACCCAGTAAAAAAAGAGAACTACAGGCCAATATCCCTGATGAATATGGATGCAAAAATTCTTAATAAGATACTAGCAAATCGAATTCAACAGCATATAAAAAGAATTATTCACCATGATCAAGTGGGATTCATTCCTGGGATGCAGGGCTGGTTCAACATTCGCAAATCGATCAACGTGATACATCACATTAACAAAAAAAAAGAGAAGAACCATATGATCCTGTCAATCGATGCAGAAAAGGCCTTTGACAAAATCCAGCACCCTTTCTTAATAAAAACCCTTGAGAAAGTCGGGATAGAAGGAACATACTTAAAGATCATAAAGGCCATTTATGAAAAGCCCACAGCTAACATCATCCTCAACGGGGAAAAACTGAGAGCTTTTTCCCTGAGATCAGGAACACGACAGGGATGCCCACTGTCACCGCTGTTGTTTAATATAGTGCTGGAAGTTCTAGCATCAGCAATCAGACAACAAAAGGAAATCAAAGGCATCAAAATTGGCAAAGATGAAGTCAAGCTTTCGCTTTTTGCAGATGACATGATATTATACATGGAAAATCCGATAGACTCCACCAAAAGTCTGCTAGAACTGATACATGAATTCAGCAAAGTTGCAGGATACAAAATCAATGTGCAGAAATCAGTTGCATTCTTATACACTAACAATGAAGCAACAGAAAGACAAATGAAGAAACTGATCCCATTCACAATTGCACCAAGAAGCATAAAATACCTAGGAATAAATCTAACCAAAGATGTAAAAGATCTGTATGCTGAAAACTATAGAAAGCTTATGCAGGTAATTGAAGAAGATATAAAGAAATGGAAAGACATTCCATGCTCATGGATTGGAAGAATAAATATTGTCAAAATGTCAATACTACCCAAAGCTATCTACACATTCAATGCAATCCCAATCAAAATTGCACCAGCATTCTTCTCGAAACTAGAACAAGCAATCCTAAAATTCATATGGAACCACAAAAGGCCCCGAATAGCCAAAGTAATTTTGAAGAAGAAGACCAAAGCAGGAGGCATCACAATCCCAGACTTTAGCCTCTACTACAAAGCTGTCATCATCAAGACAGCATGGTATTGGCATAAAAACAGACACATAGACCAATGGAATAGAATAGAAACCCCAGAACTAGACCCACAAACGTATGGCCAACTCATCTTTGACAAAGCAGGAAAGAACATCCAATGGAAAAAAGACAGTCTCTTTAACAAATGGTGCTGGGAGAACTGGACAGCAACATGCAGAAGGTTGAAACTAGACCACTTTCTCACACCATTCACAAAAATAAACTCAAAATGGATAAAGGACCTGAATGTGAGACAGGAAACCATCAAAACCTTAGAGGAGAAAGCAGGAAAAGACCTCTGTGACCTCAGCCGTAGCAATCTCTTACTCGGCACATCCCCAAAGGCAAGGGAATTAAAAGCAAAAGTGAATTACTGGGACCTTATGAAGATAAAAAGCTTCTGCACAGCAAAGGAAACAACCAACAAAACTAAAAGGCAACCAACGGAATGGGAAAAGATATTTGCAAATGACACATCGGACAAAGGGCTAGTATCCAAAATCTATAAAGAGCTCATCAAACTCCACACCCGAAAAACAACCCAGTGAAGAAATGGGCAGAAAACATGAATAGACACTTCTCTAAAGAAGACATCCGGATGGCCAACAGGCACATGAAAAGATGTTCAACGTCGCTCCTTATCAGGGAAATACAAATCAAAACCACACTCAGATACCACCTCACGCCAGTCAGAGTGGCCAAAATGAAGAAATCAGGAGACTATAGATGCTGGAGAGGATGTGGAGAAACAGGAACCCTCTTGCACTGTTGGTGGGAATGCAAATTGGTGCAGCCGCTCTGGAAAGCAGTGTGGAGGTTCCTCAGAAAATTAAAAATAGACCTACCCTATGACCCAGCAATAGCACTGCTAGGAATTTATCCAAGGGATACAGGAGTACTGATGCATAGGGGCACCTGTACCCCAATGTTTACAGCGGCACTCTCAACAATAGCCAAATTATGGAAAGAGCCTAAATGTCCATCAACTGATGAATGGATAAAGAAATTGTGGTTTATATACACAATGGAATACTACGTGGCAATGAGAAAAAATGAAATATGGCCTTTTGTAGCAACATGGATGGAACTGGAGAGTGTGAATATAAGTGAAATAAGCCATACAGAGAAAGACAGATACCATATGGTTTCACTCTTATGTGGATCCTGAGAAACATAACAGAAACCCATGGGGGAGGGGAAGAAAAAAAAAAAAAAAAAAAGAGGTTAGAGTAGGAGAGAGCCAAAGCATAAGAGACTGTTAAAAACTGAGAACAAACTGAGGGTTGATGGGGGGTGGGAGGGAGGGCAGGGTGGGTGATGGGTATTGAGGAGGGCACCTTTTGGGATTAGCACTGGGTGTTGTATGGAAACCAATTTGACAGTAAATTTCATATATTAAAAAAATAAAAAAAATAAAAAAAATAAAGTGCCTGCTTTGGCAACACATGTCCTAAATCTGGAAAAAAAAATGTTTTTCAAAGCTGAAATTATATCAACTCATGGGAACAAAAGACTTAATAAGGAGTTATACACGTGTAGTTAATTAAAACCAAAATTAGCACTTCACCAAGAGCTGACATAACAGGAAATAATGTCCCAAGCCTACGGTTCATGTAAAACAATACTAACAAAACGTATGTTCAGTGATGAAAAGTTAGTAATCACTAACACTGTAATTCTTCATTTATGGAGACACAAACCAGGCATGCTCTCTTTCTGGGGTCTTCTGAAGCTCCATGTATAATGCTGGACACAAATACTTGATGAATAGAAAATAAGGCAGTATAATAGTAAATATTTTGTTGATTCTAGTTGAGTAATAAAGAGGACCAACTATTAACTTTCTCAAATTTCAAACACATCTTACACTCTAAAGTAAATAAGTACATTTCCCTAAGAAGTAACAAGACTGTCAAAACCAGTAAGTGAAATAAATATAAAATAAACCCAGACTGGGAGGGTGCCTGGGTGGCTCAGTGGGTTAAGCATCCAACCCCCCCACTTTTTTTTTTTTTAAGTTTTACTCATTTATTGGGGGGGGGGGAGGGGCAAAAAGAGAGAGAGGGAGAGAAAATCTCAAGTAAGCTCCACACTCAGCACAGAGCACAACATGAGGCTCTATCTAATGACCACAAGATCACAACCTGAGCTGATATCAAGAGTTGGCCACTTAACGCCACCCTGGTGCCCTTAAGTGTCCAAATCTTAATTTTGGCTCAGGTCATGATCTCATGATTCATGAGTTTGAGCCCCGTGTTGAGCTCTGTGCTGACAGCAAAGTGTCTGCTTGGGTTTCTCTCTCCCTCTCCCTCTGAGCCAACCCACCCTCCCCCCACCTCCCACCCCTGCTCACTCACAACTCGCTTGCTCTTTCTCTTTCAAAATAAATGTGAATAGGGGCACCTGGGGGTCAGTCAGTTAAGCGTCCAGCTTCAGCTTGGGTCACATTCTCATAGTTGGGGAGTTCAGCTAAGTCCTCTAAGTCCATCTTCTCTACTAAATTTCCCTAAGCTGCTGCAATAACCTTTCCACTCTGGCTTCCCCTAAAGCTAATGAGATATCTCAAAAATTAATTTCTTCCCACTCTGAACTGCTGAAGAACTTAACCATTAACTACCACCTTTTGGCAATTCTTACTTAATTTTTCCAATGTTTGCTTTGAACCCTAGGAAATAAGCAACTTGAGGGTAAGAACTATATATGTAACTATTTAGATGCAATTGGCATTCATTTTGTGATAAACAATTATGAACATGGTTAATATAGCAAGCTAAATTAATTTGACCAACAACCCACTTAAAAGTTATAAGCAGAGTCACTGCTTTGTGGAACCAACTTGAAGGCAGCTTCTAAATACCAGTGTGTGTCTCCAGAAAAGGCACACCCCAAAATAAGTTTTAGTCTCCTCAGATATCAATGCTCTAAGACTATATGAACCTGGTTATCCTGAGAACTAAGAAAGGAATCAAACAAACAAAAACAAAATAAACACACCTAACAACATACACAGCACCGTGACCATCATTCTAAAATGCAAATGAACCCAGACAGACCACTTAGATAATCTTTGAGATTCAAAATATATCACTGGATACTTCAGTAAAATACATAAAAACAGAAAACCTCTTAAGAAAAAAAAAAAACAACAACAACTACTGTGCTAATTTTTCTCTGGTTCTTATTTTTTGTAATCCTGGAGCTCTGAACACCTCATGTGCTATCTTCAATGACATCAGAAATCACCCTATGGAACAGGGGTCTTAAGTGTTATTGTTCTATTAATATGATTAGAAGCTAAGGTTTTAACGTCAACCATTTTATGAAAAACCACAATTCTTACCATCATCTTTTCGAAGAGTTTTAAGACTTCACTCTCTGACAGTGGCTTTGGAATGTTTTCCATCATCTCTGAAGAACAATCATTGCTTGCAAATGCAGTCTTCAGGTTGGAAAGTGGAGGTCTCTCCTTTTTGCTTCCTGGAATTCGTATGCTGGCAAATTTGTCCAGCTACAAAGGTAAAAAGTAGCATGTTATGTTAGTATTTCCTTCAACAATATTTATCTAATTACCAAAATAAGAAAACCCACACGGTGGATCACATTATCACTATGATTTCATCCCAAGGCATTCAACACTAGAATCTTCAAAATTTTTTTACAAAAACAGAAATATGAAAATTTTTCAGTAACCATCCTGTCTAAAGGCAGAAGAGAAATCAGACAACCTCCAAAGATTCCTTGTAATCTTAAATTATAGACTTAAGATTGTAACGACAAGTGAACTTTGCTTTACGGATTAACAAACTAAGCAGTTTAAAAAGGTAACTGGACTAATTTAGTGGTTGGCAATCAAACTAATATTTAGTATCCTAGTCCTCAGCCCCCTTGTCCAGTACCCTTTTTCATAGTGCATGCCACACTCCTGAAAAAACAAAACGTGATTTAGGAATTCTAAGAGTTGAATTCTACTTATATCTCCAGAGCTAGTTGTTCTGGTAAATACCACATTTCTCCTCATTCAGGCTGGTCTGTATTTGAATTTCATGAACAACTATAAAGTACGATGGCTGAAGCCTCAGGAAATAAAGCTGGGTTTTTGTGGTAATGGGATTTCTTCTATTAGATCAAATAGTTCACTGATATTTGAAAGTGTATAGACATTAATTTATAAACCTAATTCCATATTCATTGAATATCGCTTGATTTCACAAATTCTATTCATCACATAAAACCCACACTCAAAGTTTCAAGTGGTAACAGTCAAAAACGCAAAATGTCTTAAAGAGGCTAATAGAAGTAAGTATACTCAAAAAACAATGGTTCTGTGAATTGTTCAATGTAACTATACGTTACACTGTTCTTACCATAATGTAGGTAATATACAGACGTATGCTCTTCAGGGCAGCCACTAGCCATTTGTGGTTATTTAAATGTAAATTAGAATTTCAGTTCCTTAAAAGCCTAAATGTCCATCAACTGATGAATGGATAAAGAAGATGTGGTTTATATATACAATGGAATACTACTTGGCAATGAGAAGGAATGAAATCCTGCCATTTGCAGCAACGTGGATAGAACTGGAACGTATTATGCTAAGTGAAATAAGCCAGTCATAGAAAGATCATATATTTTGACTTCTGTGTGGATCTTGAGAAACTTAACAGAGACCATGGGGGAAGGGAAAGGGGAAAAAAACTAAATAGTTACAAACAGAGAGGTAGGGAGGCAAACCATAAGAGACTCTTAAATACAGAAAATAAACTGAGGGCTGATGCGGGGTGGGGGAGAGGGGAAAGTGGGTGATGGGCAGCGAGGAGGGCACTTGTTGGGATGAGCACTGGGTATTGTATGGAAGTCAATTTGACAATAAATTGTATATAAAAAAAAAAAGTTCAGTTCCTTAGTTACACTAGCCCCATATCAAAAGCCACATGTGGCTAGTCAAAGTACATATATAACATTTCTACTATCACAGAATGTTCTATTGGATAGCACTAGGATTTCATTAAGACGCGAAGATAGCAATGTTTATCTTTCAAAATAAATCTTTAAATTCTCTGAGAGTAAAGCCTAAGAAATATGCCATGTACTGCATTCACACACGGTCCACCTAACATGACCTAATCATTAAAGTACTAAGAATATGACAGCTTCCAGTAGCATTTAGAAAGTCACAAAACACTACCACTACTCTCATCCTAACAACAAAAACAAGCCAGAAAACTTCCAAAATTATAGTTGTTGTTTTCAACCCATCAGGGAGCGGAGGACACTATGAAACCTGGAAGAACTATCACAAAGTGACAAGCTGCTTTTATCCCTGACAAACAGCTACAGACTAAGAAGTTCAACAAGGGCAAAGAAAAAACAGCCTAATTTTTAACGCACTATTGGCAGCCACATGGGTGCCGGCATGAGAAACATTACTAGAATTCCAAGGAGACTAATCAAGGAACAAGTCTCCACCCACCTACCGACACTTTCCCTCAGGTCTTCAACTACTTGGGGTAGGACGCCAATGGCTGGAGGGAAGGCAAGGTGTCCTGAGCCATGTAATGTCTGGGGAGGCCTCTTCCCATGCAAAGCCACTGCCCTCCCAAACACTCTGACCTAGGTAAAAGACAGCCACCTGGGTGGCTCAGTTGGTTAAGCATCTGACTTCAGCTCAGGTCATGATTTCTCAGTTCGTAAGTTCGAGCCCCGCATCAGGCTCTGTGCTGACAGCTCAGAGCCTGGAGCCTGCTTCAGATTCTCTGTCTCCCTCTCTCTCCCTGTCCCTCCTCCGCTTGTGCTCTCTCCCTCTCCCTCAAAAGCAAATAAACAAACGTTTTAAAAAAAAAAAAAAAAAAAAGACGGGAAAGAAATCCCAAAGACACAATCTGGACCTTCAGAGAATAAATGACAGTGGCCACCCGATGGTTGGCTGGGGACAGATACCAGATCAAAGAGACTTCTTGAAGAAACAGAGCCAGAAGTGCAACTGCAAACACAAAGAACTCTGCACTAATTCTGAAAAGGGCATCAGAACTTTAAAACAGAGTTATCCCAGTCTTGAAAGCTAGTTGTTCAGTTGTAAAGCCAAAAGTAGAACGCCAGAATCTCCTTAGTGCTAAGAAACTTTTGAAGCCCCAGAAGACACTAATCAAACTAAAGCAGCACCTTTGGCAAGCCCATCTCCACCAGAGAGCATAATCGACTCAGCTCCAATTCTAGCAGCCTGAAAAAAGGGCACATTCTTTCTTAGAAGTATTATTTACTTTAATTTCCACACTATTTAAGTCAAATGTCCACCGTATATTCACATACTGCTACATACACAAAGGACCAAGGAAATGCCACGCACAAAGAGAAGCAGACCTAGAGGTAGCCTGGATGATGGAATTGTCAGACGGACCATTCAGAAGGATGTTTGTAAAAATGCTGAAGAATATAATGAAGAGTGAACACAACATAGGACATGGGGAATTTCAGCAACAAAGTCATGGAAACTATTTTAAGAACCACACTAGAAATTTCATACATATATCGGGGCACCTGGGTGGCTCAGTTGGTTGAGAGTCTGACTTCGACTAAGGTCATGATCTCATGGTTCGTGAGTTCGAGCCCCGCATCGGGCTCTGTGCTGACAGCTCAGAGCCTGGAGCTTGCTTCAGATTCTGTGTCTCCTTCTCTTTGTGCCCTCTCCCCCTCATGCTCTTTCTCATTCTCAAAAAATATTAAGAGAAAAAGAAATTTCAAATGTATCAAAAAAATGAAAATTTCATTAGCTGAGCTTCAGAGTCACCTGAATATTGCTGAGAAAAGAACTGGGAAACCTAAACCCAGATCGACAAAAAGCATGCAAACTGAAACACAAAGAAAAAAGGGAAAGAATAAAGAAGAGAGAAACCAAGAGCTGTGATATAATATGAAGTGCTATAATACAAGTATAATTGAGGACCAGAAAATGGTACAGAAGACCTATTTGAGTAGATAATGATAAAATAACTGATTTTTAAGAAATCAACTCACAGAGGGGCGCCTGGGTGGTTCAGCTGGTTAAGCTTCCAACTCTTCTTTTTAATGTTCGTTTATTTTTGAGAGAGAGACAGAGTGCGAGCAAGGTAGGGAGACATAGAATCCAAAGCAGGCTCCAGGCTCTGAGCTGTCAGCACAGCTGACAGCCCCCGATGTGGGGCCCAAACCCATGAACGATGAGATCATGACCTGAGCCAAAGTCGGACACTTAACTGACTGAGACACCCAGGCGCCCCTAGGCCTCCAACTCTTGATTTCGGCTCAGCTCATGATCTCCCAGTTCATGAGTTCGAGCCACGCATCTTGGGATTCACTCTCTCTCTCTCTCTCTCTCTCTCTCCCTGTCCCTCCCCTGCTGCCTGCCTCTCTCTCACAAATAAATTAATTAAAAATAAGTCAATTCACAGATGGATACAAGCACAAACTAAGAATACCAAAACAAGCCCACACCTAGGCAGCTCATAGTCAAACTGCTAAAAATTAAAAGTGAAGGGCAAACCATAAAAGCACAGCCAGAGATCTGAAGACACATTATGTACAAGTTAAAAATGACACAAATTACTAATTTTTCACCAGACACTACAGCAGCAGAAGACAATAGAGTAGTATCTTTACAGTTTAGTATTTGGAGAAAACGACGGTCATCCAGAGATTCTACATCTAGCAAAAATACCTTTCGAAAATAGAAGCAGAATAAAGACATTTCAGACAGAGAAAACCTGAGAGAATCTGTCTCCAACAGACCTGTACTACAAGAAGTGTCAAAAGAAGTTTTTCAGGCTAAAAGAATGATAACGAGATACAATCTCAAGTTGTAAAATGAAACGAAGAACAGAGATGTTACTCTATTAGATGTTTATAATACAAAAGAAAAAAAAGCTATGTACAATTTAAACTGAGTAACAATCAAGTGGCAGAGACAAGCATATAAAGAGGTAATTACATATGGATATAAAAAAACGCAGCAAGATATGTGCAATGAACCATGGTAGCCAAGACAAGGGGCATCAACTCAACATGAACACTCCCTTACTTTGGCAAAACCCAGAAATATATCATTGTCTCCACATGCTCAGAGGTTCAAAAGTTAGTGTCCCTGTGTACCTGAGCACCCTAATTCTTGATACTTGTTTTAAAAAATGAGGAGACACCAAAAACAGTAAGAAATGGGACTGATTCCTCCACCCGGCTTCTGAATCACTACTTCATTGCAGTAACTTCTCTACAGGGAATATCAATTCCTGAGCATAAAACCTGTGCTGACTCCACACACTACATACACAAGAAAGTAACTTCATTAATATGCTAAACTTATAATGAAGTGAAATTGAGCAAAACATCATTAATGTGACATCAATATTATAAATGTAAACATGTCGATGAGTGGGAAGAGTAAGCTTAAGCAATTCACAAGCTAATTTGTGAATATATAACCTAATGGTTTCCATCAGCAATAGCTACCCCAAAATTTTCATTTTTGCCAAAAAAAACTACAACTTTCTAAATAAGATTCTCTCAAAGTCACTGAACACCTTCCGTATTTTATGCACTGTGTTAAGAGCTTGAAAGGCAGCATCAGGTTGAATGCATTTGTTTAATTCTTAAAATAAGGAAACTGTCTATGTAAAAGGACGAGCTCCAGAACACTTTTACAGGTAACAATTTCCTAATATTTAACTTCTAAAACAGTATAAACAAACAAAAAAATCCATTAGGTTTTTAGAAGGAGAACTGCATTTATATCAATAAACAATATCGTAATTTGTACAACAACAACAAAATAGAATTAGCACACCTCCCCCATATGCTTCACACCTAAACTCTAGGGGAAAGTTGGATTTTATTCAACTGGAAAGCAATTTCACACATTCCCACTAGGATAGCTACAGGCAAGGTACGAAAAATAAGTATATCCCTCCTTTTAGCTTCCAAGTCGACAGAGGTCCGAATACAAACAGGAGATACTTAAGGATCAATGTTGCTTAATTTCAACACTTTTATTTATTTTCCTGATTAAAAAGGATGAAACAAAGGCGTGCCTGGGTGGCGTCCAACTTTGGCTCAGGTCACAATCTCACAGTTTGTGAGTTCGAGCCCCGCGTTGGGCTTTGCGTTGGGCTTTGTGCTGACAGCTCGGAGCCTGAAGCCTGCTTCGGATTCTGTGTCTCCCTATGTCTCTGCTCCTCCCGTTTTCCTCCTTCCTTTCTTTTTTGTTTTCCTCCTTCCTTTCTTGTTTGTTTTCCTCCTTCCTTTCTTGTTTGTTTTCCTTCCTTTCTTGTTTGTTTTCCTTCCTTTCTTGTTTTCCTCCTTCCTTTCTTGTTTTCCTCCTTCCTCTCTTTCAAAAATACATAAACATTAAAAAAAAAAAGTACAAAATAAGAGTCATAGGAGTAAAATACATACGACCCTCCTATGTTACAACAGCAAATTAAATTTGTTGAATACCTCAGGCTTAATTAAAAGCATTCCCAGGTATGGATGCTCTATCAAGCACTACAGGTAGATTCCACATCATCTGGGCACTACTGACAAAGCTAGGTGCAAAATGAACTTTACTATCAAATCATTTAAACATTCTATTGTTTTGTTTTGTTTTGAGAGATAATGCTATGACTCCACTCATAAATGGGGGGGGGGGTAAAAATCCCCCTCCTAATTTATCTTTTATAGAATTGCTCATCCAATTTGCTTGAAGGAAGGCACAATGAAACATGAGCAAAATTTTAAAATACCTTGGTCTGTAAATGCACAGTACAAATCCCCATTACACTGACTATAAGTTGGTTATTCTGTATTTGGCAATGGGACTGGGAGTATGTTCCCAAGTTGTGCACCTGCACAGCTACTGTTCATTTTCCGTGAAATTCTCCTGAAGCTGAACTAGAAACACAACCCAAGGAGGTGAACGGTGCCAATGACTTGCTTTTGTTGAAGAATTGGTTGAACACACAGAAGACTGAGAGAATTTTATTTTAATGCTATTTAAAGGTAGTACACCACACTTAATTAATATGGCTTCAGCTGTGTCTGGGGTGTACAGAGTTTTATAAATTAATATCACTTATCTTCACGGGAAGTTAAATGAGCACCCTGCTGAGTATTATCTCACACTGATAATCAGTAATTACAGTTTAAATAAAATTAATTAAACGAAAAACAGGCTCTAAAAAACTATCTGGATTTTAAGCTATAGTTTAACACTGTAATAGTAACAAAGTTCTATTACAGTGGTTTAAATACTGACAGCAGTGACTTTTTTTTAATTTAAAACAAAAGGAAGATATTGTAATTATTAGTCATTTTAAATTTGAAAAGCCTGAAAAAGTATGTATGATCATAAACACACTTCCTTAGAACCTACAAGGGACTACATATTTTCATGGAATCCAAGAGAATCAAGCAAATAAAAGTTCATCGTAATTTTAAGTCAATTCTAGGTGAATGCACCACCAAAATCTAGAAAAAAAACAATTATTTAAAATTATCTACCAGTTTTCACACAATCTTGTGCCATATTTAAGAAGAAAAAAACCTAACAGCTAAAACAGCTTGGCTTTTTCATTAACTTTATTAGTAAATAGGCAACTAGCTTACTAAAAAAGCTCCAGCATCTGACTTCTGAATCCTGCCCAACCACCTGTTTGCTCTGTCACCCTAACCGAGCTATCTAAACCTTTCAAGATCGTACCTATCACAGTGAGTTGTTCATAGGAAATGAAAATGCTTCTCACCTTTCAGTTTTGGGTTAAAAGTCCTGAAAAGCTGTAGCTGACAGCTCTAAAGCAACACATGTATCTTCACAACCCCCTTCATTCTCTATCACCACACATAGTTCATTCTCTTTACATGTCCTTTCATAAGACTTAGGAAAACCTACAATTTTTTCATTTGTTTTGAAAATGTTGACTGTCTCTTGCCCACTGAAATATAAGTGCCATGCTAAATGAACCATCAACTGTCTTAGTCACTGTAGTAGGGAAATGATCCTGACTCGATTGGCCAATAGGATACTGCAGAAATGACGGAGTGTGGTTTCCAAGACTAGATCATAAAAGATGTTACAGCTTTTGTCTTGCTCCCGCTTGGATCACTCAGTCTTGGGTATGCCAGGAAGACACTCAACACCTAGGGGGAGGTCCACGTGTCAAAGAACTGAGCTGAAGAAACTGAAGAGGCATAGAGGCCTCGTGTCAACAGCAATGTGCGTGTGCCATCTTGGAAGCCCATTCGAGCTTTCAGATGACTTATTACATAGCAACAGAGCACTAACAGCTCCTCATAGAGTAATACTTGTAAACAGCTCTAGCCAACATCTTCACTACAACCTCCTAAGACCCCCAAGCCAAAACCAGCTAGCTAATCAACTGCCAAATTCCTGCCCCCAGAAGAAGTGTGAGATACTAATCGTTTGCTGTTTTAAGTCACTAAGTTTTGGGGTAATTTGTGAGCATAGCAACAGGTAACGGTTACAGTCACTATATATGTTCAGCCTACAGCACAGAGTATAGCAGATAGCTAGCAATCAACTAATCCATGAAGGTATGAATAACTGAATAAACAATTACTGGATAAAATACATAAAATGCAGTACGTCTCTCAAGAGGTTTACCACTTGAAGAAAAAACATGATAGAAAACTTATTATAAATAAAGATAAAATACATAGGTGCCCCCAAGAAAAATCATAAGCCAAGTACATCAGCGACAGATAGGAACAAGTGATTAATCCTAGGGTGAGGGAACTTCAAAGGAGGCTTGGAAAGAGAATACATCAGGGAGTCCTGTGCAGCTGATGGGAGAATTACAGAAGATGGTACACGTGGGCAGCCCAACAGTATGCCTGCCTAGTCCATGGTCTTCACTAAAACGCTGGGAACATCAGTATTACTGAGAACACCATCGGTGAGAAACTAGCCATTCGCAGGTATGAAAAGCTAACCATCCCTGTCTGAGGCCACAATCCTATTACTCAATACCAATTCCCACCAACCCAACCACTACTGCACTCTATCTTTACTATCCCTCAGTGTTACAAGTGGCCTTTTCTGGCCTTAAATTTAGGTTATAGTGAAACTATACTCTCTAGCCAGAGGCTTTGAAAGCAATGTTTTACCATCACCCACAAAAAACAATCATCTACTTACAGTAGTTTATTTACATTTAAATTTCATATGGTATCTTATTAAATGAGAAGTATATTTATTAGGTTATTAAAATTCCTTGAATATAGATTGTAATATGTAGTTAGTGTTCTACAGCCAACAGGTGTAGGGCAACAAGTGAAGATGCCTGCACAGGGAAGAACGGAGGCCCCCAACAACAATCAGCACCAACTTGGCCAGTTGCAAGTGAACAACCTATAAATGGATTCTCCAGCCCTCTCAAGGCTTCACATGACTGCAGCCAGAGCCCACAATGTCGTGCTTATAAACTCATAAAAACTCTGAACCAGAACTATCCCACTAAGATGCTTCCAAATTTCCGACCCAAGAAACTGAAATGTTAAGTGTTTATTATTGTTTTAACACTCTAAGCTTTGAGATATTAGCAATAGGAAAGTAATACAGAGCTCCTCATAGAATACTTTTAAATGCCTAAAATAAATGTAATTACAACAAAAATGGTGTTATGAAATATCTTAAATTTTAGAGTAATAGGTCTTAATACATTACAGAACATGAGGTAACAGGAAGTCTAACTTCAACATAGTGTTGAACACAGACCACCTTTCAAAATACCTTCAGTAACTAAAATGTGTTTTGAACATACCTATTTTCTCGGTTAATCAAGTCACAGGTCAAATCCTACTATATGTGTATGCATTTTGAATTTTTAGTTTTTTGTTTGTTTAGTTATTTAGAGAGAGAGAGAGAGAGAGAGAGAGAGAGAGAGAGAATGCGCAAGTGGGGGAGAGACAGAGAGAGATAGAATCCCAAGCAGGCTCTGCATCATCAGCGCAGAACCCACGAACTGCGAGATCATGACCTGAGCTGAAGTTGGGTGCTTAACCGACTGAGCCACCCAGGCACCCCTTGAATTTTCAGTTTTTAAAGAAGTTACAAATACAGGTGAAAACAAAGTTTTGCTTACAGATTAATGAAAACGATTCAATCTTTTTTTCCATTCCAGTTCAAAGACACCATGAAGGTTACTACAGACTGCCTGGAGGTCCATGGACTGCAGTTTAAGAACCCCTGATAGTAGATATGGAATAACAGAAACAGGAGTGGAAAGGAAAACAACTCCTGTGTCTAATGTCTCTCATGCATTAGGGGCAGAAACTATAAGACCTAAAGATGAGACCAAAAAGGAGAAAACCAACAGAAATCCTTTAAAACAGCTAGAAGCTTTTGAAGGAAGAAGCCAACAGGAATGCAAAGCTTTCAAAGAACATCTAGGTTTCAATTAGAACAAGAAGGAAAACAAACATTCAAAAACAGGCTTTGACTTCCAAAGGGCAAAGTAGGAGGGCTTGAGAAGCCTGGAGGATGTGAGATAGGATGCCTGAGAAAAAGAAAAAATGGTCCTAGAAAGGGAGAGAAGCATCTAGGTGCTGATAGGGATTGATTATGACTTCTGATGTTGACTTAGATCAACAGAAAAGTGATGTGAACTGTAGTAACTAATGAAAACTAATAAGGAAACAAATCATGAAATCATGTAGACTGTCTCTTCTTAAATCATCTTCTCTCTGTCCCTACTGCCACTGTCCTAGTTCAGGACACTTGGACAACAGCTGTATACAGCCTCCTGGCTTGCCTCTAGGTCTTCTCTGTCCCTCTACCCCTAACCACTTGCAGCCATTATCAACACTGACATCATTTTGATCTTACTGAAATGTAAATCCAATCCTGTCCCTCACTCCTGTACTTAAAACCTTTCAACCTTTGCATCCCCATTACTCAAAGGAGGACATTCCAGTCTTATCATGGCTCAAAAGGTCCAGCTTGATCTGAACCCTACTTTCTGTCCAGGCAATCTCTTCACTACTCTACCCGCCATTACACTGTAGGAACCAGATGTAATGAACAACTCAGAGTCTCTTAAATGTGCAAACTGTTTTTTGTGCCTAAAAACCTACCACAACCACAACTCCTATCCCATCTCCATAATCGGGATCATTTCACCTCAGTCTTTGGCTTTCAGTTTGAGCTACATCTTAGGTAGGAGCCTTCCAGACTCCTCAAAACTAGGCTGGATGCCCACAAGTCTGGTGCTTGCCATTACATAGCACGAGTACTATTCCAAAGTTACCCCATCATAGGTTTATTCATTATTTTATTCACCACTGGACCTACTCCTGGAACTTAGCATAGTTCATACAATTAGTGCTCTATTAGTCTTTGTTAAGTGAATAATAAATAGCTTTCTGTCCTCCATGCCTGGGATACAACCCATTACTTCTTACTTTGCTAATTCCTTCCCAGCAATATCAGGATGAACTCCAAGTGTTATGTCTTTTATATATTCATTAAGAACAATCTGGACTCTTCCTAACACTGACCCTTCAAAGACTGGTCCCCTAGATTAAAAACAACCTTGAGTTCTAGAATATAACACCAGGTGACAAGAAAAATATCCAAAGAAAAAGATAATCCCTTAAAAATAATATTCAAACCCCAAAGTTTTACTTACTCATATTGTTAAGCACAATTCTAATTTCTTATATACAGATATTAATACTATACACATAAAGGAAATAGAAGTTAGCTCTGTAGATAAATAGCACACTTTTTACAAGACATAGACCTGTACTACCCATAAAACAAAAGGTTCCTGAGAACACCAACAATTGTTTTCTACTTGCCTACCTGGCACTTCCATCTGGGATCCATTCTGTTGGTATCCAGGGAGTAAAATTATCAGAGTAAAAAATTACTACAACTCAGGGCACCTGGGTGGCTCAGTCAGTTAAGCGTCCGATTTTGACTCAGGCCATGATCTCATGGTTCGTGAGTTCAAGCCCCACATCGGGCTCTGTGCTGACAGCTCAGAGCTTGGAGCCTGCTTCAGACTCTGTCTCCTTCTCTCTCTCTGCCTCTCTTCCTCTCACGCTCACTCGCTCTCTCTCTCAAAAATAAATATTTTTTTTAAATTACTACAAATCCTACAACTCCTGCCAGCCTATATTCCAATTTGTCCTTCAAAAGTAGCTGAAAAGTCCCCTTCTCTACCAAGTCTTCTCCCAACCTCAAAGATGACCTTACAACTCCACTGGACTTTAGACACAGTGCAATGGGCCTAGAACAGTATTAGTATACCTATACAACCGTAAACTGTATACACATCTGTTTCTTCACTGTTCCCAATGGCAGAACAGTCATATTGATCTTTATATTCCTATAACAGTACTAACCACTCAAATGCTTAATGAATGAATGGATAAAAGGATGAATAAACAAGTCTGCACACCCCACTACATCTTAGTCTGTTCAACTCTGAGAGCTCTTGATCTAATTCCCAAGTTTCTACTGATTTGAGGAGGAGCTCTCTAAACTATCCCATAAATATTTAAAGATTCTAAGACAGTACTTAAGTGTTACTACTGAAAACCTAAGTACAGGAAGCTCTAATTAACTCATATTAATGGGCTCAGAAAGGCCCACCTGACTTAGTGAATAATTTAAGCTTAGAGAACTTGTTCTGATGTATTTTACCACATACATTCAATTGCCCCAGTCCATGCTGGTTTATCTACTTAACACAGAAGAGTTTATTTTGAATATATAGCTTCGAAGAAAAACTGGAAAATCTCACACTTTTTGTATTATCATTCATGGTTTTTAAACTTACCAAGGAAAACAGAAGTTCATAAAAGTGCAAAATGAACTTCAATCATAGTACAGACAGTTTTATGTCTTATTAGACCAATAAGAAAAAAAATAATTGTTAAGCTCTTTTTTTAAAGTTGATGATGTATGTTCTATTGACTTTCAAGTCAGGAACATAAATAAAATGATTCGTTTCTTTCCTAAGTACAATGTCTAACTTGGCACATATCCCACAAGGGATATCACATCTAGGTAGGTCCAGGAGTAGCCTGTAGGTAGACAAAACTTGGTTCCATCAAGTGTATCTATCTGGGGAACTCATCTTTGAGTGAACCAGTCTCGCAGATAACACCCAGGAATGTGCTAGAGTCAAATAGCAGCATTTACATCAAGCGAGGCACAAGGTCCACAGAGAACAATGAAAGTTTCTCATAGCACTCATCAGAACCCACACTCAGGCAGTATCTTCAATGGCTCTAAGACCTCATTCCTGGTGGCAAAATTTGAGGGGAACCAAGAAAGCCTATACTTATACCTGGGAGCAGATTGCAGTCACCATATCTGTAAAGTGGTTTGCAACCAGAGTTTTTCCATGTCCTTTGTAATTAAAAAAAAAAAAAAAACCAGACTCCTATCCTTTACCTGTTGACATCTCTCAGTCACAAATGACTACTCCTTCAGCATAAATGTTTCTCAGTTTTGTTTACTGGAAATACTAAAAATACCTCATTTCTTATAGAAAACTTCTTACAGATGTCTTTATAATTCTCAGGATTAAGGTAAGTGACTAGGATACAATTTTCCCTTGTCAATTTAATTTAGAGATCTCAGGCACCTGTGTGGCGCAGTTGGTTGATCACCTGACTCATGAGGTCATGATCTCACGGTTCCTGTGTTCAAGCCCTATGTGGGGCTCTGCGCTGGGAGTGCAGGGCCTGCTTGGGATTCTCTCTCTGTATCTCCCCCCGTCTCCAGTTAAGTCTCTCTCAAAATAAATAAACTGAAAAAAAAAAAAAAAAAGCTTTAAAAATTTTTGTTTAAAATAAAGGTCAGAGGTTTCATATAGATGGCTCCAGAGGAAAAGCAGGAAACGAGAAATATACTTTCAGATTTTATATTGGCACTCTCAGAGGAGAAAGGGATAGTACTTAAGTGGCAATGTAACTCTCTTGGTAAAGACCATATTCTCTGGAATCAGTCTGCCATAGTTTTTCTGGCTGCTTCATGACATTGAACAAGTTACATAATCTCTTTTGCCTTAGTTTCTCCATCTTTAAAAATGGGAATAAACTGGCACTTGGGTGGCTCAGTCAGTTAAATGTCCGACTTCAGCTCAGGTCTGATCTCCCAGTTCGTGAGTTCGAGCCACGCGTCGGGCTCTGGGCTTACAGCTCAGAGCCTGGAGCCTGCTTCAGATTCTGTGTCTCCCTCTCTTTCTGCCCCTCCCCCCCCCTCACGCTCTGTCTCTCTCTCCTTCAAAAATAAACAAGCATTTAAAAAAATTAAAAAGAAAAAATGTAAGGTTTAATTTGGGGCATGAACAGTTTCAAGTACAGGTGAGACATCCATACAAAAGTATTCAGTAGGCCAATAGAGTAATAGATCTCAACTTAAAGAAAAGGTCATAGACAAAGACATGGACTAAGGTCATCACCCCAGTCCAGCACTATACACAGGAGAGCAGGGGCCTCAGTAAAGAAACCTGATAAATGACAATAGTTTAAGATAAGCAAAGGAAAACCACACAAAACAAAAAAGGAAAGGTCATGGGGATATGAAATCAATAAAGTTTGTGTCCCAGAGGCCAAGAAGTATTTGTTCAAAAAGGAAGGCAAAAACTGTATCAAGTATAGCCAATCAATCTAGTCAATTTCCAAAGCCTACAACTTAATATTACTGGGGATATAAGTAGTTATTTCATAATGATGAAAGATTTACTACAATCCCAAATGTATATGCACTTAATTCCAGAGCTTTAAAATATATGGAGCAAAACTGATAGAACTGATCAGAGAAATAAAATATCCAGAATTATAGTTGGAGACTTCCACACTTCTCTCTCAATAATTGTTAAAACAAGCAGAAAAATCAAGAAAACAGGATATGAATAATACTGTCAGCCAATGTGACTTCTTTATAGATCAATCTAACACAAGCAAAATGCACATGTAACATTCACAAAGATAGACCACATTCTGGGACAGAAAGCAAGACTCAGCAAACTGAATTATGATTGAAGTCACACAAAGCATGATCCCTGGCCACAAGGAAATTAAGTTACAATTCAGTAATAAGAGAGTTCAGGAAAATCCCCAAATATTTAAAAGTTAAACATAGACGTAAATAACCAATGGGTTAAAGAAGAAATCAACAGGAAAATTGGGAAATTTCTGAACATTCAGAAAATGACACAGCTAAAGTAGCACTCAGAGGAAAATTGATAGTGTAATTGTTTTTATATTAGAAAACAAAGGCCTCAAATCAATTAGGTAAGTTTCCACTTACTTAAGGCCAAGTCTCACTCAAGAGTAATTTGGCCCTGTATCTAGTAATAGACATTACAAGGAATGGCAAATAAGCATAATAAACGATGCTTAACATCATTTGTCATTAGTGGAAACAATCTGTCAGTTTCTCGTAAAGTTAATCATAGTTACCACATAATTCCCCTTCCAAAATGAAACCATACCCCCAAAAACTGTACTCAAAGGTTCACAGCTTTATTCAATCACCAAAAACTGGAAACCCAAACTGTTGAATATATAAACTAGAAGTATTACCAAACAATGGCATACTATTCAGTAATAAAAACAACGAATTCTGATACACCCAAAGCACTAGAGCGGGCCTCAAAAGCACAATGCTAAGAAGCCAGACACAAAAGCACTATACTAAGTGATTCCACTTATATGAAATCCTAGAAACTGAGTTATATGGTACAAAAAGCTGACTCATGTCTCCCAAGAGCCAGGATAGGCGGAAGAAATTGACTACAAACGGCACAAAATCTTTTGGGGTGATGGAAAGCTTTTATATCATGATCATAGTGTATACATGATTGTATACGCTTGTCAAAATTCATCAAATTGCATCCATAAAATTGGTATATTATGTTAAATGTAAATCTTTCCTCAAAAAAAAAAAAAATTCATGTTACTAACTATACCACTAATGCTGTGAATGCATAGTTCACCAAGCACTTTGGCATTATTTTTCCCTTGTAAAGCTCTATAACCAGGGACACCAAGGCCCAACAGTTAAATACGCAAAGTCACACTGCTAGCAAGTGGCAGCAACT
>NW_026057576.1:34722691-34801316 GCF_023721935.1 Panthera uncia
AATGGAAAGGAGAGGAGTAAAAAGCAATAGAAAGGGGTGGAAAGGAAAAGATGAGAGTTCATTGAGCTTAGAAACATTAAATATTAGTCATAAAACAGTTTCAACGGAGAGAGAATTTGTATGTGTATGTGAGCTGGGCTACAAAATGAAACATACTTAGTATATATGCTGGGTCCTATAGTCAAGAAAGTCTGAAAATCCTTGCTGTAGGCTAAACCAGAGATTACAACAGTAATATTGGCTACCAGGGGGAGAAAAGAGTAGACAGAGAGGATCAGTAGGAGCACCGCACTTGAGACAAAAGGTTCTGAGGGACAAGGGAGACAATAACCAAGTCAAAAACAACTTCTAAACCACAAAAACACTCCGTGGACATGGTCATGGAGAATTCAGTATTGTGTCAACCATATTCAATTTCTTCCTGTTGACCTATTCCAACCAGCCTCCCTTCGCTGCTCTTGTCTCAACATTTTTGCCTCTACAAAAGAAAGCGTTCTTTTCAACCCAGGTACAGACAATGGATGGTTGTAAACTAAGTGACTTTTTCACCTCGGACCACACTTTACATGGCATGAATGCTCAGGTATTTGTAGAATGAACACTGTTTAAAGTATATGAACTCTGTCTCAACACTAGAGCAATACTTCCTTCAACCAGACAGCGTCCTATGAAATTCTGATTGTAACTCAGAAAATAACCTTGAAACGTGAAGTACTTCCGTAGGCCTTTAACAAGCAATTTAAAGGGATGGGTGTTTAACACTAATGCTTCCCAGAATGTTGCATGTTTCTAAAATACTGTTATTCAGATCTGTGACTGCAGCAGACGCCATTGTTATGGCGTCTTCTCTCAAGTTCTGCCAAAAAAAAAAAAAAAAAAGCTATTCTCACATTAAGAAGCTCTGAACTGAAAACACACATACCATACACATGTTGTCGGGGTAGCAACCTTTAATTAGAAAACATATTGCTAACACACATCAAATCATCAGTGGCCAATGCTTCTCTGAGCTCTAACTCACCAAAAATCATTTATAGAGCCCCCGAAACATACAGCTACGCTTTCCTCCCTCAAAGCTCTGCATCAATCTGTGACATAGCCTGTAAGGCTCAACCGCAAACCTGTCACGTCACCCCTGCTGTCTGTGCACTGGGACATATTTTTAAGAGGGGTTAACAAGGAACAGAAATGAATGCAGCAGTTCAACACACTTCAATGAAACTCACCAAAACTCTATGAGGAAAGTAGAAAAGGTATAATTAGTCCTGCTTTACAAGTAAGTGAACAATCAGATAATTGATTTGCCAAGGTCAAAGAGCTAAGAAGAGGTGAGGTTCTGTCTTTCAACAAGAGTCTTCCGATTCCTAATCCAATGCTCTTTCCATGGTGCGTCAATCAATGAGTTAGGTTTACTTTTCAGTGTATCTTGTTCAAAATAGCCAGGCTTTTTCTCTAAGCTCCACAGCAATGGACCCAGCTGCCTGAACTAGATTGCCTGCTTGATCCCTCCCTGGTCTTAAGCCCTAGCCTACTCAAGAGCCAGGCTAGAGCACAAGATCAGAAGCGATCAGGGAGAGCTGGGGAGACTGTAGTTCAGTTAATCAAAAGGGAAAAGGTCAAGGAGGAATCTAGAACAGTCATACGTCCCTCTAAGGTAAAGGCAGAGGCAAGGCAATGGTCAGTGATCCAGGCAGGTGGTCACAAAGACTAACAGCAGGTCCTTGTCAAAGCCCCCCCCCCTTTTTTTTTAATATAAAACTCTTTTACTCTGTGCAAAGGCAAGGGTCCATCTCTGGGAAGCCTGACCAGGACCAAGCCATCCCCAGATCCAAAGGCAAGTAATCAAAAGTGATGATTCACTCTTCATTCCTTCAACAAAAAATTTATAAAAATGCTTAACATAATACTAGACAACATACCAACATGCTGTCTCTTCCTTGAAGATGTTTAAACTGGTGAGAAAGTCCTACAATGATATACTGCTTTGATAAAAATACCACACAAGGCAGTATGGTAACTCCCAAAAAGTTCTGACCTTACCCCACCCAATTACAAGGAATAGGGGAGAGGAGGAATGGAGGCAGGATGGAGAGAAAAGACTGAAGTCTTCACTGGAAGGAATCCTTTTGTTAATGTAAGATCAGAGCAAGATAGCTTCTAGAATGACTTGGTGAAGCCAAAGTGTAGCAGGACTCTGTTTCTAGAACTTAGGGTAGAGACTGTGGGTGACAATGTGCAACGTCAATCATAACGAAGCAAAGATCAGTAGCTCAATGAAGAGGAAGAGGGGTGCCTGGGTGGCTCAGTTGGTTGAGCTACCAACTTTGGCTCAGGTCCTGATCTCACAGTTTGTGAGTTTGAGCCCCGTGTCAGGCTCTGTGCTGATAGCTCAGAGCCTGGAGCCTTCTTCGGATTCTGTGTCTCCTCCCCTCTCTGCCCCTCCCCTGCTCATGCTCTGTCTCTGTCTCTCTCTCTCTCAATAATAAATAAACATTAAAAAAATTTTTTTAAATAAAAAAAGAAAAAAGAAAGAAAGAAGGAAGAAAAAGATGTGTAGTGCCCATAAAATATGAACAAATCTCAAAGGTCCCAGAATAGCATTCAGCAATAGAAAGGAACCAAGTAGTGATACAAGCTACAACACAGACCTTGAAGCCATTATGCAAAATGAAAAAATTCAGTCACAAAAGACCATTTATCACAGGACTCCATTCATAGGAAATATCCAGAAGTGGACATCTATGGACCAAGTAGACTAGCCATTCCCTAAGTCTGGTGGAGTTGGGGGTAAATGGTGAGTGACTGCTTTTAAGTAGGAGGTTTCCCTTTGGATGATGGAAATGTTCTAAAATTGATTGTGGCAATGGCTGTACAACTCTGAACATACTAAAAACCATTCAGTTGTACATTTTAGATGGGTAAATTGTAGGCTATATGAACTATATTTTAATAAGGCTATTCTAAATCTACCATTGTATATTCTTATAGATGTTCAAACATAAAAATTACAGATGGTTTTATTATCAGTCATAAGAAGGCATTTGAAGGCTGAGTTAGCATAGTACATGTTTGGGTTTGGAGCTTTGTGGAACAAGATTCAAGCCACAGACACCCAACTTTCCAGCTGTACATACTTGGGCAAACCATGTACTTAACGTAGTGGACCCTCAGTGCAACTGAGTGCTAAGAGGAAGTCAACTCTACCTTGCATGATAAGAAATAACATGTTCTCTGTGTAAGTGTTCCGTATCACTACAATTTTCTAAATACCATTATCTGAAAAATCTTATCCAGGAAAGCTTACATGAACAACCCTTGTTTTAGATATTATCCAGAGGAATAAAACAGAACATTCTAATTGAATTTTTCCATCCTGCATGTCACGATCTAGATCTCATTTCTCTTTGCCTGTCCACTTTACCCAAGTACCCAAGATGGTACGTTGAATAATGGGTGCGCTAGACATTTTTTAAGTGTTTACCATGTTCTACACATTCTGTTTCATATTACATGTAAGGTGAATTTGAATTCAGAACCAGATCAATACAGCACTGTGCTTTGTCCTATCATGCTTACATATTTTTTTTTCACATTATTGTTTATTTCAGCCTTACTACTGTTGTTATTCCCTTACCGTTAGCCAAGAGTTACATTCAAAAATCTATTTCTCAGAAATATGTACTCGAATATACAACAATCTGTAATGGTGCTATAAAGTGTTAATTTCTTATAAGCAAGCCTATTGTTTTCAACATGCAGAACAAATAGGAAAGCATGCCTGGTTCCCCCATTTTTGAGCATTTTTTTTAATACACGCATCACATTTTAGTCTGGTTTACTTTGTAGCAACTACATATTTCAGAAAAGCTGAATGTCTTTAGGTGTTATTTTTTTTTTTACCTCCTTTTTAAGTGTGCAATTCATCCCCAAAGAATGAGACGGATTTGAATGATTCAAAGTTGACTAACAATTTGTAATTAAACAATTTTTTTAAATTAGCCCATCAACGAGTTACTAGTTCCTTTTACTATTTAAAAGCAAAAACTGTCATGCATTTTACCAATTCTGCCTCTTATTTTAGCACTATAAAAAAACAGTTGGTTTCCAAAACATGCAGATTTTTAGCAGTTTCAAAGGTGTTAGCCCAGCACGCCATCAACATTACATGGTTAGTTAAGATTCACAACAAAAGAAGTGTTGAGTATAACCTTACCATATCATCCGTCAGTGTCCTAATATTTAAATGCTGCAAAATGAAAGAAACCAATCATATCAGTAATTTATAACAGCTTTTATTTTAGTTAATAGAATACGTTTAAAAATTCTACAATGCTAAGTTGAATGTAATTAAACTACTGACAGTCCAATAAAAATGAATTATACAGCATTTTAATCACTTTCTCAAGAAGATGGACAAAAGGTACCCTGAATGTGGTAGTTTCAAACATTTCCTAAGATTTCTTAGACTTGCAGACCTCACAAAGTAGAAACTTAACTGTGGCACAATAAATCCATTTTCCTGAAAAACAGTATTAGTTACCATCAAGTATATGGACTTAGAACACAATGGATATGGAGACTTAAATGTGAAAAAAAAAATCTGAATCATAAGACAGTGAAACTTTAAATGTACCATTAGCATGCAGCATAGTAGATAATGAAGTACTTTGCTGGCTTAATTAACTTAAACAATTCTAGTAACGAGGAGAGTACTGGAATGACTATTTGCATCTCTAACATCAGTTTGATTTATCACCAGCGGTGACAGTAGACACTTTTCAATTTCATTGCTAGCTTCTTTGAGAACCCTTTTGCTGATTTCCCTGCTAGACAAACATAAGGCCACTTTAGAAAGTGAATAAATTAGTTTCTTACAAAGTGGTTCAAAAGAAAAAGCAGTTAGGTTGCGGGGGGCGGGGGGGGTGGGGGGAGACCAAAAATCTAAGTTTTCTAAATTCCGGAGTCAGGCAAGATTTTGTATTCAAGTAGCTAGAATCCATTTTCAATTCTCCCTCATCTTATTCGGTAGCAGTGGACCTTTTAAAAGGGCAGAGAAAGGGTCAAGTGCATTCCTAAATAGATCAGATTTTGGAAGTACAGAAAAACACGTGTTAGCATTCATCATATAACAGCCTGAGTGGCACTAGTTAAATTCAACGTTGACACAATGAAATTTGTCATTCATGTTTGTATACTGGAATACACCTGTATGCTCATCAGTCTATCTCAGTGAGGATCCAGATTAAAAAGGGGTACAGAGCAAATCACTATCCCAGATTCTCTTCTCTTTGACTAAGACATTCCTTCCAAGGGCAGAGGATACACTAATGGGAGGGGCCCAAAATCAGCTTTGTGTATAACAAAGCTGAATAACTGACCATACTACTAGCCACACCACCAGGCTCTAGCCTAAATTCCTTGTTACACTGGGAAGAAGGAAGGGATGGGAATGAATTAATAGATTTAGTGTTTAATTCTGGGTTAGAATTTCCCTTTAGTATTACCTTTGGCCCCTGAAAATAACAAGCAAGCACACAAGTCCTTAAGAGTGGGAGTAATCCTGGGCAGAACTATAAAATTTCTGAGGCACTGGGAGCCACAGTCTCATCCCAGAGACCATTACTAGAATTAAACTCCAGTCCACATGGCTCTCAAGTTAGCAGAAAAAGCAGCCGTGGAAAGGCTGGGTAGGATACTGTTCCCTCTAACTGCCTGCTACATGTGTGCTTTCCTGCCAATTTCCTGTCAACAGAGATTTCCCACCCACTGAATGTGGTTAACCACATCTCTATTCTTCAGAGATACCACCCGAATCACAAGGCACATCTCACCTGAAAGGGGTCATTTTGAGTTCCTCTCACAAGACAAGAGGAATGCAGTCAACTACCAACACAATAGCATCCTGGGTAGCCTAATGCTTAAAAAATAAGGCCAAAGAGAAAGGTTCCAGCTGAAATCCTATTCAGAAAAGTACACCACAGTCAAGAGAAAACACCTTCCTACACCAATGAAATATTCCCAAATACCAGTTTGACTTGCCTGAGGAAAATGCTATAAAAGCCATGCCAAGAGAATGAAAATAGACAATTTTAAGAGAAATATGAGCAGATCCCAAGTAAGATTCATGGTCTAAAGACTGCATAAAAGCTATGAAAAGTACAGCACCATACAGGAAAAGCAGAGGATGTAGGTTACAGGATGCAAAATACAGGAGATGTAAATAGCCAAAAACACTATTTTTTGCATAACATCAAAGGCCTAAAGCTGCACAGCCTTTTAGAGTTGAACTCATAACTTTCAGAATAGAACAGTCATCCTTGTGTAGGAACAAGACACATAAGATCCATTTTTTTTTTTTTTTGTCTTAACTTTTTTATATCCTTGAACTACCTCACTGAGGATCTAGTTTTTTGTTTTTTGGGTTTTTTTTGAGAGAGAGAGACAGAGAGAGAAAGCAGGGTAGAGGGGCAGAGAACAAGAAAGAGAATCTTAAGCGAGCTCCTCCATCCTCAGCATGCAGCCCAACACAGGGCTCGATCTCACGATCCTGGGATCATGACCTGAGCCAAAATCAAGAGTTGGACACAATTGACTGAGCCACCCAGGCAGCCAGGATCTAGCTTCTAAAAGGACTCAATCTGTGAAATTCTTTAAAAACTATGGAGGCACATATAGAAGTTCAGTTACTATCTATATTATACATAATCTTTCACAAGAAAAAAACGTGTGATGAATTACTACAGAATTATAATTCAGAGGTAACTTACAAGGAAAAGGAAGAAACTCAAACGGATCCAAGTGCAGGAAGTTTAACAGTCAGAGAGAAAGGCAAGAAGGTAAGGAAAACACTTGCCTATCGATTCTCACCACTATCCACACCAGGATCCAAAGAAGCCAGTAGGGCAGGACCCTTGTCAAGGACCATGTCAAGAACCCATGACAGGGCTGCAGGGAGTGACTAACAGTAAACAGCTAGAAAATGGATCAAAAAATTTTGGTTTCTATATCCAAACAGTGAAGCCAGAATAAGTTTCACTTCAAGATTGAGCTTTCAAAAAATAGAAATTACATATTTGTTTGCATGCATACAAACTGAAAGAGACTACTAAAGACTTGTTAGCATTTAAATTTTTTAATAGATCTAAGCATGAGTAACTTCCCCTAAAAACTGAAATGCCCAATCCCAGTCTACTTCAAACAGAACTTAAAGTAGAAATTAACACTAAAGTCTTATTTTAACAATGTGAAGTTATTAGCAAGTGGCACCCTTTTGTAGGATGCGTGAAAGTTATTATTAATTCAAGTTTACTGTGAAGTGGATGTCATGTCAAGGCCCTACCTGTTTAGATGGCACACTTCTCAAAAGTGGAAGGGGTAGGGAGAGAGGAAATGATGGACATAAAACCCTCAGATAATTCTGTGGGGTTTCAGCCTTTGTATAGTAGATAAAAAACGACAAGGTGACATCCGTACTCAAAAACAGTAAAGAACTTTATTATAAAAAGTTATTATTTTTATACTGCTACTTGAGGTACTATTTATATGTCTGGTTGGCCGTGACCCTTAAAAAATGCAGTATTTGCTTTATAGCTACCAGCAATGCTCTTTACTCATTCTTCTGGTTGGGGAAAACAAGAACTATACCCATCAATCCGGCTCAAGAGTAGCATTTGAAGATATCCATACCAAGAAGGAAGTGGAAACATAAAATGGACTATTAAATGGAGGCAAATAGGAACACTTTAAAAATAACCTAATAGCAACTTTTAGGATTCTTTTTGTACCTACACACACACACACACACACACACAAATTGAAACCATACCGTCTCAGACATATTAAAACATTCATACCTAATGTGATTTTGTGACTTTGTGACCTTTAGTCACAGCATCTGGTCAATGATTGTATAGGTATTGTTAATGCTTTGCAGCATGGATAAAATCAAACTGGTGATAATACCAAAATAGTTCTAGACACAGAACCATTAGTAATTGGTTAAGGTGTGGTATTAAAGCGCATCAGAGCTCCCTTCCCAAGACAAAAACCTCATTTTTCTTCCTACATTGTTCAATTCTATTTTCTCCCTAAAAAGTAAGGAACAGCTCATATAGATAGGCAACAATGTTTTCTGCTAATGACAGTTCCTAAGATGAATGGTCAAGAGGATCACTCTGGAATTGAAAAGAAAAAGTCTTTATAGTTTTTTTTTTTTGGATCCTATGTTCTTTTGAAGAAAAAAAAAAGGTAGAAACACAGAACGTAGGTTGCTGTATTCACATTTAAGCAAGGCATCAAAACCTTTATTGAAGACCCTACATGCTGCCAAAAAATAGATCTAGAGCTTTCAAAGCACTCTGTGAAATGCTGTAAATATCAAGGGGTATGAAGGAATGGTCCTTCCCCCAACCAACTTAGTTTACAAGGAAGCAACAAAGACACCAGATCAACTGTGTAATACAAAACAACATACAAACCCAAGGTCCACATACAGTTTAAAAAAGGTTCCAAGCTGTAGCTTGAGACTTTTAGCAAATTTTATATTTTCATTGGTTAGCACATCGGAACTAGCTGGGAGCAAAGGATCTGTCCATTAATGTCATTAGGTACAGCCACCACCAACTGTCAAGTTAACAAGCACTAATCACCGTCAAAGCCAAGTACATGCTAATCTTTAAAAATAATTTTTAGCTGTTGCAATCTAATTTAATTTACATCCTTTAACTAGGTCATTATGAGTAGCCACTAACAAGAAGAACACCTCTAAGAGCAAAGCCTCTGAATGCACTTGACTCAGACCCAATTTTCATAAACTAGACCCTCTAAGCCACCTAGTTTCCAGCTTGTTAGTGTGCACTAGAAACACACCAAGATTTTCTTTATAAAAGATGACAAGGTCTCAGCTTCTCAAGATTCTGATTCAGCAGGTCTACGGTGGGGCTTAGGAACCCACACGCGTAAGGGGCCCGAGGGCAATGCTGTAGCCCTCCCAGGACCATGTGAGAAACCCTACTCCACACCCCACCAGCCATGAAACACTTCCTCAGCCTGCACCCATTCGAATCTCGGGACATGCAGCTCACTTTAAAACCGGTGTCCCTGAAACAAGCTAAATGAAGGGTACAGCTAAGAAGTACAAGAAATTTTCAAAGTGAGAAACCCTAAGCTGGTACAATTGGGACAGGTTTTACTGCCATGTAGTGACAGGCACCAATTACTACTGCTGTAAGAGAATTCAACACTCCATGGTGTGCAGGATGAATTATTACATCATTTATTCAAAGGCTTAGTTTAAAAAAAATTTTTAAAAAACAAAGGCTTAGTTTATCTCTAAAGCTACAATAATTCACCCTCATAAGCAGAGATTTAGTGAAGTATCAAAGCTTGCTCGTTAGATCAACCATGACATGACACTATCTGCTTGTCAAAATAAGACACAACAAAGTTAGACCCAAAAGGAAAAAAGGATTAGTCTTCTTTTAATCATAAGATGCAGATAAGGTTATGGTAAAGCATTGCTCACACCTGTTTCAAATTCCAGATTCTTCCTTCCCACCAACACCTACTTTATCCTAACAGCATTTCTGGTCCACACACCTTTGTTTGTTTTAACGTCAATGCCAATTGTAAAGACCGCAGAAATGTAAAGCATTATTACTAACCATGACACCAACCACACCTACAGAGCCTAAGGTTCATTTCCCAGGCGACTACACAACATACCTAGATGTGACAACATGCAAGGGCTCCAAAAATAATACTGAAGCTTCATAGCACCGAGGACAAGGGTAGAGCTGGCTCTTTGATAATGTCAAGAAAAGCTTTTGACTGGCTCTTCATGTGGTCATATTTTTAGACTAAGGTGGAGACAAGTGAGAGATGTTAGGAACAGGTGAGAATGAGTAGGAGCTCTCCAGCTTCTTTTAATCTGTTCATCTATTCAAAACCATAACCCTGCCTACCTAGAAAGACACACACCTGGCCATTGTCCCAGGCTTCTCTCATCCACCCAAGATTCCAACCTCCCTTCTCCATAATTCCTTCTTTGGGAAAGCAGAATCACAGAGGAACATTAGCTTTCAGGAGGAGACATCATTCAACCATCCACAGAAGTGAAAAAAAATCATTTCTAAGACAAGTTTTCAAAAAGGATCAAAAGACAGCAACAGAACTGCTAGAAAACCACCACCTCTCTAGAAAAACCAATTAAATTGTTACCTGGCCCTCTCTCCTAGAGGACACATCACAGGGGCAGGGCACCTAACCTTTTTTTTTATTCTAACAGAACTCCAATGTTCTTTTTCCTTCAATAATTTCCTTCAATAAATTCCTTCAACATGGAGGTAAAATTAAAGGGAAACCAGAATGGCTAATTCTAGTAAAAGAGCTTTAATACCTATTTTAAGATGTTTTCTTCAGCTGTTCAAGTTCTTGTCACCTCTACTACCAGCTCAAAACCTCCTCTGCAGCGGGTCCAGGAGCAAACAATTCAAATACCTGAACCTCTCTACAAGTAGATTTAGTCCTAGGACACCAGAATTCAAGACCTTTTTCATCATCTGGAGAAGGCTAGAAAGTATTTCAAATATTCACTGTAGGAAGAGTAAAAATGGTCCCAGAGCTTCCAGAATTACCTTGAAGCTTATTCAAACTACTGGGCTATTTCTGAGCATGATTCAGTCTCCTAGAGGTCTTGTCCAAGACACAAATGTAGAGTGAATATTCCTGGAGCTAATACACCACCTTGCAAGGAGGATTTTGTTTTACATTCTGGTATCACCACAAGGAAATTAAATTTGGTTGAACCTTTTTAGAGAACAATTTGGTGACACAAACCCTATGTTCACATTACTTAAACTAGAATTACTAGGTTTTATTGCTAAATTAATTACATCTAGAATCTAGAGTTAGGAAATAAAACCAGAGGTTTATACACACTTACCTACAGAGTTTATCTTAAATAGCTAAAATCATAATCAACCTAAAACTTCCCAGAATCTGGGAAAGACTAAATAACTAGAGTCCTGCCATACGGACTATAATGACATGTGAAAATGCTTACAATACAATGTTACATGAAAAACAAAAGTCGAATTTAAAATGGCCTATCTGTGGGGCACCTGGGTGACTTAGTTGGTTGAGCACCTGACTCTTGGTTTCAGTTCAGGTCAAGATCTCACGGTTCGTGGGTTCAAGCTCCCCAACAGGCTCCACACTAACAGCACAGAGCCTGCTTTGGATTCTCTCTCCCTTTGACCCTCCCTGCTCTCACTCTAAATAGATAAATAGATAGATAGATAGATAGATAGATAAAAACAGAATTGCATGTGATATAATTCCATTAACATTCTTATAGAAAAATATAAGTCAGGAACCATTTTTATTTTAATATAACCGGATTGTGGGGTTTGGAGCAATTTTCCCCCCCACATTTTCCTGTATTTTCCCAGTTGTCTAGAATAGGCTTATTTATTTTATGATGAGAAAAGCTTTTTACTGTAGTATGGACAGTACTTTTCACACCAAGCAGAAAATATAGGTAAGTTCCTTTTCAAATAATAATGTAGTAAAAAAAGAAAATCTAAAAAATCTAATGCCATAAACACAGACTTTGTTAGGCTAGGAGTTTTTTTATGCATATTTTCAAATATGTCAGAATACATTAAGGGCATTATTCATTTGTTTTGTAATTCACATATATGAATTAACCAATTTCAAAAAGCTCCTTGGTCTCGTGAATTATTGATGTTGTCACCTGCTAGAGACTTAATTCCAAGAAAAATATACGAATCACTACATCACAAGCACAAATCCTTTTGACACAAATTCAATTTCTGTGGCAATAATATATTGACTTAGCTTTATTTTTCTATTTTATGACACTTATTAATGGCAGAGATAAAAGAAATCTATCATTTTTCTTTATTGTAAATGTAAATGATCTCATGCTATGTTGAGAATGTTAAGGTAAATACCACTCACCTGATAACTTTTTAATGCAAATGCGGACAGGATACCAAAATAAAATAGAACTTAAGATTTTAAGTGAAACCTAATCTCATACGCCTAACTTTCCTACCGCACAATTAGACTGCCAACATGTGCAAGACATTACGTGGAACATAAAGAGGACTCAGTCCCTGGCTTTAGAAGCTTAAAGCCAAAAAAAAGCAGCAAGACGATAACCACAATACAAGACACTGAGAGAGGTGTTCAGTGGTGACTGGAAGGAAAGGCAGCCTGTACTTGGTAATTATACAAGCTTAAATACATGCTATTAACATGCAAACATAGGCATGTTCAGAGACTAAGGTCAAATAAATCTTCAGCCATGATTCAGGTAAAACTTGTAACGCAAAAAATTACTTTTCTTTCAGCATAACGGATTCCTAAGGCTTTCATTCAACAAATGCTTATTAAACATTACTGTGTTCTTGGCAAGAGGGTACACTAGTTAAGAAAACAAGGATTCCTGTCCTAAAGGAACTTTCCTTCTATTGAGGAAGAGACGGTAATAACAATAAGTAAGTTACAGAAGGTGTTAAAAGGTAACACTTGTTAGGCTAACATGAAAAGCCGTGCAAGGCGGGAGGGAGGGTTTGCAGGTTGGGGGAGCCAGGGCTTGCATAGGCCTGAGAAAGTGGCGTTGGAGCGGAGCTGAAAGTGGACTAAGGAGATAGCGATGTGGACCCGGAGGAAAGAATTCAGAGAAAAAGAGCAGCCCTCTAGAAGGAGCACATCTAGAGTGCTCAAGCAACACGGAACCAGCATAGCTACAGCCTCTGACTCATATACTGCCTTGCGTTATCCAGGCAGAAGCTAACAGCCAGGATTCTAGAAGCAAACTCACCTGGATTGTAATCCAGCTCAGATACTGATCAGCTGTGTGACCCTGGGCGCTTCAACTCCCTAAGCCTTGGTTTCCTTATCTGTACCAGGAGAATAGGAAGCATCTGTCCTTCTAGGCTTGTTAAGAGCCTTCACTGAAAGGCTACATCAAATACACAATGCGCTATACCTGGTGGTGAGGAGCCTTTAATAAATGTTAGTCCCCTTCCTTCCCACTAACACCCCACCAGCGTCATCTTGGTTTAGGTCTCCATCATTCCAACTCAAGGCCACATCCAATAGTCTCCTCCCTCTGGGCCTTGAAATCATCCTCTAATCCACTTAAATCCATTTATAACTGACATAAATGTGTGTGTGTCCCCTCCCCAAACTGGGCACGGGCTCCTGAGTGCAGGGATTTTTTATCACGGTCATTTCACCAGCAGGTCTATTTGCCGGTGTTGGTCATACTGGGCCATTCACTTTTCAGTTGCGGAGGCCTGTCACGTGTTGTCATTTCTCTTTGGGGCTGAGAACTCAAGCAGTGGCAGCTTCCCAATGTCATGTCCAGAGCCAGCATGTTGCCTGGGCCTCAGGACACTAACAGCTAGATGGGATGAATGAGATGTGAGGTCAGCAGCCACACCGAGTAGGTATGGCACAGATAAACCTATAGTAAAGGTGGGTCACCCTTCATTATCATCAGGAAACAACAAGCCCACACCTCTCTCCATCCAAAGCTCTTTTGTTTACAATTCCTTTGGGTCAATGATCATTGTTTGCAGTTTGTGTTCATGTCTTTCATTTTCTTTCTTTTTTTTTTTTTTTAACATGGAGGGACCTTTTTCCTCTCATCTTTGAACCTCTAGACCTAGTACAGGAAACATTTTAGGTCAGTTATTTTCAACCCTACTAAAAAAGACAATCACCTGAAGAGAATCACCTCAAGCGTTTTTGTTTTCTTTTCCTGAGTGATATTCCAAACCAACTGAATCAGAATACCCAAAGGCAGGGTCTGTGGTAAGTAGCTGTAAAGCTCCCCCAGGTGACTTTAATGTGCAACCAGGGTTAAAAACCACTAACTTGGGCAAACTCTTCTGAGCTCAGTCTTCTGGTGCCAAGACTATCATCAAGGAGTCTCCAAAGACACACAGGTGTAGATACGGTAGATACTTGTGGGTTTCTCTGCCTCATGCACAGCATCCCTTCTCTATGTCGCAGGAGTAGACATTGTTCTTTGTGAGCCGGCCCTGACCACAGATGTGAGCAGAGCTCAACACTTAAATCCAGGCAGAGCCAATCAAATCCTCACTCTATGAGAAAACTGGATTGGGGATTCAGACGTGAGAATGAGGATCTGTCCCTGCATGAGCCAAGAGCATGTATACCTGGAATTGTGAGGCTCTGAGCCTGGCTGTGTGGAGACCAAAGCAGCAGAAGTCGTGCCCTGCAGAGATACAACATGGAACAAATGCCTAGTGAGAAGCAAACTAAAGCTGTATGACTCCAGGAAAGAGAGAATGAGAGAAGCTGCCAGCTTTCAGTCCTAGGGTTCAAATCCTTGTGAGGACCAGCTACACTTACAGTGCTTCACCCAAGAATATACCCCTCTGTATCTTTACAACTGCCCTTTCCAATTCCAAGCTAGACATTGCATGGGGTTCTGTTTCATTAAGCCAAAAAAAAAAAAAAAAAAAAAGGCTTTAACTGAGAAACCAGGACTCCCTAAGAACCCCATATAATACAGCCCACCCCATCATTACTACCACCACTGATTGAGCACTCTTCAAAATTATCAATACACCCTCAGGGGTTGTAATTATGGGGATAATTAGCCACTATCCCCATCTTGGAGATCAGAAAATTAGGAGTTACAGAAGTGATTTGCCAGAGTGAAATGTGGCCGGGCTGGAAATGGAACCTTGGTCACGATGACTCCAAAACCCAGACTGATTCCCCATCCCTTTTCTCAGTGCCCACCCCCCGAAACAACAGGACAGCTGCTGGTATCAGCTCGAGGGAGGAGGGCTTGACGTGGAAATGAAGCAGTTTCTGAAGCACAGATATTTAAAAATGAAATGTGAACAAGAAAAATGAGCATAATTCCAAGTGGATGATTATTAAGTATTATAACACCAACAACAAAATGCTATCTTAAAAGTTCAGGTGGATGACGGGGCTCCTGAGTGGCTTGGTCAGTTGGGCGTCGGACTTCAGCTCCACATCGGGCTCTGTGCTGACAGCTCAGAGCCTGGAGCCTGCTTCGGATTCTGTGTCTCCCTCTCTCTCTGCCCCTAACCCACTCGCATTCTGTCTCTGCCTCTCTCAAAAATAAACATTAAAAAAAAATTTTTTTTTTAAAGTTCAGGTGAATGAGCTCTCAGGAGCTGAGAGCAAGGGATTGTAATTTCTGTAAACTGACTAACACGAACAAGAATGTCTATTTTGTGAGGGAGTTTCCCCCTTTAGGTCCTAAAGTTGCTCTCTGAAGTGTATAATAGAGATTGAGTGAATAGGGGTTTTTTTTATTATTATTATTTCTAACACGTAGAATTTAAGCTGTAGGATGTACTACAAGCATTATAAACCATGCCCTCCCAATTCAGACTAAAACATAAACCACAAAAAATATCCACATCAAAAAAAAAAAAAAAAACAAAAAACAAAAAACAGATCCACATCAAAAATTACAGGGTAATAGCTAATCAAAGAAAATTAAGGTTTTTTTAATGTTTGTTTGAGAGAGAAAGAGTGAGCAGGGGAAGGGGAAAGAGAGAGAGAGAGAGACAGAGACAGAGACAGAGACAGAGAATCTCAAGCAGACTTCCCACTCAGTATAGAGTCTGATGGGGTTGGGGGGGAGCTCGATCCCACGAACCACTAGATCATGACCTGAGCCAATCTCAAGAGGTAGATGCTTTACTGACTGAGTCACCCAGGTGCCCCAAAATGTTAGTTTTTTTTAATTACTGATGAAGTTTGAGCTCTTTATAATAACTACATCACCACTAAGTTTTCTTGCATTAATTTGATTACTACTTTTTGTACTATTCTCTAAATTGTTTTGTCAATGAACATGAGTCCAAAGGATGATTTTCATATTGCAAAGTTAACTTCTGAAAAACAAAAAAAGAGCACATTCCCAACTGTTACATGCAGTCCTAGTGTTATGCATAAAAGGTAGGTCATTTTACATTTCTTTTAGAAATATTAACCAAGCTGAATCTAGTTAGCATCTAAGCTAACCAGACAATATGCTACACCTGGCACAGAAAGACCTATAAAACACGGCACCTGCCCTGAAGGAGGATACAATCCAGTAGGCTGTAGAGAAAAAAATAAATAAATAAAGAGCCTGAGTCACTTATTTCCCCTTTCTGGTAATTCAGAAAATAATTTCACAAAAGCAACTGTCCTACAAGGGCTACATATACTAAAATACACAGGTTCCTCATCTTAATGCTTTTCTTTGCACTTATCCAAAGGCATCTAGAAAGGTAAATCCTTGAATGGTACAGAGCAGCCCAATACAGCACCAAAATTTGCACTGTGTCATATCACCACATAGTGAAATTCCAGCACATAGCATTCTGTGTCACAAGTTAGATTTTGAACACACCAATTTCTGCAGGCAAGACACAAGCTCAAGCAACTACAGCCTAAACTGCCCTTGGCAATCTTCCAGCAGTGCCAAAATTCAACACCCTCTACCAAGAGCCCAAGGATATTTGTAAAGAACTTCTAAAAGTACATCATTTCATGACAATAATCCCATAATTCAAGCACACCAATAAAACAAGTCAACAAGGATTATGGGGAAGTCCTCAGTTGATAGCCAGAGCCATGAGAAGGCACCCAATGATCCTAAAAACTTAGTGCAAATTATCAAGGACTGCAGATCTTGCAAAGGTGTGAAGGTAACCCTCCCCTATTTTTCTCTTCTGTTTGAAATATAATTGACATGTAACGTGTCAATGTAAGGTGTACGAAGTGTTGATTTCATACACTTAAATATTGCAATGATTACTGCCGTGGCGTTAGCTAATACCTCTATCACAGCACCTAATTGTCACTTATTTTTTGTACTGAAAACATTTAAGATGCAGTCTCTTAGCAATTTGGGGGTATATAATACAGTATTGTTGACTATAATCACTAAACGGTGCATTAAAGATCTAGAACTTACGTTTTACTTGGAAATTTGTAGTCTTTAACCTCTCCCCAATTCCCCCATCCTTCCCAATTCCTGGCCCCTGGTAACCACCATTCTGCTTTCTGTTTGTACAAGTTTGGCTTTTTTAGAGGCTACATTGTAAGTGTTATCATAGACTATCTGTCTTTCTCTTTCCAGCTTATCTCCCTAAGCATAATGTCATCAAAGTCCATCCATGCTGTCACAAAAAGTAGGATTTCCTTCTTTCTCATGGCTGAAAAATATTCCAGTGTGTGTGCATACATATACTGCATCTTCTTTTATCCATTCATTTGTTGACACTTAGATTGTTTCCATATCTTGGCTATCGTGAATAATGCTACCATAAACGTGGGAGTGAAGATATCTCTTTGAGATCTTGATTTCATTTCCTTTGGATATATATCCTGTGGGACTGCTGAATTATATAGTCCTATTTACAATTTGTTGAGGAGGCTCCACAATGTTTTCCATCGTGGCGGCTCCAATTTACAGTGACCACAACAGGGCACAAGGGTTCCCTCTACATCCTCACCAACACTTGTTATCTCGTCTTCTTGATGACAACCATTCTATCAGGTGTGACCTCACACCTGTTTCTGTCATTGCTGATGTTGTTTTGCTCATAAACCTTTCACTAATGGTGGCATCAGAGGCTATGAAAGTACATCGTCTTTGCAGAATGAGATGTGCATGTTATCCAACAGGAATAACTCGTCACATCACTGTAGGCAGTCTGACTTATAGGAGAAGACACTGAAGACCACGGGCAGACCCTTTAAAATGAATGTAGGTCAAAGTTTGTCATTGGCCACTAGTTTACACATGGCTAGTTAATTCAAATTAAACCAAATTAAAAAGTCAGCTCATAGAGCTAGTGACTAGCAAACTGGACATAGCAGAACAGAATATTTATATCATCAAAGAAAGTTCTGAAAAACACTGATCTAAGTAGTAGTAAAAGCTAAAGAAATGGACAAGATCATGCTGAAAGGAAGTATAAACTGGAAGATGATGATCTGAGACAGTACTTGAGAACACTAATTTAAAAGGGTGCAAAGGGGACACCTGGGTGGCTCAGTGGGTTAAGCGTCCAACTCTTGACTTAGGCTTAGGTCATGATCTCACAGTTCGTGGGATTGAGCCCCACACTGGGCTCTGCACTGAGAGTGGAGCCTACTTGGGACTCTCTCTCTCCCTATCTCTCTGCCCCTCGCCTGATTGTGCGCTTGCTCTCCCGCACTCTCTCTCAAAAATAAACATTAAAAAAATGAAAATAAAAGGGTGCAAGGAGTGATGAGCAAAGATCAGAAGAGACAGATAATCAGCATTATCAGTGCTAATAGTGTGAAGAAGATGAAATTTGAAAAATCAGCCACCAAGTTGGCAAGTGTCGATCTGCCAAAGCAATTTTAGTGGAATGAACAGAAGCAAAGGCAAGGTTGAGAAACCAATGGGAGGTGGCTTCCTTCCTCAATGAGCGCTCTCCACCCTTTGCCAATGCCATCATAATAGTAGAAAAAGGTAAGAGCTGTTTAGTACTTATGTGTTAACCCCCATTCTAACACACTGAATCATATCTAATATATAACATAGGTACTAATGTTCCCATTTTATAGATGAAGAAACAAACAGAGAAAAACACAGTAATTTTCCAAGGTCACACGGCTATCAAATACAGAGCCAGGATTCAAACTCAGGTGAATTTCAGAGCCTGAGTCCTTCAAGATTACACAAAATGGACTCCTCAATAACACTTCCCCCATTGGTTCACACTTCTCTTCATACCAGACTGAATATTAGCCTTTTAAAGTCAAGGAATAAATTGTAACTACCTGTGCCATACGGTATAAAGAACATTCAAATATTTACTGAACAAATGAAAAGAACTAATTGACAGAATTTGGCAACAAGGGAAGGAAGCAGAGCATCGATCGTATTCGGCAGGGGAAAAGAGGCCAAGGGAAAGTTGGAGAGGGAGGCGGTTTGGTTTTGCTTCTGCTTTTTCTTTTATAATGGAAGACGCTGGAACATTCTTAGAGAATGCAACCTCTAAGGAGTGAAACATACCTAATGGAACAGGACTGGGGCAAGAACGGCGGTAAAGGGATTAACCTTGAACAGGAACACAGACATTTCTTCTGTGGATATTGGGGGGGAGAGGAGGAAGAGTTGCAGATATAGAAGATTACAGGTGCAGACAGCAGGAAATTGAGCAAGTTCAAGCAAAATGTCCTTTATTTTCTCTCTGAAGAGGGTGTCAAGGTGAGTGCTAAGAGTCAGGGGTAACCATCTCTAAGATCTTTTAAGGGAACGCTGTGGAATGTTCCCGTATGGATACAAGTGGGTATTTTACACACACACACAGAATATCATTAAAGGATACAAAAGAAAATAATAGAAGTCACCGTGGCCTCTGTACGGGAAAAAGCTGAATTGGTCGCCTGGGATGTAAGGAAGTCTCAGTGAATCTCACTCTGTAATCTTAAATTCATGGGCTTTTTAAGAAGTGCACACACTACTTTTTCAGTTTAAAAAAACTATTTACAACAAAAAAAGGATCAGGCCCATAGTGAAGGAAAGAGAGTGATGATAATGGTTTAGCATAAAAATCAAGAGAAATGGAAAAGAAGGTAACCAAAGAGCTAGTTCAAAGCCAGGACTCTGGAGTTAGACTGCGTGTGCCGATATCCATCGCTCCCTATTCCCAGCTGTGGCACCTCAGGAAAGTCCCCAGAGCCCTCCTCCTGTGCCTCAGTTCCATCAGGTCCAACACAAGGGTGCTGAGAGTGCCCACTTCAAAGCAGTGAATTAGGATTAAGTGATTAAAATCGTGCCCAGCCCACTGTGAGAGCTGAATAAATGTAGCTATTGTGATGACGATGATTATTGAGCAGCTTTCAGGACCCAGCTAATCAACGGGGCCCAGAGACACTGAATGTTAGGGAATCAGTTCACAGAGCTGGGAAGGTTTCCACCCTGATGCAGCGGCCCAGTGAAGACACAGAGAGCCTGTCAGGTTGCTCTAGGCTTGGAGATCTGAGGCACAGAACAAGGAAGTCAGAGGCCTTATTATTTATTTACATTCTACCCTACCTCGGGTTTGAGGAGGCAAGGAATGTGAAGGCATCCTAGTTCAAAAGGAGGTCCAGGGTTACTTTTAAGGAGTGTGGCTACAGTGTGGAGCAAATGTCAGCGGGAAGCTGACAGAGAAAGAAAGAGAGGCAAGGTCATGGGGCTGGAGATCTAGATGAAACAGAAAGGGGGTGGGGGGGATATGTCCAGGACCCAAACCTCCTGGTGTGTTCCCCACCACAATTAAGGTCAAGTTGGGTCTCTGGACACAAAGCAGGTGTCCAACAGGAGCGTAGGGAAAAAGGGAGGTGAGAAGCTAAAAAGAATGGTCAAAATGCTGCTGATAACTGACATCCTGTCATATGTCCTTCAAAATGATCAGCCCTAGAGAATTCAGTCCTACAGATGAGATTCCCCTACTTTGGTATCTGAGAAAAAATCAAAAGAGTAAAACTCATAATAGCTGTCATGTATTAACTGCTAGGCACTGTGCCCAAACTACTGTAACACGCATTACCTCAAGCAATCCTTACAACAATCTGTAAGTGGACATACTGTCATCATCTAATCCATTTCACAGATAGGAAAACTGAGGCACAGAAGCTAATTAATTTGCCCAAGGATACACAGCCATATTTGAATCCAGTGAATCCATCCTGAGCCCTTTTTACCACCATAGGGCTCTAAAGCCACATTGCCAGGCCCCCAAAGGAGCCCAAATTGGCAGGCCCAGTTCTCCAATGACCCAGATTTGTTTCTGGTAACCTTTATCTGCCCTTGCCCACCACCACTGAAATCTTTTATAAAAAGAAATAGACATATAGGGTATATCAATAACATTTCAATTTGAGTTAATCATGACTAGATTAATGAACCAGGTGGTGTAAGGTTACAAGAGTAGTTCTGCATAGATTTCCAATTAGCAAAGCATCACAAACCTACTGGAGTAAGCTCAAGCCTATGCCAAGCATTACAGAGAGCTCACAAACACATGCGTAAAGTAAATGAAAGCAGATTCAAGATAACATATCAATAACAGCAAAATAATACCCTCAGAAGAGAGGCTGACTGAAGTTAGAGCATGGTGCTAATTGGAGACCATCACCTTCTACGAAGAGATGAAACTGTCACATTGAATTTCTGATTGCAGATTAAATGCATTCTGTTTTTCATGTTCATTTCTCAGACTGTCAAATTTTTCATTAGAAATGAATTATAATTGTCCTTATAAATTGCATTCTACCCAAGGATTTGATCCACAAAACAATTTAATACTACAGAACAGTCCATAATTAATGTCACCAATTCGTAAATCCTAGTTAAAAACTGAATGCTGCATAGTTTCATTTTATGATGCCCAAATAAACAACCCACCTCAGAAAAATGCAGCAATTACAGGATAAACTCCCACATCCTGGGAAGATACTTTATAATAAAATAAGCCTTATAAATGCACTATTATGGATCTTACAATTAGACTAACCCATGTATCTTACTAAGAGTTTCAAGAAATTCTACATCATAACTCCAAAAGAAGCATGTACTTTTCTTTTTTAACTTCCAGAATAACCTAGAATTAGCAATAATATCCTTGGAGAGTTGAACAGGTATTTAGCCATCTTTAACCCATGAAGGTCCCTCATGAAATAAACAAAAAGCCCTGTAAGCCCTTTACCTCAAGAAAATAAAGAGCAAAGATTACAAGGAGATATTGATAGGAAGGGAGAAAACAGACATTTTAATAGGATTTATACAGTTTCATTTCTGAAGCTTATTGGAGAGTACATCGTGTTCTATATACCTCTTTTGTATGATTTTATATATATATTATTATATGAATATATATTGTATTGTAATATTGTATTGTATTGTAATATATTGTATTATTATATGACTACATATATATATTATTGAGAGTAAACATTTCCTTTGAAGTTAAAATATATATATATGTGTATATATATATATATATATATATATTTTTTTTTTTTTTTTTTTTTTTTTTTTTACCCTCAGTAAATTATTTAGAAGTAAACTGTTTTGGGGCACCTGGGTAGCTCAGTCAGTTAAGCATCCGACTTTGGCTCAGTCATGATCTCAGGGTTCATGAGTTGGAGCCTGCATCAGGCTTTTTGCTGACAGTAGGGATCCGGCTTTGGATCCTCTGTCCCCCTCTCTCTGCCCCTCTCCCGCTTGTATGCTCTCTGTCTCACACAGGCGCTCTCTCTCTCTCTCTCTCTGTCTCTCTCTCTGAAAAATAAACATTTAAAAAAAGAGAAGTAAACTGTTATGAAGCATATTGTAAACATCCTTCACAACTGATAAACATTTACTAGTTACTTCTAGCTCATCACTAGTGAAAAACTAAAGGTACAAAAACCTTGGCCTGGTTCAAGTACTCTAACTTCTTGACTTACATCAGCTCTTGGATTCCTCAAGCCAAGGTCTACAGTTCTCTTCACAGACTCTCCAGGTCCATTAGACTTTTTAAATTTTGTATTCTTCCAAGATTATCTTAAACATTTGAAGTAAAAGAAGCATAATCTGGACAATCTGAATGGCCACTCAACGACCATGCTCCTTCCACCAGGCACTTCTGGTACCCACACTGCTATGTGTGTGTACTACCACAGGGCAATAGAAGAAGCCAAACAACATCAATCATGCTACATAGGTTTTCACAATCTCCCCTACATAGGAGGAATTAAGTTGTCCATAACTCCAAAATGACACTATTCAAGGAACCACATACTTAGAGCTATGGCAAGTTAAATTTCAAGAGAAAAACGAATATAGATGCTGGTGGGCTTGGGTCCGATTCTTTCTGCCCTGTTTCAACAGCTTCATACAACTTACTAGAAAATATGTACATATGGCTCTATTTTTTTTTGATTTATGTATTTTTTTTATCATAAACAAGTTTATAAGAGTTCACCATTTCACTCGGAGCCTCAAGTTAAGATCTTGTGAAAGAGACAGTGATGTCAGATGACGGGTCTCTACTCAGTGTGGGGCTGAGTCTTTGGATTTATCACTGTACTTTGCTTCCTCAGCCTCTGGGATTCCATTTCCATCCAAGACTCTAGCAGGCAAAAAGGAAAACAGCAAGCCATACACATATCTTTCCACTATTAAATCCAACACTGATGACTTAATTTCAGCGAAACATCATCATCAATCACATTAAATTAATGTTGTTGTTCATTTGAATTTTATTGGTTTTATAGTTTTGTTTTTGGTTTTATATGTAAATCTGTTTGAGTTTTATAGTTGTAAAAGCGCCATAAGCATAAGGAGTTATATTTTTAGTTTTATATCTATACATATATAAGCAACATTATTTTTATTATCATTCAAGTCCACATTGGAGTAGCACAAGGATTTTTTTCTAAGTTTGAGGTTGTTTCCTTTGTAGGTTTCTTTTCTAAGTTTCATCTGCACGCAGATGTCAGAGTTTCATGATCCGCATTTTACACATAAAACCATAACCCCCTCCCCTCCGAAAGCTTCAGCAATTTGCTCTGACCATTCAGCCATCACAATCAGAAGTCTGCATCAACCCGAATGGCACCTGGCATGCCGGGATAAGAACTGAGAATGGGACGACTCCGCCTCCACCACACTATGAGGAAAAAGCCTGACCCCGTTAGGAGTTTCCAGCATAGGAAAGTAATTCAAATATCCAGCGTAATATCCCCAACGCCCTACGATCTAGAAAAAGATTGTACTACTGCTAGTACTGCTAACGATGACAGCAGCAACAATCCTATAAACGGCAAATATTTGCGTAGCAGTTACATTGAGCCAGGTACTATTCTAGGTCCATCAGGCAGTAACCTTTAATCCTCCCAACAATCCCATTTTGCACCTGAGGTGACGGAGGCATGGAGAGAAGTAACTTGCCCAAGTAATGCATCATATAGCTAGGATCCAAACTCTAAAAGCGGTCCGGGTCCCTGCTCATAAATGCTATTCACGGTGCCTTTTCTATAAAAAGCTGTACAAAAGGATAGCAGTGGATCTTTTTGAAGAATCAAATCTATGACAAGCATTTCCGAACAGTTTTCATTAATTAGCTAGTAACTGAAATATTCCAGCACCAAAACTTAACTTATTGAAACTCTCAAATCCTCCCCTAAGTTAATAACGATTATTTGATTTGCTATTTGAGAAAATTACTCCCGACGGGAAGGTATTTCAATGCCACCCTGCTGCTACTTCGAGAAAAGTTACCTTTGTAGATCCTGTTCAAAGAAAGCTCATGCTTTGATCCTTAATATCCCATGAAGTAAAAGGTTACGCTTAATCTATATTTTATAGACCTAAAAGTCAAATTAGTTTCTGGGATAAACAAGCAGAGTGTGACAGTAAGCATATTCTGTGGCGTTCACGACATGCCTAGCTTGGAGGATACTATGTGCTGAGTTAAAGACAATTACATTCGGATAATACATAGCAGTTTTGTCTTGTATTATTCTGCAAGCATAAACAAGTTATACACATGTTAATTTACATTCTATATAAAAAGCCAATTTTAAATCCAATTTATAAGGCAATAAATATATAAAGATTCTAGGACACAGCAATAAAGTTATGCCATAAAGTAGAGTTAATTCACGACAACAATAATAAAAGCATGACAAATTTTAGCATTCTACCAACTGCACAAAGGTGTTTCAGGTAACATCTGTTCAGAAGCAATTGCTACAAGACAGACTAGATGAGATGCAAGGTTTCACAGTGTAATAAATGTATGTCAGTTTGCTTGCTTCGTAATTAAAGACATGAGTCTTTGAAAAAAAGCAATTAAGCCTTGCTCTAAATCTGAGACAATTATCCCTACTCCCACCCCTTTTTACCCACAAAAAAAAAAAAAAAAAAAAAAAAAAAAAGATCCAGAGTGATCCAGAAGTAATAACTACCATATATCATCTATTTTCAGCAGCTAAACATACTCCCAAAAGCCACTTTATATATTTTGGTAGCTTTTGATAAATTATATATTAACCAACAGAGAAAACTTCTTTTCCTCTGTCAGGAAAAAAACAAAAGTCTGGGACAATTCAGGCAATTTACTTAAAAGACTGGCCTGAAGAAAATAAATGATCTTACCTTATGAAGGTTTCAGTGTCAGATGGGTTAGCTGGAATTTTGACATAACACTCAAGTGCCCAAATAAGAACACTGCCTCCGATTCTTGACAATTTAACTCTAATACAACTGAAAGTATCACTTTAGCTGAGGACAAAATGAAGAAATAAATTCAAAAGGCACACAAAAATAATTCCACATTTTTCTCAGCTTTCCAGCAACTTCGAAAATGAGGCAGCAGAACAAGTTGGAATCAAGTTCTAGCTGCTGTTCCAGAGGACCAAACTGTTATCTTATATCCCCCCAAATCACGGTCCAAAAGAAAATGTTACCAAAAGGAAGACATTTAGGTCAATCTGACAGTTCTCCTAAAATACACATGGATGAATTGGTAAACCAAACCTTTTAACATGGTCACCCTCATAACTACACCTGTTGTGTTCATTTCCTGTGGCTGCCAAAACAAATTCCTACAAACTTAATGGCTCAGAACAAAAATGTATTCTCTCAGTGCTGGAAGCCTGAAGTCAGAAATCAGTTTCACTGGGCTCCAACCAAGGTGTTAGCAGTACCGCTCTCCCTCGGAAGCTCTAGAGGAAACCAGTTCTTTTCTTCTTCTGGTTTCTTAGGGCTGACAGCATTCGCTGGCTTGTGGCTGCACCACTAACCTCTGCCTTTGAGTCACATCACATTCTCCTCTTCTGTAGTCAAATTTCCGCCTGCCTCCCTCTTACAAGGACACCTATGTTTGTTTGCATGTAGGGCCCAGCCCGGTAATCCAGAGTAATCTCCCCATTTTAAAACCCTTAATTTAAAAATCTTTTTGTTGCAATGGCAGGCAACATTCACAGGTTTCAGGGATTAAGACCTGGTTATCTTCTATGGGGGGGGGGGGGTCATTTTTCAGCCTGCCACAGCTGCCTCCAAATGAACCCAAAGCCAAGAGGTGGCCATGCACTAATCCCATCATGCCTACTCCAATTTCAGTTCCACTCAAGTTCCCAGTACAACAGATAATAGTTCTCCCACTGGATTCCTCCTGCCACCTCACAACCTGCCCGTGATCAGGAAATCACTAATTCTGTACTCATTAAAGGTATTACTATTTTTAATGGCTCTTGAGTGAGATAAGTAGTAAAGGTTAAAATTCCCAACAGCACAGAAGAGCAATACAGGACAGTGACTAAGAATGTAGGAGACAGCTTGCCAAGGTTCAAATCCTGTCCTCAGCAACAGGCAGTTGTGTGACCTAAGGCAATTCAACCTCTGCATTTTGCTTTTTCCATCCAGCAAACAAGACTAATAATACCACACACCTCATAGGGTTGTTGTAAGGGTTAAAGGAGTTGATATACATATATATGGTGCATATATATGTATATACACACACACACACACACGTATGGTACCTAGAACAGAGCTTCGTTCATTTATTAAAGTAACTGTTATTAGTAATGATGTCCAAAATGGTAGACACATATATATTACTGAACAGGGTGAAATATCTCTCACAACCAAAATTGAAGGTACAGTAATGACATAATTAAACAATAATGAACAATCTGTTCAATGGAAAGTATAAGATTAGATGCAAGATTTACACCAAAGTCTGTAACAACTCTTAAAGGATATTCCTAATTAAAAAGAAGAGTCACTCTGCCAACTGGGACCACCAAACATACAGGCCTCCTGTCAAAACATTGACCCACGGCTTCTCCAGAAGCCACACATCCTGCTCTCAACACAGATACGGGGGCCACCACCTTGTGCACTGTGTGTTCGTAAGAGTAGGACTGAAGCACCCAGCGTCAAGTAGGGCAACTGTTTTGTTCTGTTCTACAAGGGAAACAGGACTCAGGCTCAGGTACTATGAGTGTGACCTATGGCAGGACAAAACTTCATGATCCTACTGAACTCTATCTACCTTCACAAAGCCTTCATCCAGGTACCTGCCTTGGCCTGCCAATCTCCTATGGTTCATCCTGTCCCCAATTACTAGCCTCAGCATCTCAATACTCACTGCTTACCATATTTTCTACTGAAATCAAGTCGGTTAGTTCACGAGCAGCCCCAAAGTAGTGGATTTCTTGTGTGGCCAAACTGTCCTACACTCACAACAGATAAATTTCTGTTTACACAGATCTATGGGGAGAAATTCTATACTACAAACTTTTATACACAAGGCAACAGTACCTTGAGACTCGCGACTAAACACACAGTAGAAAACAAGCACTGGTCTGCTTTACCAGGGCCTAAAGTAAACCAAGATTTCAGTGGGCCCCAGAGCTCATGCCTTCCAACCCAAGAACAGAGCAAGTGGCCAATTTACCACTCAGTTCTACTACCAGCTTGCAGCTTTGTGGAATGTGCCAAACACCTATATTATCGCTTTTCCTGTCATATCACCAAACTCTGTTGCTTGTTCCAGTCAAAAGCAGCTGCCCCCAGCAACTCAAGCAAAAGCCAAGAAGTGCCTTGACATCTAGTAGTACAGCAAACTGAACTACAGAACGGTCACTTGTAGAGGCATTGCTAAGATCTCATGAGGAAGGATGGTCTCCATCCTCAAAACAAGAGTTACTAGGGTGAGACTGAGAACAGGTGTGAAATGGGTTGACTGGGAAGAGCTACTCAGAAGGCAGCCTTCAGCCTGGCATACTGAGACACAGGCCAGGAACAGAGTTAGGGTTGTTAAAGCCCCCTAAGAGTCCTACTTCAGGTAGAGGTGATCCCAAATCAGTGGCACTCTGAGAAAAGCATCGCCCATAATGCCTCTTGGAAGATAGGCTAAGATAAAGCAATGAGCTTACAAGCATGGGAAGAGAGAGTAGTAAGCCATCAGGTGCAATCAATGTAGATAGTCCAAAAAGTGCACATAACAGAACTATCAAATAAAGAATAAAAAGAGTCACATAGCAAATGACTTTGATCAACACAGCGGTTAGAAGCGCTAGTCCTCACACAGCCAAAAATTCATGTATAACTTGTGACTCCCAAAAAACTTAACTACCAATAGCCTTCTGTTGACTGGAAGCCTTACTGATAACCAATTAAGGCATATTTCGTATGTTATATTATATACTGTATTCCTAAACAAAGCTAGAGAAAAGAAAATGTTATTAAGAAAACAGTAAGAAAAAACAGATTTCCAGTACTGTACTGTAATAAATCCATGCATTAAGTTGACCTGTGCAGTTTAAACCCATGTTGTTCAACAGGCAACTGTAATTGCTAAACTTAAATATTCCAAGCAAGTTAAATTAAATATCCAAGCAAGTTAAATATTCCAAGCAAGTTATCTCTGATAACAGAATTAGTGAAATGGAAAATATAGCTAAAGAAACTATAAGTATCTAAATTAGTTTCAGGGATTACAAACAGTCCAAATTACCTCTAAATTAATTATGAAGACATGATTCAAATCAGACTCCTATCTAAAAACAAACACTGGGTGCATCTGGGTGGCTCAGCACAGAGCCTGCTTTGGATCCTCTGTCCCCCTCTCACTCATGTGCTCTCTCTCCCTCTCAAAAATAAATAAACATTAAAAAAAATAAAAAATAAAAACAAACACTGTATTTTTAGATATGTTTATTAACTTTAAAGCTTCAAAGTATTGCTTTTAGAGATCTTTTCATCTTTACAATAACCCTTTTAGCATACTTAAGAGTGGCACCTGGGTGGCTCAGTCAGTTAAGGGTCTGACTTTGGCTCAGGTCATGATCTCATTGTATTTGAGTTCGAGCTGCGAGCTGCGTGGACAGCTTGGAGCCTACTTCAGATTTTGTGTCTCCTCCTCTTTCCCCTCCCCGCTCACGCTCTCTCTCTCAAAAATAAATAAAAATTTAAAAAATATAAAAACAACATACTTAAGAAATGAAAAACTAGAGCTAGAGAAGAGCTAGAATCCAAATCATGTAGATACATCCTTCAATGAAACTAAACCTAAATATTAATTATTTCACTTCTGTTTTCATAACCTCCTTGCTGGAAGTCACAGAAAATCCAAACAAAAATCCAAAATACCTCATGTATTCTGGAGCATAGAAGAAACAAAATGGAATGACATCATTAACCCAAACAAAAGACTCTAAAAGGAAGAAAAGTCATTGCCCCAGGATTCTTCTCATATTGGCTAGAATCCTGCCTCGCCAATTTAACTCTATCCTATTTGTTCCTCAACTCTACCAACAAAACAATCAACAACATAGTTGACCCTCCTGCAAATTCTGCCAGTCCTATGGCCCTCTTGCTACTTAATTTAGAAAAATTAATCCATGTTGTCCCTCATTTTCAGTATTCTGATACATCTCATAGCTCTGCTCCCAGTTTTATTTAACCATTACTTTTAATTGTTAGCAACTCACTCCTGCTCCACAAATGTCTATTCCCTTAAGGTATGTATCCTGACTTAAATTCCTAACGAGATTTATTTGTTCACAGAAGGCACATGCTGTGTTGTATAACTGTGCCTAAAACTGAAAAAGTTATATTCCATAACTCCATATTCCTAATTAAATGCAGGGGTCAAATATTAAATTCTCAATTGTTAGATTTACCCCAAATCTATTAACCTTCTGTGATTTATTTACACACATTTTTACAAAGCAGTCATCACTGCCTATTCTTTCACTAGTGGACACCAACAAAAAGATTCACAAACCGCTGATCATGACATCTCCCTTGGGTGTTAAAGTGAGTAAGAGAAGCAACCAGAATAGCGAGTTTCTTTCCAATATAAACAAAACATTCCTTAGCAGTGACTACATAGGCCGCCAAGTTTTAAAACCTGCTGTTTCTCCTTGGAAAATTACAGCAGAAAAAGAAATGCTACCCCCTAAAAGTTCACTTTGCTATGTCTCATACCCTCGGAAGCCAGAAGGGTGGGGAGAAGTTCGACTCAAAAAAATGCAAGGTTCACCTAGGTGACGTCAATACATTCACATTTGAACTGCTTTTCATGTCAGCCAGAACAAATGTGGGGCAACACAGTGACCAGTGAGTGTATTTGGCAGTGGGTCCAAACAGAACTTGACCCTGTCGTCGTAAATCTATTAGGAGACTGAAAGCTCTAGCAATCTAGAACAAAATGTAGCCCCCGACCCATTCCCGTTTACACCGTGGACCCACCCACCCACTCGGCTGTCAGCCAAGTCAGAGTTTCATGAAATTGAAGGATCCTGGGACCTGAGCCGCAGCCCTTCGGCCCTGCAGGAGCTGCCCCACCAAAACTCCAGGCGAAACTTACAAACTTGGGGCGTTTCTCTCCAGGTTCCTCCGCGCCGCTGGGCGGAGGGTGCTGAGGGCCCTTCCGGCCCGGCATCTTGCTTTCCCGGCAGCTACGGAGCGAGGCTGAGGAGGGGTAGGGGGCCCCGGCGGCCGAGCCCTGCTTCGGGTGGTGCAGCCGAGGCCGGTGCCGATCCATCTTTCTGCGCAGCTCTCGGGGACGGAAAGAAGGCGGCTGAAATGCAAGCCACAAGCCGTGAGCGCGGGAATCTGCGGCGGATTAGCCTTCCCGGTTCCGCCGCCAGCCGTGCCGGCCCAGCTCAGCCCAACTGCTGCTGCCGGGGCCGCAGCCAACACATCCGAAAACTCCCGCCACGGCTGACGGCTCGGGACCCGCCAATCACGCGCCGCTTCGTCAAAGACATTCCCGGGATCCGCCTTTTCCGGGCAGAGCGAAACATGATTGGCTGTGCCGCCCGTTCATTTCGCCACTCAACCGTGGCAGCTACCTTAAGGGCAAGGGCGGGATTAGGTCGCGAAAGCGCGGAAAACCTATTAGGAAGTTACCTGTCCGGGTTTATTTGGAATTTGGAGAACCGGCTCCTGCTAAGCTGAAAGGCAAGGGAGACGAGCAGCGTTGGAATGTGAAATCATCTGCCAACCCTCTCTTGCCCCACTCGGGACGCCCTGGTGCGATGGCCACTGGGAAAAGTAGTTCTAGGATCTGCCCTTGAAAGGCAGGTGAGAACAACAGCAATCAGAACGCTCCATGAGTATGTTGCCTGGATGTACCGAGCTCCTGCTGAGTACCCAAGTGCTGAGAGCCCTATCTGGAGTGGTAAAGGAGCCCACTAAAAATCAGAAAGGTCTAGGCCACGTCCTTAAGGAGCTCACATCTGTGCTTCACAAACCCTTACACAAATAACAAAATAATACAAATGTATAGCAGTTGTTTTAAAGGCTCATTGAGAACAAAGAGGGGGAATATTAAATCTGAAAGAGCAGAGCTGGAAAGGCTTAAGTAAGAGTCCATGGATTTTCACTAGGCAAGCAAGAGTGGCAAGACATCAGATGTGAGGCATTCAGAGCTGGAAGCAAGGCCAAGAGCACTCAAGAGCATAGAGCCGAAAACTTCAAGAGCCTGCAGTGAAGGGCCAGTGAAGGGCCTTGAGCTGAAACCATGCGAGAGAGTTTGCTATGTATGCCGAAGGGCAAGCCTCGAGGTTAAAGGAGTTTTCCCACACATCACTGTGTTTTTCCCCCTTTTAAAGTCATCTTTTCCTTCGAACTCTTGCCTTAAGTTATCCAACTTCTGACTACAGAGAGGTGGTGTGGGCCAAGACTGGTAAACATGCAGTACTGATTTGGGGACAAGAAACAAGTAACTGGGAAGATTGGCACAGAGGTTCAGAAGAGGGACCTTACTTGCAAGTAAGCTCTCAGGCTGTAGTCATTGGGTTTTGTTTTGTTTTTTAATGTCTATTTGTTTTTACTCTACCAGACTTTCTGTGCCAGTCTCCATCTTCAAAGAGCACCTAATCTTTAGGGGGAAATCCAGGAGAACAGCAGGGTCCGGAGAACTGAAGTAATTCATGAGGTCTTAATGACCACTAGACCCAGGTGCAGGTTTTGTCCCTGTCATTTACGAGCTATCTGATGAAGATGACATTAAACTTTCTTTCTTTGCCTTCCCATCTGCAAAAGGGGATAATAATAATAATAATAATAATAATAGCTAACAGGCTTAAATGAGATAGAAATGTCTGTGAAAGCGTCTCCCACCAAAGACCACCAGGAGAAAGACCTGTAGTTGAACAAGTGGAGTTGTTCAGAGATACCTATGTGATAAGGGCAGTCTGCCTTGAAGAGAGACAAAACAAGACCCAAAACCACTTTCAATTTCACCTATGCACAAACAACACCAAGGTCAAGTGCCCTTATCTGATTTTGGTGTTCTGTGAGATTGTTTATGTCCATAAGGGAACAACATGGCTTAGCTGTGAGTGTCAGGCTAGCTTTTAAAAACATTGAGCCCTTGCTCTAAGTGTCAGACTAGTTACCTGATGTGAAGGACTGCTCTTTTCTTTCTCAAGTCCTTGGCATGTAGAAGAGTACTATGTATAAATAAACAGAAGTTATTGTAATTAATTTTCAGGTTTCACATAGATCACTCTGGAATTTTTCTCAGAAATCAATTGCAACTGCAATGTCTCTGTGAAAATGCTTTTCTCTACGTTTTACATTTTTAAAAATACAGTTTTAACTTGTTTATTACTTAAACTTCACAGTAGCATGCACTGCTTCCCATTCTGACACCCCCACAAGAAGATGATACATCCCACTGAGCAACAGTTTTGGACACGCTCCTTGTGCCAGGCTCGGTGCACAGGGCTGGGACTAAATTTATGGAGATAATAGGCAGGACTCCAGAAGCTTGGAATCCAAAAATGTGTGTCTTTCCTTTATCATTTCTGTTCAATCTCAAATCCAGACAATTACTAATGCAATTGTTGTGAGGATTCACTCTTCATGACTATCTAAGAGAGAAAGGTGTGAAAAGTTGAGGGAAGGGATGGATCATTCTCAGTCTATTTTTTTTTTTTAATGGCAATTGTATGAGGTACCGTTTTACCCTTATCAGATTGGTAAATAGTACAGTCTCTTGGCACCAAGTTTTGGCCAAAATTTATGGATTCCTACAAAGATGACAAGAGTGCAAAACTGGTACAGCCACTTTGGACAGCAACTTGGTGACACCTAGTAAACGTGAACTGAACGTCCATGTATCTGTGACCCTGCACTTCCTCGTCTACATGGGTCCCTGCAGAAGCCCAAAGATGCCCATACAAAGATACTTCTTGAACACTATTTAACCATCCTGCAGTCATGGAAAGAATAAAACACACAGAGGTTTATTATACGGTAGAATCCTATATTGTATCAAATAACTAGATCTACCTGTAGATATAGCTCAATAATAAAGAGAAAAATCAAGTGGCAAATACATACATACAAAGATATATGTATATGTATACATAGTGTGTGTGTGTGTGTGTGTGTGTGTGTGTGTGTAAAAACACAAGGGAAATATGCCCCAAAACCACCTACTTCCAGAGAGGAATGAAAGAAGAGATGAGGAATTAAAGCTGAAAGTTTATAGCTGAAGTATCTGTAATGTTTTATTTATTTAAAAGGAAAGATCAGAAGTAAATCTAGCAAAATATTAACAAGTATTTAATCTCAGCAATGGGTATATTTCTGTCTATTTTACTATTTTCTATAATTTTTTTGTTTATCAGATATGTTTCTTGGGGTGCCTGAGTGGCCCAGTTGGTTAAGCAGCCAACTTCAGCTCAGGTCATGATCTCGTGATTCATGAGTTCAAGCCCCACATCAGGATTTCTGTAGCCAGCACAGAGCCTGCTTTGAATTCTCTGTCTCCCTCTCTCTCTCTGCCCCTCTCTCTCTCTCTCCCTCACAAAACTAAAAAATAAATAAAAAGAAATGTTTCATATCAAGTTTTTAACAAAACATAGGAACTTTGGGGATAGCTCCCTTAACTCTTTCTATTCCTCCAAAATTATCTTAATTTATTGGCATTGAGACCACTCTGAGCTATTAAGTTGCATGTAAGGAAAAGTGAAATAATTAATTTCCTTTTAGGATGACTTTAACTTTTTTTTTTTTAAAGTGAGAGAGAGGATGACAACCCCCTTTTTAAAAAAATTTTTTTAATGTTTATTCATTTTTGAGAGAAAGAGGGACAGAGACAGAGTGAGAGTTGGGGAAGGGCATAGAGAGAGGGAGACGCAGAATCCTAAGCAGGTTCCAGGCTCTGAGCTGTCAGCACAGAGCCCAACACAGGGCTCAAACCCACACACTGTGAGATCATGACCTGAGGTGAAGTCGGACACTTAACCGACCAAGCCACCAGGTGCCCTAAACATTTTTTTTTATTAATAATAAAATCTGTTCCCTTCCCTCCACTTGCCTTCCACTTTCTTTCATTCTCTCTTATCTCATGCATTTTCCCTCTCTCCCTTAAAGTAATACAGAGGCAGAGAGCCAAGAAACAACAACAAAAGAAAACACCCTATTTCCTTCTTTCAACAAAATTTTTCTACAATTTTGTAGTTCTACCAAAGCTCTACAAAAAAATTACAAATTCAGCTCTTTGTTGTTCATGCTTTCCAAGCGGTCAGTGGATTAAGACAAGAAGCATAATCACAAGCCTAATTCAAAGCCAATTTATGTAACTTTACTACTGTCTATTGCTTTACCACCTGACTCAGTTGGGATATACCTCATTATACGAAAGTTCCCTAGCACTTTGTACTTAATCGCAGGGTGTTAGAATCATTATCTGGCCATTAGCACTGACTTTGCACCTTCATTTCAAATTCATGAGCAAAGTATGCTACTGCTGCTTGCCCAGCTGGTTTTGAGGCCTGGCTACTTCTGCATTCTCCACATGCTTGTTGGTCTTAGTTTAAACTGCTGCTGTTTTATAATATAATGTAAGATGGAGAGAAAGCAAATCATATGCACAGAATGCTAACTGATATGCAAATCATATGCACAGAATGCTAATCATATAATGTACGTATGTACACCAGGGTTTCTCAAGTTCAGCCCTATTGACATTTAAAGTTTGATAATTCTTTGTTATGGGAGGGTCAGGGGAGGCCATCCTGTGCATCCTAGGATGTTTAGCAGCATTCCTTATTTCAGCCACTAGATGGCGCCAAAATTTCCCAAGACAGCCAAATATCCCTGAAGGGCTGAGTAATATTCCATAGTATGGATATACCAACTTTTGTTTAGATATTCATCAGTTGGTGGACATTTGGGTTGTTTCTTTTGGCTATTATAAATAATGCTTCTATAAATATTCATTTACACAGTTTTATGTGGACATAAGTATTCATTTCTCTTCGATATATGCTTAGAAGAGGAATTGCAGGGTCATATGGTAACTCTATGTCTGAAGAGCTGCCAGATTTACCAAAGTGGCTGCACCATTTTACGTTCCCACCAGTAGAGCATGAGGTCTCCAATTTCACCATATCATCACCAACATTTTTCTAACCTGGCTTTTTTAATCCAGCCACGTTAGTGGCTGTCAAGTAGTATCTCACTGTGGTTTTGATCTGCCAGCTACTTTTTGTAAATAAAATGCTGTTGGAATATGGCTATGCCCATTCTCTTACCTATTGTCCAAAGCTGCCTTTCCTGTACAACTGTAGACCAGAGTAGTTGTGACAGAGAGCATCTTGCCTGCAAAACTTAAACTGTTTACTGTCTGGTCCTTTACAGAAAATTGTCTTCTGACCCCTGCTAAATGATTTCCACCCCTTGGTATATCACAATTAATTATATTCAGTTATTTCTTGTTGTCCGATGAGAGTAGTATGCTAGTAAGAAGCAAATACTACTTTTGGACAAATGTTCAAAATAGAGTGAAATACTTCCCTTTGCCATGGTACATACCTACACAGGCTTTAACACCTTTAACAAAATCTGTTTAACAAGGTCAACAAGATCTTGCCACCATAATGAATCACTGTGGAGAACAGAGTCGATTTAAGGTAGGGATGAAAAGCAAAATGCTTAAATGGATATGTGATTCTTCTTACAACACAGTTGAGCAATTTGTGCTCTGATAAGTTTTCTCTAGGGTCTTATGCTGTAAGTTCAGATAGAAATTCTTCATAGGGAATATAATTAGTATAACACAGTTTAATGTCATGCTTAATAGTTTCCTAGAATGTTTTGATTAGAAAATTAATCTGCCCATGTTTGTAGATGATAGAGCTGTGTAAAGGAGAACAGGAATATTCCTATTAGTGTGAGACACTTAACTAAGGTTCAGTTGAAAGTGTTAGATGTCACTACTGGATCACACTCCCAATGTTTGAAATAAATAGCAAAAAAGGAATTAAGTAATTACTAAGACTCTTGTAAGATTACAGTTTAATTCCCTCATACTAAAGCACAATTACTAAAGCCCAAATATAATTTGTTGAGTCAGTAGGATAATAATTTGTCTGACAATAGCAAATAGCAATGATGTCACTCAAAGCTAAAAATGCATGTAACAGAAGGTAGAAGAATTCTATGGTGCTCAGTAGAGATCCTCAAATTTTCTTTTTCCTTCAACTGTGTCTCTATCTCATCATCATATATGTTCTTCCTTTTTTATCCTCAGGTGAATTTCTGTGTTCCAGACATTTGATAAAATCAAATTACAGAAAACCTGTCTTTATTGAGGTCTGTCCTGAAGACATCCATTTTGTGCATTGTTTTCTCTGCGTTCTAATTCTTTAGCTGAACCCATCTTGACACAATAGACTAAAAACTGTTTTCTCATTTTGCTGTAAGGAACGCATTGACATTTCTGTCCAATCATGGAAGGGTGGGTAATTAGCTGCAACAGTTAGCAAAGTTAGCATCCTTACCTACTTGCTGACGGTGTCTTAAATATCCGGTTTCCTGGGAAGCCAAGCTCTGCCCATACACGATTCTGAAACTGCGCTCACAAATCACCAGAGAACTTCACACTGCCAGATCTGCTTTCTCATTCCTTGGTAACCTCTCCATTTACTACTGATAATGACAGTATCCATTTTTCAATTAATTTATTTGGGGGGGATATAGTTGACATGTAACATTGTATTAGTTTCAGGTATACAACATAATGATTAGATATTTGTATATATTGTGAAATGTTCACTGAATTAACTGGAGTTAACATCTGTCACCATACACAGTTCCCCCCAGTTGGTTTTTTTTTCCTTGTGACGATATCCTTCTTGAACATCTCTCCTCACTTTTTTCTCTAAACACTCTCTTCCTGACCTGCACTTGGGCTTTTCTTTCTCTTACCAACTCCTTGCGTCTCACCTCTGTAGTAGGCCTCAAGATAGAAGGCCTGATTCAGTTCCACGTTGTGTGAGTAATACAATCACCATAGAAGTTCATGCTTACGCATTATAAGCTTGCCTCTGTTTACTCATTTACTTCTTAATAAAGAGGTTAAATTGTGTCCCTCTGATATCCCAAGTAAGATTCTCAGAGCTCTAAGCTTCATATCAGCACCTCAAGGGCTACCACAGGAAGTGAGGGAAAAGGCATCAGGAAAGGTATGTTTCTGGGCCTTCTCCCCAGTGACACTTCAACCAACACTGTTTTTACCTATTGTATGAATTATTGTGTAACATCAGCTTTCATGTGAAACAAAAAGGAATTCTGCAAAAAAGGGAAAAAAAGGGTAAAAGTTTTATTAAATGAAATGTGTCTACATCAGTGTTTTTCAACCTTTTATTATCACCCCCTTTAAAATTATTGCAGACATTTTTCCTTATACCCCCCATGAAATTTTAATACCTCAGATATACTGTATATTTGTTTAGGTTATATATATATATATATATATATATATATATATATATATATATATAATACTTTATATGTATATCAGTGTTTTATATATTAAAAGAGACTTTTTTTTCCCCCTGAAAACCAATTTTCATACCTTTGGTATAGGGCACCAAGGGTGTTATCATCCTTCTTCCTTCATTCAAAATGCTCTAATAACCCACTGAATAACTGATTCTCTAAGGATATTTATTTCCATTTACGAAACAGGAGAAATAACTTGCAAGTATGTTATCAAGATTAATTGAGGGTGCCTGGGTGGCTCAGTTAGTTAAGCATCTGACTCTTGATTTCGGCTCAGGTCATGATCTTACATTTAGTGAAATCGAGCCCGGCATTAGCGTCTCCTCTGTCAGTGCAGAGCCTGCTTGGGATTCTCTCTCTCTGTCCCTACCCCACTCGTGCACATGTGCAGTCATGCCCTCTCTCTCTCTCTCTCTCTCTATCAAAATAAATAAATAAATTTTAAAAAAAGATTAATTGAGGTATCATATATGAGAGAGTTCTAGCAAAGTGCCTAGTACACATTATATAATCACTACATGTTAATTTTTCTTCCCCTTGAAAGTCCCATCCAGTCTGCCATTCTGTGAAATCACAGTTCTCCTTGGATCGTCCTAATTTCAGCATCTAACAAAACTGAACCTCTCACAATTCCATTTCCAATTGCCAGTGTTTGCCAGCACCACACTGTTCTTCAGGGTTACAGGCAGAAATTCTGAAAGTTCTTTGACTTTTCCTTCTCTTTCACCAATTACACCCAAGTCAAGAGGATATAGGGTGAGAACAGTGAGCGGCACCTCAAAATCTGGAAAGGAGAAATGAAATAAGATTGCCTCTTCAGAAGTGAACTAATTAAATTAGCAGATAATGGGACGTTGATGTTGTTGTTGTTTCTGGGTTACAGGACTGATAACTTTGACTTCAAGAGTTTATTAATTAATCCATGTAAAGAAAAATACCCATCAAGAGTTTGATGGTCAGCACTGGAAAAGAGAAAATCATGACACTATCCAACAAACACCTAAAATCCACCACATACAAAAGTGAACTCAGCATTTTCTCTATGTGCCTCTCACCCCATGAGCTCACCTCGATGAATAGCAACACAGCCTACCCGTTGTCTAAGCAGACACTTGCCCCATTTCACATCCAGTCTCGAAATCCTGCCGAATCCTCTTCCTTCATCCCCGACAAATCCATTCCCTCCACGCTATTGCCCTGCCTCAGATCAAGCTCTGCCCCCTGCTCAACCTCATGGTGGAGGCAGCCTCAGTCTTCCTCAGACTCCACTCTGATCCCTCCCTGCACTCTGCAGGCTGCGGCCACAGCACTCGGCGAAGGTTGCGTGATGGACTCCTCACTCCTCCTGTTTAACATGCAGCCGCTCTCTCCACACCCCTCCACTACCTCAAAAGAATAGCAGGAAAAACCTTTCAAAGCAGAAACTGTCACACACCAGCATAGCAATAGAGCCTGGACTAGAGAGAATGGGCGGCAGAAAGACATGTTGACTAGTTGCTTCATTGCATGAAACTTCAGAATTCAGTTGACCTTAAAAGAAACAAAGTCAGACCTAACAGAGGGAATGGAGTGATTTCTGAGTTTATACGCTTATCTAGTCACCCATACTCAACAGAGACTTTTCTCTGCACTCTAAGAAAATCTTTGTTTTCTTCCTGGACATAAAGGACAGATTTGAATTGTAATAAGTACAGAATTCACTCATTTATTGTCAGTGTCAAAATGTTTTTGATTACTTTTTACAAGTAATTTCTTTGAGAACTCTGTTCCATTTCTCAGTCCTATTCTATTATTCCTATAATAAGGCAGCCTGATTCATAGTTCTGTATTGTTTAAATTACTATATATTTCCTGTCTTCATTTCCCTTAGTTTTAATTTTACGGTAAAATCTCTCCAAAACTCTGCAACTTAGACCTAGATGGTCATCTGTCTTTCTTTTCTTTTCCAATAAATCTTTTCCTTTACCTTAGGCTGTGTCTTCATAAATAAGTTTCCAAGGTTTTTCTTTTCTTAAAGGCAAACACTGGAGCCTAATTATCATCTCACCATATGGTTTCTCTTCTCTTCTTTATTCTTCAAAACGATCACGCACTTCTTCCGCGATTGCTATCGAAATTCATCTGACCTCCTCCTATTATATTTGTACACCTCTAAACTTACCATCTGCCGTTGTCCTTCAGATGGTTACTAAATCCTGAATTCATTTTAAGGTCTTGCCATTTCTATAACTCTCTTCCTCACCTCTCTCAGTTAGATGAGTCCCTAAACCTAATTTCCACCTCTTCCTAACAGGAGGGAGTGAGCCGGAGTAAACAAAATAAAACCTCCTCTCTTTGCTTACCCCGCGACAAGGAAGAGCCACACCTTACTCGTTTCCTGAGTCGTGGTCTTGGGCAAGGGCAGACTGCTCTGGGGAAGGAAGAAATGAGGAGAGCCATGGAGGACGCTGGGACGCTGGGCTGCCACACCGGGGAAGCCTCTGTGGAAGTCTCTGCGAAGATGAACACCCAGAACAGTCTAGACCAGAACCGTTTTGGCAGATAAAACCCCAAAACTGTGGCAACGTGTATTTGTCCTCCATCAAGCCTGTGTGAAACCTTACTGTTCAGGCCTGGTCTATTTACTTTTATAGCCATGTATTTCTGACCTTAGTAAATTTGCCCACATGCTTTTCGAAATTAAATAGTAATTCTAGTTCCACCGAACCTACTGAAATGAAGTTTCACAAGACAGGACCTCATGTTAATATTTCAGAATGTGAAGTACATGTTCTTTTTCTTTTTTTTTTTTAATAATTTTTTCATGTTTATTTATTTATTTTGAGAGAGGAAGATGTAGGGGCAGAGAGAGAGGGGGGAGAGAGAATCCCAAGTAGGTTCCACGCTGGCAGCACAGAGCCAGGTGCGGGGCTCCATCCCACGAACCGTGAGATCATGACCTGAGCTGAAATCAAGAGTTGGTCACTTAACCAACTGTGTCACCCGTGGGTGTTCCTTCTCATCTAATTACTACATGTGATTTCTTGCGTTTTGCCCATGTCGTCCTTGCTTTTACTCTTCCAGTTGAAAGCATCCCTGTATTTGAGATCTGTTTGGATAAATCAGCACCTGATCCCTTCTGTTGTTTTGGTTGATAGAGATGGATTTTTCTCTGCTTCTCTGTATATGTACTACCTTCTGATGACCAGTACCACAAACTGATTTTCAGATTCAGCTTTTCTTATAAAGTCATGCTTTCATATGGCAGTGAGATGCTATTTTCACTTGTTTCTGAATACTAAAATGTGAAAACATACCCATTACCAGGCAGATGGTTTATCCATCAATGGCCCACTGATTCCTTTCAAAATAGAGAACTTCTTACAGTAACATATTGTGTGTAAAAGCATTTTATAAACTGAAAAACATTCTAAACACGTAATAATTTTCCCTCACATGCATTTGCTACATGCTATATAACTATCATATACATTTCTAGTTTTGAAAACATATTTTAAGTATTCACATTATATATTAAAATATTACATACTGAAATATTATATTTAGGAATAGTTAACATTAGTTTTCATTCCATGGACTATCTAATTGATGCTGTGAAGTCAGTTAAAGTCATGACAGATGGCAGGAAAACAAGATTTAGTGTTAAAACTGTGTCATAAATCATTCATAAGGGAATAATTTATTCTTCACAGATAACCAGGGTTTGTTGGTACCACAACCTGAGGACTGATAGGAAGTGCAGGTCTGAAGACGTTTGTCACAACTGTTTCCATTGCAAGTTACAAATTCTCAACTCAAACTAGCTCAACTAGCTCAAGCACGGAAGGACATTTTATTTTCCTACAAAGCAGAGAAAAACACTAAGGAAGTTCACATAGTAGAAGGAACCACATGTCAGAAACTGGAGCTGGAGACCAGAACTGGCTACATAATATACAAAATGAAAAAAGCGAGATGCCCTTGTTTAAAAATCATTAAGAATTTCAAGATGGCTACAGCAAATCATTAAACCTTATGTGCCAGTTCAGAATCCTATGTGGCTGTAAGGTTACATGCCCATAAAGTTAGTTCTGTTAAGAGAGTCAAGTCAACCAGGACCTCCCTTCTCTCTTTCTCCCTGACACCTCTCACATCTACTTTTCTGTTTCCTTTTTTTAATGATTTTCTCATTCTGTCCTACTTGCAGTGGCTCAGCCAATCAATCTCCCTTGCTAATTCAAGCAAATTCAGAGAGAGAGCTCTGACTGATCACACAGGAGTATGCTTTGCTTTGTTGAGGGGACCTAACAGGGGGAGGTGGTGTTCTACAAGTGGGATCATGGGATGCACTGGTACTTTAAACCACAAGGAATTGTGGAGCTCCTCAAAGGAACAAATAAAAACAAGATACGGCAGTATCTTGAGCAGGCAAAACTGAAATCACTACATAAAACCCACTGGGTTTGACTTGTCACCCAAACTGGTTGTAGTTTTTTGATCTTTCCGGTCCACGATTATGGAAGGTGATTAATACTACATGATGGACATTCAATAATGATTAGTTTCTTTTATATTTTCATTTCTTTTATATTAGTGTGGACCTGGGGTATAAAAAAGTTTTTATCATTAACTTGGAATAGTGGCACAGCTTTCAAATTTACATATAAAGATACACTGCACCGTAATTCTGGCAGGTTCTAAACCTTTTCTTCAAAACCCACAAATAGAATGGTTGAGAGAAAACCAGAGGACAAAGGGCAGAGTAGATGACAAGAAACCTGTGGTATAATATGAAGACTATGACCCTTTTTTTCCAGAGCAGGTTTTCATAAGTAGAGCCAGTCAGTGCCCATTATTTGTGAAGGTTTTATCTGTCCCTTAATTCCCCTCAATAAAGACAAACAGTGCATAATGATAAACAAAATTCTCCTGGAGGTTTGAAGATAACAAGAGGGAATTTTAAAAATTTACCAAATACAACTTTCCTAAGAATCCTAAGAAGCCCTTTAATGGACATTCCACACTTGCCATCATCTATTCAGCTTTCCAGACTGGTTCATTTCTGTGCCTTTCTCATTCAGCTTTTGAACTATATTCCAGAGTTTCCTTTCTGTTACACATGAGTATACCTTAACCCATGCATTATTGAAAATTTATTGAAGATTAGAAAGAGCTCTCTACACTTTCAGAGTGAAAGGAATTAAGTTTAATTTCTAGGAAGAGCTGAACAGGGAATTACAGACAAGAGAATCGGTAAAAGAAAAACATAAAGGCAGAATCAACATTTTTGCTTTAGTTACACAGGTAACATGGAGAATTGTCCCATCACTAGTATAAGCATCCAGGTTTCTTAAAAGCTTTAACATTCTGAAAAGTATTTAACTAACTTGATCCTTTACTTTTGTTAATATGGACTACACCTTCTAAAAAAATTTAATTAATGGTAGACGGCTTGTAGGTTTATGAGTGTGTGTTTGCAAAATATAAAATATAATTGAAAATATTGGTTTTTTTTATGTTTACTGATTCATGGAACCTCTTGTGTATATATTTAATCCTTATTTTTTCATGGAGAAAGCATGCTAAGCTTTTAATATATGACCTATGTCTCTCTCTCTCTCAACTCTGAGGAGTCAAAGCCTTTGTAACAGTCCTGGAAAAGCAACCATCACGGCTGCAAGATGGGTTTTCACATGCGTTCAAAGAGAGCTGGGACCAAACAGTCTATTTGCCTTAATCACCATGTGTAAGATTGGACAACAGATGTTCTCCTACATGTGGTTTGCTAATTTATTTCATTCTTTCTGTCCATTTACATGATGCATTCTGAAAATTAGTATTGAGAAAGTGTAATCGAATCTTCTGCTCCTCTTGGTAAACAAAATGTAATTTCTCACATTAATATATTACCTTTCAATTCCAGAACTTAGAGAAAAGAATGTCTATTACCAACCACCACCTTACACTGTGCACAAATTAAAAATCCACACCATTCTTTGGCTCCATACAAAAATGCCAAAGTACACTCTTTTAAGAACAGCAGCAGGAAAGCAAACAAACACAGCTGCTACTCTGCTATCATGCTATATTTAACATCTAGAAAAAGATGATTTGATTTTTACTCACAAATTCTGGCAAATTCTATCACTACCCCTCTCCCATATTCGTATACATTCACACATTCTCTGAAAGTCTAGAAATGTGCTCACAATTATATTTAAAGCCATAATTTAAATGTGGCTAGTTCTGAAAGAAATGAATGACTTCTACCAAAAATACTCAACATCAGGTATGTTCTAGAAAGCCTTGTAGATCAGGATCCATTTTTCTATTATGACTGACTAATACTAGTAATGCTGAAGTGCCTTGATCCACTTATGGAGGAAACTGATGTGGTTTTCCATTATATGGTATAGCTGACCATAGGATATTTAAATTGGTTTCAAATTTTAGGTTAATGTTTTTACTGCTGTCCTGTTACTTACCTTAATTCATCTTAGTATTTTATGGTGTTAGACATTACTGTCTGCATAATGATCATAGAAGTTTTAAATGTAGTGCCTCGTTTTTCCTTATTAGTGCTGCTACTAAACTTCACTTCTTAAGGAAAAATGATCATATTATATATATATTTAGAAACAGATAATTATATTGTTGAATGATACTGCCTTAAGTGGTACTTTAATTCTTATGCAGTGGGTAACTTGATTGTAAGCACCCAGAGAATATGTACTAAGTTTACCATTTTTTAATTATAAAAATAAAATAAATATGGTAATAAAAAATCCAACATTACAGAAGATTATAAAACAGCAAGCAAAAATCTCCCATTCTTCACTCCTAGTTCTATTTAGCAGAGATAACCACATTTAGCCTTTTTAATTTCAAGCCCTTCTGGTCATTACCTCTATATTACTGAATATTATACTTATGCTTTGTTTTCTAAATCTATTGATACTCAATACTATCAACTGACTCTGTTATGAAAGATTAGAAAATTAGCTTACTTCTACTCCCTCTGCTATCTCCTACTTTCAATTTTTGCTAATCTAACTTTTATTTCTGTTAAATTAGTTACCTTTGTTTTTATTTACATATCTACACATCAATGTCTTTACATTTATAATCACATAAATGTGCTAATATGGTATATGTTTTGTCTTAATGCAGTTTTTTCTGTTGTTTTTCTTTTGCCTAATTCTCCCTCCCTCAATTCAGAAACACAGTCTTTTCCCATTAACAAATGTTTCCACCCTATTAAGAATCCTTTGATATTTCTTCATGATTATATAAACATATTAAACATTCCTTTTGTTTAATGGGTGTAGAGTTTTAGTTCTGCAAGATGAAAAAGTTCTGGAGATCTGTTATACAACAATGTGAATATACTTAACACAAATGAACCCCGTGCTTAAAACTGATTAAAATGGGTACATTTTATGTTATGTGTTTTTACCACAATTACATTTTTTTAAAAAAGAACATGACTATATAATCATACATGTATTTTCATATACAGGAAGCCTTCACTTTGCATAGTTGCTACATAAAGAAACTTACCACAGTTCAGTTAAAGAATACCAGTCCCCCCCAACAATATGGTTCAAAATTCAGTTGCCAGAATGTATTCTCTGTGAACAACTGCATAAAGTACAAACATCACCGCTAGCTTGTCACTCCACAGATCACCTTGTAAATAACAAATGTACATCATGATAAGTGACCAATCACGTCACTTCTTTCGAAATCTGTTGATGATTGGTCACTGCCCATCTTTATTCAGATCACGTACAGAGGGAAAACCTTGTAGGTGTGTTGCCATTTTCTCTGCCAGAGGTAAAACCATGTGATATCCACAAAACTTAAATTATCAAAAGAGGTACATGGCAACAAAGATGAGAGAGCAGCAAAGGTAAGAAGTATTAATGCTGGAAGTGAATTCAAATTGAATATAAGTGGAGTTTAAGAGAGGTAGCTGGCCATGGGAACGTTGACCCTACAGCCATTCAGGAGATCACAGCTATGCAGCCAGAGGAACTTAGCGAAAGTGGACTTAACAACATAAATGAGGAAAGTGATTGTGATTAAAATAATTATGTCCCAGAGGGAGTGATGCCAGCGAAAAACTTTGCATTAAAAGCGTTTCTGGGAGATATTTCACAGCACTGAAAGTGCAAAGGATCGGGACGCCTGGGTGGCTCAGTGGTTTGGCAGCTGACTTCCGCTGGGATCATGGTCGTGCTGGGGTCCTGGTTCATGGGTTGAGCCATACATCAGGCTCTGTGCTGACAGCTGAGTCTGGAGACTGCTTCAGATTCTGTATCTCCCTCTCCCTCTGCCCCCACCTCGCCCCCGCTCACACTCTGTCTATCTCTGTCTCTCTGTCTCTCAAAAATAAACATTAGGAAGAAAGAAAGAAGAAAGAAAGAAAGAAAGAAAGAAAGAAAGAAAGAAAGAAAGAAAAGAAAGAAAAAGAAGGAGCAAAAGATACAGTGTCAGAAACTGATCCAAAGTTATAAAGAAGTATGACAACTCCCCAGAAATGGAAATGGAAAAGATACTTGCTGTTTTGTAAGTTATCCAATGAGAAGGTAGCAGCACTTTTCCAATTCTTCTTCTTTTTTTTTCATCATGGTAATTGTATTTTTTAATCCCCATTGCCTATTTCACACACACACACACACACACACACACACAACACACAACACATGCACACACACACGCACACACCTACGTCCCCTCTGGTAACCATTAGTTTGTTTTCTACAGCTAAGAGTCTGTTTCTTGGTTTGTGTCTATTTTGTTCCTTTGCTCTTTTGTGTTTCTCAAATTCCACATATTAGTGAAAGAATATGGTATTTGTCTTTCTCTGACTTATTTTGCTTAGCATTATACTTTCTAGCTCTATCCATATTGTTGCAAATGACAAGATTTCATTTTTTTTCTTATGGCTGCATAATTTTTGACTATATATATATATATATATATCACCTGTTCTTTATCCATTCATCTATCAATGGACACTTGGGCTGCTTCCATAGTTTGACCATTGTAAATAGTGCTTCAATAAACATAGAGGTCTGTGTATCCCTTTGAATTAGTGTTTGTGTATTTTTTTGAGTAAACACCCACTAGTGCAATTACTGGATCATAGGGTAGTTCCATTTTTAACTTTTTGAGGAACCTCGGTACTGTTTTCCACAGTGGCTGTACCAGTTTGCATTCCCACCAACAGTGCAAGGGGTTCCTTTTTCTCCCCATCCTGGCCAACTCTTGTTTCTTGTGTTTTTTATTTTAACCCTTCTGACAGGTATGAGGTGACCTCATTGTAGTTTTGATTTGCATTTCCCTGGTGATGAGTGATGCTGAGTATTTTTGCATGTGTCTATTGGCCATCTGTATGTCTTCTCTAGAGAAATGTCTGTTCATGTCTTCTGCCCATTTTTTAATTGGTTTGTTTTTGGGTGTTGAGTTGTATAAGTTCTTTATATATTTTGAATACTAACCATTTACTGGATATGTCATTTGCAAATATCTTCTCCTATTCAATAGGTTGCCTTTTAGTTTTGTTGACTGTTCCTTTGCTGTACAGAAACTTTTTGTTTTGATGTAGTCCTAATAGTTCATTTTGGCTTTTAGTTCCCTTACCTGTAGAGACATATCTAGAAAAATGTTGCTATCACCAATGTCAGGGAAATCAATGCCTCTACTCTCCTCAAGGATTTTTGTGGTTTCAGGTCTCACATTTAGGTTTTTAATCCATTTTGAGTTTATTTTTGTATATGGCATAAGGATGTGGTCCAGCTTCATTCTTTTTCATGTAGTTGTTCGATATTCCCAACACCATTTGTTGAAAAGGCTGTGTTTTTCTCATTGCATATTCTTTCTTCCTTTATCAAATATTAATTGACCATGTGATTGTGAGTTTATTTCTGGGTTTCTATTCTGTTCCATTGATCTATGTTTCTATTTTTATGCCAGTACCATTACCATACTGTTTTAATTACTACCACTTTGTAATATAACTCAAAATCTGGAATTGTATGCCTCCAGTTTTGTTTTTCTTTTTCAAGATTGCTTTGGCTCTTCAAGGTTTTTGTGGCTCCATACAAGTCTTAGGATTGTTTGTTCTAATTCCAATTATTCTTGATAAGTTTGTTTTAATAAGTTTTTTTACAAAGAAATAAAATGCTTTAACTCTTAATGCTCTTCATGGTTTAATTTACAGTGTACTAAATAAACATTAGTTAAAAATTTGTTAATTTCTCCATACATTTATGACTGACACAAAGGTTTTAGTTTTTGACTAAGTGTTTAAAGGCTCTAGAACAACCACAGTTTTCTCCATTGATTATTAAAATCAACTTGCATGGTTTCAGCTTGAATGTTTGTTTGTTTCTTTTGGGGGTCCTATTCTACTTTTTTAGGGTTTTGGTCACTATTGTGCAAAATTGAGATGTTACTGAACTTTTCTACATTTTCCTCTTCTCCCTTAAGAGTTCTTGATGGAAATCTCTTTAAATCAACTATAATAATTCTAAAGAATTATTTTTTAATTGTTGAAAATTTCATGGTATCAGGTACCATGAAAAATGCTTTTAGTTTTGTGCCACAATGATCATTGTTTCAATAAACATTCTGTACAAATATTCTTAATTACTAGTTGATTTATTTCTTTAATATAAATTCCCAGGAATGGAACTGCAGGGTTAAAGGTATATTTTTCTTAAATTTTTTTTTTTTTTTTTTTTTTTTTTTTTTAGCTATCACCAAAAGGCTGTAGCAATTCCCAAAATTCTGCAACAATGCATATTTCAGTTTCTTTGTCAGTAAGGTGAGGTAAGTAAAGTTAGGTTTACTTTAGGTTTACTTTTTTCCTTTAAAGGAAAAAAGTTCCTTTTCTTTTGCAGCCTCAACAGAAATAGATGTTAGAGCTCTTAAATTGTTGCCAGATAGGGTAAGATTATAGCTCATGGTTAATTTAATCAGCTAATATTGACTATTAGAGAATTTGATTTTTTTTCCTTAGGTTTATTTCTGTTGGTCATTTGGAATTGCTCTTTTGTAAATAATCTTTTTTGTGATCTTTGCTGATTTTTTAAATTGAGCTGTCTTTTCTTGTCCATCTTGAGCTTTTTGTACATTATAGATTGAATAGCCCATAAATGTAGAAAAGAAAAGTGATTTGGATGAGGTCAGAACTTGCTTTCCTAATTAGCTAGAGCATGCATTTATCATCTCAGTAAGATATTGGTATAAAAAGAAGCAAATGGATCTGTAGAACAGAACAGTCTTCAGAAACAAATCCAAGTATTTATGATAAGTCATTAAATTTATTATATTTTTTACACAAGTGGGAAAATGATGGATTATTTAATAAGTTTTGCAGACAAAACTGACTCATTACATGTAAAAAGTCAAATTGGACTCTATTTTAGAAAAGAAAATACATGTCATATGGATTAAAGCTATAATTGTAAAATTTTAAAAACATTCATACAATGGGGCACCTGGGTGGCTAAATTGGTTAAAGCATCCAACTTTGGCTCAGGTCATGATCTCACAGTTTGTGAGTTCAAGCCCCACATCAGGCTCTGTACTGGCAGCTTGGAGCCTGGGCCTGTTTCAGATTCTGTGTGTGTGTGTGTGTGTGTGTGTGTGTGTGTCTGCTCCTCCCCTGCTCATGCTTTGTCTCTCTCTCTCTCTCTCTCTCTCTCTCAAAAAATAAACATTTTAAAAAATACACTAAAACATTTGTACACAAAAATATAGGATACTATATATATAATCTATGGATAGAGAAGCTAAAATTTCTGAAAAAGATGATGAAATGTATTTGACTATCTAAAAATTAGAAATTTAGTGGCTCCTGGGTGGCTCAGTCGATTAAGTGTCCAACTTCAGCTCAGGTCATGATCTCGCGGTTCATGAGTTCAAACCCTACATTGGGCTCTGTGCTGACAGCTCAGAGCCTGGAGCCAGCTTCAGATTCTGTGTCTCCCTCTTTCTCTTCCCCTCCTCTGTTGGCACTCTGTCTGTCTATCACAAATGAATAAATGTTAAAAAAAATTAAAAATTAAAAATTTATATGGCAAAATTTGTTTACAAAGTCAATAGAAAATTATGTGTGTGTATATATGTGTATATGTAAATATATATAAACACGTATATTCACTATCACTGCATAATAAATTACCTACATAATAAATTCATAACACAAAGAAATAATGTAACAAGATTTACTACTGCAAGATTTCTTTGGGTCAGGAATCTGGGTGTGGCTAAGGTGAATACCTCTAACTCAAGATTTCTCATGAGGTTGCAGGCAATTTATCAGCCAGGAATTCAGTCATGCCTGAAGGCTCACCTCTGGGAAAAGGATCATTGTAGGTCTTTCCACATGACTGTCTCACAACCTGGCAGCTGAGCAATCCAACAAAGCACTCGGGGTGGAAGACACAGTCCTTTTTTATAAGCTAATCTCAAGTGACACCCCATCATGTCTGCTGTATTCTAGTCTTTAGGAGTTAGTCAATAAATCAAGCCCACACTCAAAATGAAAAGATTACACAAAGATGTGAACACCAGGAGACAGGGATCATTGGGGACCATCTTCGAGGCTGCTTACCAGAATATGTCACATTCATAATTTTAAATAATATACATACTTAAATCTCGTTTCTCATTTGAACAACTTTCAGTGAAATCTCTCAGCTACCATAAAATGAGGAAATTAGTTCCTTCTACCTCTCTGTTGCCAGCTTTCACTTGCCATTTCTATCTGCTAGATTACAGTGTTTACATTGACAATGTTTATAACATTTACCTGACAAATATAATTAAATCTATTGACTATCTTCACTTTAAGTGAAGGAATAGGCAGGATTCTTTTCTTCCATCTTTCAGTTTGAGGGAGGCTTACTCTGGCGGACAACTCACACACAAGACACCTTAGCCCTTCTCTGGCAGACTGTCCCATTTATTTTTAGCCTGGGGTTGCAGTTGAGGAAACTTATAGCTGATCTATAGAATTTGCCTCACACAATCACCTTGATTTCCATCTCAATTTTCACTCCCTGTTTCTAAACTTTCCAATACAGAATCTGAAGTCTCCCAGGACTTGATAGGAAATGGTGATGCTCATTTCTACTATACATTTTCCTGCATAGGTTTTGGTCTGTAGATTCTTTTACTCAAGCTTACTCATCAACAGGCTCCCATCTACTTTCTCTTCTACAAATTTATTACAAGCCCTTATCTGATGATATCCCCACTCCTGGTTTTTGATTTTTTAATGAATATATTTTCCTATTAACTTCTTCACTAATATTTCAATAGAATTCTGGAAGGACCAGGAGCTAAATCATTTCACCTAGTTTTCCATAGTGAAAAAGAACCAACCCTATCTATCTAGAAGATAGTTGATGGATGCTTATCGGATATTTAAATTAATAGATTAATGCTTTGAGGTGAATATGATCATATTAGTTTTCTATTGTAGTGACATAAATTACCACAAACTAGGCTTAAAACAACAGAAATGTATTATCTTATAGTTCTGGAGGTCAGAAGCTCAAAATGGGTCTCACCAGGGCTAAAACTAAGGTACTAAAAGAGCCACAGTCCTTTTTAGAGAATCTAGGGGAGAATTCATGTCTATGCCCAAGCAAGTCATTGGCAAAATCCATGCTGTCGTAGACAGATTCCCATTTCTTCTTCTTGTCAGCTTAAGGCTTGTTCCAGCTTCTAGAAACCACTCACATGCCTAGGCTCACAGCCCTGTTCTCCATTTTCAAAAACAGCCTTATGCTTCAAATCTTGTCTGCTTCGTTATGTATCATCACATCTGTCTTCAGTCTTCCCTTCCTGCTTTTAAGGGTCCACCTCAATAATTAAGTATAATCTCCATATTGTAAAGTTAACAGATAAGCAACTTTAATCTGTACCCTTAGTTTTCTTTTGCCATGTAAGGTAACATATTCACATATTCCAGAAATTAGGACATGGACATCTTTGGTAGGCCATTATTCTGCCTTCCACAGCGGTTAATATCTGCTGCCATTTACCAGGAAAAGTGATTGTACAATTCTACTTATTTGGGAAAAGTGTGTAGAAGAATGATGGAACTTCAGGAAGTCTATGAACAAGGTGAGCAAGTATACTTGACTGAGAAGAGAAAGGTATTATTTAGGAAGTGGTGAAAAAGAAAATATGGAACATTAATTCTTAATCATATAAGCAGAATAAATAACTGGTATCAGAATGTCCCATGTCTCAGGACATTCTACTTAGAAGTACCTAAAATATTCTTATTGCAGAACTTACATATTTGCCTTATTTACAAATTAAGGCAGATAGTTAACTGAAAGAAATGTGTATTACTAGAACTAAAAATAGGTGTGGAAAAAATAAATGTGGTATGATTTGTAAGATGTTTCTGCTTAAACTGAAGATATATGCAGAACTACAATGAACCTTGAGATTTCAAAATACATTTCCTTAGAGAGTCAACATATGCAGTGAAGATAGTGAAAAATAACAGTTGCTTGGAATATATCGAAAGTGGCAACTTTGTTATACAAAATTTAACTATCCCCTAAAATCTGAAAACAGAACCATTCATAAAATCCTTGTTTCCACATTTGCAGTATGATAACGCAAAATGTCATGCTCTGTAAAGTAGTAAATATCATTCTCTTTATCATAAAGAAAAAAAGATGTTTTTCCACACAATATTTCCACTAATGCATTTTGAGAATTTCATTGCTAATGCATGTAGCTTAGAATGGAAAGAAACTTGGCAAATGAAAAAAGTGGATTTTTCACAATGCTCAGTAGCTTATTTTTTTCTATTTTACATGACATAGGGAAAATATACTTTTTAAATGCCCATTTATTGTTATGCTATCATTTGTGTGATTAAATATAGGAGTAGTAAATAAGTTTGCAGTTCCATTGCATATTTCCACTTTATACAAACTTTATCACTAATTGATTCTTGCTTCTAATGCCAAAGTGAAGCGAAGGGATAGGTTCAAACGTTCATTTAAAGGTTGACTGCCTGTCCAGATTGTTGTGCTATGCAGACAAAAATAAGTAAATATGCATGTTCTCTACTTTACTGATGAACATATAGATGAATACAATTCAGCCACCGTGGTAAGTTGGTTACATATAGTGCCTCCTGAGGTGTCATCTTGCTAAGAAATGTATCTTTAACATTTAAATACGCACATAAACATTGAAAACTGTTCTGAATATAAATCTGATACTATTTCCTACAAACTGCAGAACTCAATATGTGATTAAAATAAAAAGTCAACGTAACTCACCAAGTTTAAATATGTACTTAGTGTTCGTATTTACAGTTCACAATCACAAAGTTACTCAAAGTGGATTTCAACATCTTTAGGAATGCTAATTTTATTTAATAAAGTTCTTCTATCTAACATCTTTGTTCAGAATAGAATTTCTGGGTAATATTACTTTTTAATGACTACAATATCATCTTGACATCAAATGATGGTTGTGGGTTTATGAGCATTTTTATAATGTCAGATTTTTAATATTTTAATTGTGAATTCTTAATAACATGAATCCATTCTTCTGTGCTAACTCTGACATCTTTTCTTTTACAAGAGAATATGTAATTTTATTTTAAGCAGAACAGAGTCAGTATTTATTCTCTTAAAATTACCATTTGTTTCATTTTTGTGCCACTTATAAAGGGTGCTAGATAAATTAAAAGCTTGGTTTGTTCTAGGACTTTAAAGTGAAAAAAAAATAACACCTAGGTCTCTCTTTCTTTTTCTTTCTAATTTTGCACTTTTGAAGACTTCTCTTATGTGTTATCTACAACTGTAACAAAACTAAAATCCTATGAGAAAAATCTTTTATGTTTTATAGCCTTAGATTTGCAACTGTAGTGGACCCTCACCATATCTTTGCAAATCCCTCCATTTGTAAATAGCACCATTACGCATAATTGTTGTCATAAAATGACTGTATGAATCATTACACACAAAGGTTTTGTGTTTATGTTTCGCTTTGTGTATGGCCATAAAAGTTGCTAAACACAAAGCTGATTTGAATGTGAATGTAGGATAGTAAGCTAGCCTTCGGGAGCTGAAGAACAGCTACCTTGTAACACAAAGAATTAAAACTAGCACCCCCAGGTAAATGACAAATTACTAGTATGACATGAAAACTTGGGGTCATTCATAATTAGTCACAAGTAGAAAAGTCAAATTTGTGAATGTTTGAGAATAACTTATTACACGTGATTTCCCAAAGTAAAGGTTTGTAACTTATGAATACAGTTGCCCCTTGAACAACATGGGTTTGAAATGTATGGGTCCACTTACATGCAGATTTTTTGATAGATATAATGCAGTACTGTAAATGTATTTTGTCTTCCTTATGACCTTCTTAATGACATTTTCTTTTCTTTAGCTTACTTTATTATAAGGATACAGTTTATAATACATATAACATATAAAATACGTGTTTATGTTGTGGATAAGGCTTCCACTCAACAACTTCTCCTAAGCCTCTTTTATCTTCCTATCAACTGAAATGTTGTACTCAATTCTCTTGGACCACATCCCTAGAAGAACCTTCATGAACTAAGAACCCACTGAGATACCAGCAGGAGAGTGTCCGTTCAGCATGAAGTTTGAGGACTCCTGAATTAAGATTTGGGAAGAAGAGCTAGGTCTTGAATCAGTCTAGCCATTGTTATTTGTTTGTTTTCTGTGTTAAGCTCTTTTTATTACCCTGATTTCCTGTCTGCCCTTTCCCTGATAGAATATCAACTCTTCTGACTTTTAGCTTTGCCTGTTCTCAAAACCACCACACACAGAGAATGTATTTCATGGCTATTGGCTTGTCGGCTGTGTTAATATCTTCTATTCACCCATCTAGATCCACTCTTGATCCTTCTCCATCCACCTCTGTGTCCTAGAGCTGCATAGACTATCTGTGAATTCCTTTGCCTCCTGGCTTTCACTTATTTTCAACTAACGAGAGACCTTATGACTTTCGACAAGAGAAATATGGTGAACTTGAAGTACTAATTCTCCCACCTCTCCCTCATCACAGAAACTCTACATAGAGACAATAATAACCCTGTAGGGAGTGAAAATTGATATTTTGGGCCAAAAAAATTATATCTAGTTGCAATGGTTTGTGGCTTTCCAAAGGGCCACAGTACAGATCTATATATACACTAAATCTGTAGTATTAAACTTTTATAAGGGAGAGGTGATTAGGTATAAAATGTCTATGAAGGCTCCTTGGGGTAGTGATAATGAGACATCATCCTACAGAGTAGATATGACCTGGCTGCATTGTCTAGCTCAAGGTCAAATCTATTATGAGATGATAGAGTAGGTAGAAAGAAAACATTCCACTTTCAGAAATGAAAAAAAGAAAACTAAAGTTTCCAAGAGTAGAACAGGAAGCTCCTTTCTTTTTTCTTTTCCTTTCTCCAACTTTTTCCCTCCTTTCTCCAATCTCATTTCCTACTCCTAGTCTAATTTTAATGTATACACTTTCCCTAGATCAAATTTTACCTAGAAATCAATTAACATCACATTTTCTGATCCCCTACATAAACGAAGAGGGGGTTTTAATAAAAATTAATTTATGCAGAGTGTATTACAATTTACATAATTCCTTCAAGAATATGCACTTATTTTATTCTCAAAATTACTTCTTATAATTAATATGATAGACCACATTAATAAAGCAAATGATAAAAATCAAACGATCATCTCATTAGATGCAGAAAAACATGACATTGATGAAAGAAATTGAAGACAACACAAATAAATGAAAAGACATTTTATGCTCATGGATTGGGAAGATTTCATATTGTTAAAATGTATATGCTATCCAAGGTAATCTACCAATTCAATGCAATTTCTGTCAAAATACCAATGGTATTTTTCAGAGAACTAGAGAAAATAATTCTAAAATCTCTATGGAACCACAAAAGACCAAATAGCCAAAGGAATCTTGAGAAAGAAGAACAAAGCTAGAGGTATCACAGTCCCAAATTTCAACATATACTACAAAGCTGTAGTAATCAAAACAGTGTGACACTGGTACAAAACAGACTCAAAGATCAGTGGAACAGAATACAGAACCCAGAAATAAAGCCATGATTATACAGTAAATTGATCTATGACAGAAGCAAGAATATACAATGAGGAAAAGACAGCCTCTTCAACAAATGATGTTGGGAAAACTGGACAGCCACATGCAAAAGAATGAAGATAGACTATATTCTTTTTTTAATTTTTTTTTACATTTATTTCTTTTTGAGAGACAGAGCACAAGTGGGGAGGGGCAGAGAGAGAAGGAGACACAGAATCCAAAGCAGGCTCCAGGCTCTGAGCTGTCAGCACAGAGCCTGACATGGGGCTCGAACTCACAGACTGTGAGATTATGACCTGAGCCGAAGTTGGACGCTTAACCAACTGAGCCACCCAGGTACCCCAAGATAGACTACATTCTTATACCATACACAAAAATATACAAAAATAAACTTAAAATAGGTTAAACATTTAAGTATAAGACCTGAAGCTATAAAACTCCTAGAAGACAACATAGGCAATATGTTTGCTCTTCAACATTTATCTTAATGATAGATATATATCTTTTGATCTGTCTCTTCAAGCAAGGGCAACAAAAGCAAAAATAAACAAACAGGACTACATCAAACTAAAAAGCTTTCTCACAGCAAAGGAAACCATCAAGAAAATGAAAAGGCAACCTACTGAACGGGAGAAGATATTTGCAAATGCTATATCCAATAAGGGGTTAACATCCAAACTATAACAACTCATAAAAGTCAATCAAAAAAATCCAATTAAAAAATGGGTAGAGGATCTGAATAGACATTTTTCCAAAGAAGACACACAAATGGCCAACATGCACTTGAAAAGATGCTAAACATCACCAATTATCAGGAAAAGAAAAGCAAAAGCACAATGAGACATCACCTCATGTCTACCAGAATGGCTAAAATCAAAAAGACAAGAAATAACATTGCTGGCAGGGATGTAGAGAAAGGAGAACCCTCTTGCACTGTGGGTGGGAATGCTAACTGGTATAGCCACTCTGGAAAATAATATGGAGTTTCCTCAAAAAGTTAAAAATAGACCTGCTCTACAACCCAGAAATTTCTCTACGAGGTATCTACCCAAAGGATACAAAAATAATTCTTCAAAGGGATACCTACACCCCGATAGTTATAGCAACATTACAACAATAGCCAAATTATAGAAATAGCCCAAGTGTCCATCGACTGATGAATGGATGAAGAGGATGTGCTGTGTGTGTGTGTGTGTGTGTGTGTGTGTGTGTGTATACATACACACACACACATATACATGCCTACATTATGGAATATTACTCAGCCACAAAAAAGAATGAAATCTTGCCATTTGCAATGACATGGATAGAACTAGAGACAACTAGGCTAAGCAAAATCAGAGAAGAACAAAATACCATATGGTATCACTCACATGTGGAATTTAAGAAACAAAACAAATGAATAAAAGCTTAAAAAAAGAGAGAAGCAAACCAAGAAACAGACTCTTAACTGTGGAGAACTGATGGTTACCAGAGGGGAGGTGGGTAGGGGGATGGGTGAAATAGGTGATGGGATTAAGGAGTGCACTAGTTGTGATGAGTACCAGGTGTTGTACAGAAGTGTTGAATCACTATATTGTACCCTTGAAATTAATATTATACTGTATGTTAACTAACTGGAATTTAGACAAAAACTTTAAAAAAAAAAGATACTTTGTTGATTAAATATATATAAGTGTTTTATAGAATACTATGGATATAAAAACAGATATCATGCAGAAAATCATTGATTCCAGTATAATAGTAGAGACTTGAGTGTATAATAATTCACACACAAAAAAATCCCAAATAACCCAAGTGTTCAGGAAAAAAAAAAGTATGAAAATGAAGCAGTGTGGAGGAATGATTCAGTTTAAAAGATTTTAATGAAAAGCCAGCCTATCTTTTAATTCCTTCTGGAGTAAGAAGTCTGTAGAACACGTGGCATGAGTACATACCACTAAGAGATTTTGACAAATAAAATCTGTTTGACAAATAAGAAGATGAGAAGGAAGCCAAGTGAACACATCACATAAGGAGACAACTTTCATTGACAAGATACGTGTTTGCAAGTAAGCAAAATATTCTAATAATACAAAGGATTAACACTATTCAGTGGGGTGTTAACAAATATATCAGGGGAAGGAGACACAAAAAAAGGAAACAAGCTTGCTGATAAATGAGGACAAGCATGAAATTAATTATGTCCCTTAAATGTCTACAATACTGAAATTGGGTTTTAAAAAATCTTTCTTTAACAAGAGAAATGAAAAGGAATTTGTGCAATTTGGAAATGGAAATGATCTTGCCAAAGTAACAATTGATAACAAGCATAAAGAATTTAAGTCTTCTGGACACACATAAATGAGCGGCCAAAAATGACAAGTTGGTCAGAGATGAAAAGCAATTAGACAGAAGGTTTATTGGGTTCCTAAGAAATCTCATTGTCAAAAGCTAGTGGATATCTTTAGAAAGAATCTGTTGAAAAGAATTTTGCACTGTTGAAGAAAAAGGTCAAGGAACCAAAGCAGAGGGTATGACCATCTGGAAGATACATTGTTAACTATTAGCAAAATAGTGGTTTTACCACCACAGGAGAAAAACTGTATAGATCAGGAGAAAATAGTTCCAAGAAAAATGAATAACAGCACATTATCAAGATAAAAAAATCCTATTCAGAATTATCTTTTCTATAGAATTATCTAGAAAATGTCTGGTATTTCAACATTAATAATATTTCTGTGCAGCCTTCCTGAACTTTTTGTTGGACAAAATGAATTTGATTTAGATAGAATGTGGTCAAGAGGAACCAAAGCTTTCTGAATGTCTATAGAAAAGATTATAAGATGAAAATATATCAGATATTTTTCATACAAGCTACTTGAATTTATCAGGGGAAAAAACACAGTACCAATGGACTCAATTTTTAACCAAGGTGTTTTAGCAAAATCAAATTAAAGATTTCTAGCATTCCAGATATCTGACATTTGAAAATATTCAATGTAATATTTTTGAGCCAGAAGTTATTATTTAAAAAAAAATTAATGCGTTGGTTTTGCTTCCATTCGTAGTATACCAAGTCTTGAGTGTTTATCAGTTGGACTTAGTAAGTTTCACTTGGTAGGAGTACATTAAGGAAAAAAAAACCTCAACAAATAAGAGTTTTAAATTTATGTTTATTCTTTTTAATGGTTGTGTAATATTCTGCAGTATTTTTAACTTAGTTATTTTAAGTGGGGACATTTAAGTTATCTGGAACATAATTACAATAGTGTTTATTTAGAGAACTGTTTATTAATACAAGTTGATCAAGAATGTCTTTGAAGGAATTACTGATACTTGAAAAAAATCCCATGTTAAAACACTTTTACCTATAAAACAATTACATGCATGGATTTCTCTCTTTACCACCTGTCTCTCCCCAACACACACACACACACACACACACACACACACACACACTCCCGATACCAAGGGCGACAGTGTGTTGAAATAAAACATGAGGGCGATGACAACGATTTCAATTTTTAAAAATCCAAAATAGAATTGTATTCACAAAATACCAAATCACTGCTTGTTTCCATTAATTCACACAAACGACTGCTTGAGTTACTGCCAATCAAAGCACCTAACTGAATTGATTGTTCATTTTAGTCAGAATGTTTGATCTGGTAATCTGGTATAAACACTGTCACAGGGTTTCCCCCTGGTTACTTTAGAGGCCAGATTTCCCTCAAAGATGTGAGATACACACCTCCTTAACACAGCAGTCTAACCTCTCAGTGGACACAATAACTCTGGTAGGCTCAACAGTGATTCCACTCTGTCACCTCAGTCTAAATAGCAAGAGGCTACATTGAGAGAAAAGGTCTAGAGACTAAGTGCTCCAAATTCTCTTGAAAATCCAAACAATTCCGCGAAGAACAGGCACAGCAGAAAGGGAAATCTCATGAATGGGTTTTAGAAAGTGTATTAGTTTGTAGAAGGAAAAGATGCCAAATGTGAAGCGTAAGTCACTAGTTGAACCCCAAAATAAAATGACTGTGCTTTCTTGGGGACAAGCTGTTATAAATATTACTGTATAACTTCAGAAAGTCATTCAGTTATGCCTGACAGCATTTAAAGACCTTGAATCTTCAGTTAACTCAAAGTACATTTATTTATTTATTATGAAATAAAGCCTGTTGACATGTGTCACTGAAATTTTTTTTCTTTTTAAACGTGCCTACTTAATCCAAACATTCAGATATCACATGCTGCAAATCACAAACAGAACCAATATTAAAAGCTGGAGGATGACCTAAATCAGAACATTTAAAGGAATGATTGACATACTTGACAATCTCATGTGGCAGAGTAACCATAAATGTAAAATAAAAAATTCGTAGAGTCTAAAAAACAAAGCAGAAACAGACCTATAAATACAGAGAACAAACTGATAGTTGCCAGAAGGAAGGGGGTTGGGGGACGGGCAAAATGGGTAAAGGGGAGTAGGAGATATAGGCTTCCTGTTATGGAATGAATATGTCATAGGAATAAAAGGCACAGCGTAGGGAACCCAGTCAATGGTATTGTTATAGCGGATGGCGACAGATGGTAGGTACACTTGTGGTGAGAACAGACTAACAGAGATGTTGAATCACTATGTTGCGTACCCGAAACTAATGTAACGTTGTGTGTCAACTATACTTTGACCAACAAACAAACAAAATAAGGAAGAAAAGTCAAATGAAAAAGTGAAAATAAATACAAAGTAAAAAGGCAAGTGACAAGCATGGGGAAAATTGTGATGGTATATAAAGGCTAATCTGAAAAAGATGTAGAAAAATGGGCTGAGAATATGATTGGTGAATCTAGAGAAAGAATAAAAATGGCCAACAGACATTGAAAAAGATTATTAACCTGACTAATAAAGATACACAAAGTAAAATACCGATTTGATATTATTTTTGGTCCACTGAGGATAAAGAAAAAATGAATAACGCCTTTAATTGAACAGAGTGTGGACAAACTAGGCCCTCACACACTGGAGTATAGGTGAAAGCAAAAATTGGTCCAACCAAAGGGATGATTCCTCTTTTACTTCAACCATAAAAGAAAAGCAATCAGACAATAAGTTTCTAAATGTTAAGTGTGCATAAACTTGGACCTATGAAATCTGTTTCTTGGGTTTTTCCTTAAATGATTTTATAACTCTTCAAAAATGTAAATACAAGCATATTAATTTCTGCAAGTAAGTTCTGGAGTAACCATATAATGAAATATTCTGCAAATATTAAAAGTGTTGATGGAGGTCTACATGAACAAGGTTAAAATGCAGTGATATTTGCCCAGCTTCTCTCTCTACAGATCCCTGAAGCGATGCATTCTTTGGCTCCAGAGAAGGACAAATAGAAAACATATATTTGTGAATGAAATTTTAAACTTAAATCGAGAAACTTTACATTTGTAAGAGTGTACTTCATGAGAGAAAGTGTTAAAACAAATGATAGATTTGGAAGAATCTGTCAGGGCAGGGAAACAGGTTTATTCTTTTTTTTTCTTTTTTTTTTTTTCAACGTTTTTTATTTATTTTTGGGACAGAGAGAGACAGAGCATGAACGGGGGAGGGGCAGAGAGAGAGGGAGACACAGAATCGGAAACAGGCTCCAGGCTCCGAGCCATCAGCCCAGAGCCTGACGCGGGGCTCGAACTCACAGACCGCGAGATCGTGACCTGGCTGAAGTCGGACGCTTAACCGACTGCGCCACCCAGGCGCCCCGAAACAGGTTTATTCTTTACAGAGAGTAAGATAATGGACTTGGCTGCTGGGGGTGATCTCTGGGAAGGAATGTAGTTCTCTACATCCCTCTTGACCAAACTTGGAAGGAGGGATGAGTAGGGACAATAGAAGTCCAGTTGAGCTTGGCACCAGGCTGGGGTAGCACCGATGGAGAGGATACCTATGTTTTATTTCCCTAGATAAAGCCCAGGGATACTGCAGGATTTTTAAAGAAACTCTATGTTTCAGGGCACCTGGCTGGCTGAGTCAGAGGAGCATGTGACAACTGATCTCAGGGTTGTGAGCTTGAGCTCACATAGAGCTTACGTAGAGATTACATGAATACAAATTTTAAAAAATAAAGAAACTCTATGTTTCATATGTGTATTAGTTTCCTATTACTGCTGTAACAAATTACCACAAATTTAGTGGCTTACAACAGTACATATTTAGGGGCACCTGGGTGGCTCAGTTGAGTGTCGGACTCTTGATTTCGGCTCAAGTCATGATCTATCTCACGGTTTGTGAGTTCGAGCCCTGTAAGGGAGTCTGTGCTGACAGCACAGAGCCTGCTTGGGATTCTCTCTCTCTCTCTCTCTCTCTCTCTCTCTCTCTGTCTCTCTCTCACTCTCGCTGCCCCTCCCCCTCTCACACATACATGCTCTCTGTCACTCAAAATAAATAAACTTTAGGAGAAAAAATACATATTTATTATAAGTCTAGTGGTAAAAACTTTAAAATTAATCTCAATGGAATAAAACCAAGGTGGTTGAGAGGTCTGCATTCCTTTTGAAGGCTATAGGGAGGGATCTGTTCTTGACTCTTCTAATGTCTAGAGTTTGTCTACATTCCTTGACTCATGACTCTTTCCTCCATCTCTAAAGCCAGCAGCATATCATCTACCAGTCTTCCTTTCTCTCTTCTTCCATCATTTCTCCTTTTCTGCTTCTGAACCTTCTGCTTTCCCCTTATAAAGGCTTTGTGATTTACTGGGCCCACCAAGAGAATCCACTATAATCTCTCCTTGTCAAGATATTTAATTCATCCCATCTGCAAAGTCTATTTTACCATATGAGGTAACATATTCACAAGTTCTGGGGAGAAGAATGTGAATATTTGGGGAGTTATTATTCAGCCTACCACAACACGGAACCCTAGTAGAATAGCAATGACTATTAGATGTGTCAGCCGGTGGCCCCAAGGGGAATGTCTTTTGGCATGGGGAGAGCAGTTGAGAGGGTACAGATAGTGTAATGGACTGAATATTTGTGTCCCTCCAAATGTGATGGTATTAGGAGGGGGGACTTTGAGAGGTGATTAAGTCATGAGGGTGAAGCCCTCACAAATGGGATTAGTGCCCTTTCATAAAGGAGGCCACAGATTGCTCTCTTGCCCCTTCCGCCACGTGAGGACAGAGTGAGAAGACAGTTGTTTATGAACCAGGCAGTGGGATCTCACCAGACACTTACACATCTGTTAGTGTCTGATCTTAGACTTCCCAGCCTCTAGAACCATGAGATATAAATGTCTGTTGTTTAAGCTACCCAGTCTATGTTATTTTGGTTATATCTGGCTGCACAGGCTGAGACAGATGGGATGGTGGGCAAACATGAAGAGACCTTGTGTTTGGAATAAGGTGGATAGAGAATGTACAATCTGACAGCCAGATGTCAAAAAATGGTTCTAACACTCTTTGCAGATGGGGCAAGAATAAAACTATTGACCAAAAGACAGATAAAAGGCAGCATCAAAGGGAAGAGGATCATCAAGGATCCAACTTTGTCTTCTCTGCTGCCTAGGTGATTCATAGCTCTTGCCCATTAAGTGACAGTTGCCCTAGGTGAAGGGAAAGAGAAAAGGAACAAAAATCCTGAAGTGATGTAACTATGTAAAACAATGAATAACCAAGAAAACATAGGAGTGACTAATTCCACTGTGAATCAGAAAGATTGACTTGTAGATCTTAGGAATAAATTAAGTAGCATTTCAGAAAGGTACAAGTCTTTTTTCACCACACTAAGTTATTACAATATTATTCGCTATATTCTCTATGCTTTACTTTTCATCCCCATGACTTATTTATTTTATAACTGGAAGTTTATACCTCTTAATCCCCTTCCCCTATTTCATCTACCCCCCAGAACCCCTCCAGTTTGACAACCACAAGTCCAGTGGCTCAGAATGATTCTGTTTCTGTTTTGTTTGTTTAAACACGGGGGGAGGGAAGGGGGAAAAAAAGTTGCAGAGAGGGAGGTGACCCATAAGAGACTCTTTAATGTGGAGAACAAACTGAGGGTTGATGGGGGGGGGGACAGGAGAGGGGGGAAATGGGTGATGGGCATTGAGGAAGACACTTGTTGGGATGAGCACTGAGTGTTGTATGTAAGTGATGAATCATGGGAATCTACCCCTAAAACCAAGACCACACTATATAATCTGTATGTTAGCTAACTTGACAATAAATTATAAAAAAAAAAAAAAGGTACAGTTTTGTACATATTAGTAAATACTTGGAAACTCATAACTAAAACATTTGTTTATTGATATGGAAATGTGTCTATATTTTATATGAAAAAACCCACACTATAGAAAATGATATATATTATCCTGCTTTAATTGTTATATTGTATTTACATGTGTTTATGCATGAAAAAATGTCTTAAAGATTATACTCCTAATTAACACAGTTCTCTTTGGGTGATTGGATGATAAGTGACTTTTTTGTACTTTTTTCTTTATATCTGTCCAATTTTAGATCTGTGCAAACGTTTATTTAATGAGTGTGTATTATTTGAATAATCACAAAAATAATAAAGCCATTTCCATGTTCAAAAACTGTGGTAAAAGACACCATTATTTTTTTTAACTTTTATTTATTTTTGAGAGAGAGAGAGAGAGAATGAAAGGGGAGGAGCAGAGACAGAGGGAGACACAGAATCCGAAGCAGGCTCCAGACTCTGAGCTGTCAGCACAGAGCCTGATGTGGGGCTCAAACCCACGAACTGTGAGATCATGACCTGAGCCGAAGTCGGACTCTTAACCGACTGAGCCACCCAGGTGCCCCTAAAAGATACCAGTATTTATTTTAGATAGTGAGATGGTATAGAAAGAACACTGAACTTGTCATCAGCAAAATGAGATCAAGTGTCAGTTTTCCAGTTTACTAGTCACGTGATGTTGGGCAAGCCACCTACAATTTCTGGTTCTCATCTGAAAACTGAGGCCAATAGTGCTAAGGATACTATCTCACAGTGATATCCTGTGGCATGTGTTGGGATTGACATTTGATGTGTTATCCAATCTGCAAAACAACTCCTGATGTGCCTATTATTATCCCCATTGTGCAAAATGAAATATGGAGAGTATATATTGCAGTTCTTTGAAAAACATAATGTAAACCTTAGCTGTTCCTGCAATGTAATCAAGAAGAAATGCCTACAGTGCCCAGTGTAGATATAGATGCCACATACAAGCTCTTTAAATAACATATAAATTAGATTCCATGAACATCAGGGTCCTCTAAGAGCTTCAGCAATTTGAGGAGAAATCTAGGAGTTCTCTGCCTGAAGATAGTGTCTGTGAAGACAGACATGTCAGTGATGCTCCATCCTACCTGCTGCCAGGGCTCTTGGTTAAAGCCTTGCCTCTGAGAAATAGATTGCTGATTTATATATATTATCCTGTGGTAATATATATGAAAGTTTCAGTTACATACCTTTGTGTTTACTAAATTCAAGGTGTTTGCCATGCCAGTTTTGTGTGTATATGTTTGTATATACATAAACATATGTATGTTTTATATATTTATATGCAAACATATTATTTTAAGTGCTTAGTTATCATTAATTACCTAGTACTCTTATTTAGATATGTTATAATTTATGGATACAGATGAGGAAACTGGGGTCAGGAACATGAGCCATGTGTAATACCATATTAAAAAAAATGTCTAGAGTAATTCTATACAACCTAAGTGGAAAAACTAGTCCTAATCCACACTATTTCTTAGTTTTATTTATTTTTTTATTTTTAGACAGAGAGAGAGCAAGCAGGGGTAGGGGCTGAGAGAGAGCGAGAGGGAGAATCTTAAGCAGGCTCCATGCTGAGTGCAGAGCCCAACGTGGGTCTCATGACCCGAGCCAAAATCAAGAGTAGGCCACTTAACCGACTGAGCCACCCAGGTGCCCCTAATTCACACTTCTTCACCTAAAACCTTTGAGGCTAGAAGTGGTTTAGGGTTCAGGAACTTCTGATTTCCAGAAAAGTAATTACATGCATATAGCTTATGTAACGTGTGGAGATATAGATACCACATCTTCAACAGGTATGTTCTCTGTAATCAAGCACATTGTTATTTGTGCACAGAAATCAATGGATATTCATACTAAGTAGGATAAATAGTCTTTAAACAGTCTTATATCAGTTTAAGTTTTGCTGCCAAATGAATTTGCACCAAACTTAGAGAATCTAACTTTTTGGTTCAATTAAACTCTGTAACGAGACAGGAGGTGCTTCCGTTTTCTTCGAGTTGTTTTCAGGTTTTCATTTGCTCTTCATTTGCTTGCTCTTGCTGATGTGCTGGGAAGGTTCTCACAGTTGTAGAAAGAGATAATGTGAAGGCGCAGTGTTGACTCTTATCAGGAAGCATCATCACTAATGGCGCTAAAGAAGTTGCCTTTGGGGAGGGAAGTTTTTCCTTCCCAGCATCAGTGTACTCCCCAGATGAATAAAACGTATCCACGTGACTGGATGTAAAGAGCTGATAAATAGTTTCCTATGTAAAAGCTTTTAGAAGTCTTTAGTTTGCTCTCTGGGCTCCTGCTAATGGTAATGCTTATTACTATTTGAAGTTCCGATGACCTACTTGGAGTTATTTGTAATGTTGATATACTTAGTCAGGACTGTAGATATTTTCATAATCTAGTGATTATATGAGGAAGGGGAGTAAAGGGTACATTTTTTCCTGGACTTTAGATAGACTATTCCTATTAGAAATAGGGAAAATAAATAGTGATTTTAGTTGGAGAAGTTTCCAAAAAGTGACTCACAGATTTTCCTGTTCAAAAGGAAGCAGATACCTAAAAGCTGATGTCAACACTTAGAATAAAATAATTGGATAGGGTTGCCTGGGTGGCTCAGTCAGTTAAGCCTCCGACTTCGAATCAGGTCATGATCTCGTGGTTTGTGGGTTCAAGTCCCGCATCCGGCTCTGTACTGACAGCTTGGAGCCTGGAAGCTGCTTCAAATTCTGTGTCTCCCTCTCTCTGCCTTACCTGCCTTGTGCTCTCTCTCTCTCTCTCTCTCTAATATAAATACATAAACATTAAAAATGGATACGAAATCTATGAAGGATATAATAAGGAGAAAGGGTATAAAAACAGTCTTTAAAACACCTCCTTTCCAAATCTTCCAGCGATTCCCTCAAGCTACATCCAACTATGATTGAAGAGAATTCTGAGGATTGAGGCATTTATCAAACTATAAGGAAGGAGACTTATAACTGCAGGTTAATGAAGAAAAGTCAGTCTGGCCAGTTCGTGATAGACTCGGGCACTCCTTTGTCTTCTTGGTTTATTCGTGGTTTTACATAGTCACATTATTTCAGGATTTTTTTTCTCTTTTTTCTCCTTCCCTTCACTTGTAGTCATTTTTCAGTTAATGGGCATGGGCTATAAATAATCTGGGCAGGAGAGAAGACAAGGTTGGGTCTTTAATGATGCTCCTCTGTCCTATGCTGTCTTTTATCTTTCCTTTGCCCAATGGCTTCTATTCTTTCAACATATGCTAAGGGGGCCAGAGCAAACATTTGGTGGACTCTCAACAATCTCAAAGGGAAAGAATTATCCTCTTTAAGAATGGGGAAACTGAGCCCAGAAAGGTTAGGTACCTTGTACAAGGATCATGTAGACATAAATAATAGAGCTTGCAGCCTTGCCTAATTCAAAACATGGAATCAGAACAACTTAGGAAAAAAAGAATTTTGTTGAATATATTGTCCAGCAAGCTTCTAGCAATAACTATACTCAATTAAATCGCACATAGAGATATGTATTCTGTGGAGATATTTCTTAAAGGAATATAATTTATAGGAATAGTAACATTAATGATCAAGAGAAATGAACCAAAGAGTAAGGAAAACATATGAATGATTAAAACAAACTCCCCCCCCCCCCAACTTCCATATACTCAGCATGGACATTGCTTGTGTATAAATGGAATGAAAAGATGTTGTATAACTGTGCACATACCCATATAAGGTGATGAGAGTAGGAGATAAAAAATTTCCTAACACAAATGGCTATTTTGTATTTGGTGACAATTCAAAGAGTCAAACAAACAAACAAACAAACAAAACACACAAAAACTGTCTACACTAGCTAGTTCAAATCTGCTTTCTTAAAGCAGACTCTAAGAGAGATTTGGTTCCTAATCTGTTCTATCAAAAATGTATCTTTTTGCCTCTGGGTGTTTTATTTACTTTTCCTGCATTTAAAGTCACACACCCACATTCTTTCCTCCCCATCTCTCTCTCTCTCTCTCTTCCTCTCCCCCCCCAGCCCAGTCTCCCTCCCTCTCTCTCTCTCTCACACACACACACACACCTCACATGAAATATATTTGGAATAAGACATTTCCAGATCTAATCATAAATAATACATTTCTAATGGAAGATGTCCAAAGCACTGTGATAGGCCTGTGGGGAATGCTATTATAGCTTAAAATCCTCTAATGAGAATTTATGACAACTGGTCTTATTAATCAAATGTTTGACAATACAGAGGATTCATCAAGTCCTCTTCTTTAGCATGGTAAACAAAACTAATTTTTAATATACATATTGACTCTCATTTTGATGTCTTGCTGGGGTAAAAAAGTCAGAATTTGATGTTGAACTGAGTGTGTAAGCATGTACTCAATAAGTCGAACCCACACACAAAACTATCAGCAAGAACTCAGAGGAAGAATAAAACCATATAGATCTGATATTTCTCATATATAGGTGTAGTAAAAACAAATAAATATTCAAGAAATAAAGTTTTAAAAATTGGTCTGGGCATCAAGGAATATAAAAATGTTAATTAGATTTGTGACCTCCTGTTTCCCCTGTTAAATATGAAATAATTTTGTATGTCAACAGGATAAAATTGAAAGAAAATTATTGAAAACAGGAGTTTTTAAAACCTGACTTATCCTCCTTATGCCTAAAATACATTACTATTTCCAGATAATGAAAAATTACTGGAATTAAATACAATGGTCTGAAAGTTACTACCATAAAAAACTCATTAAAATTGATAAGAAAAACACTGAGACCCCAATATGAAAATGAGCAAAGGACATGAACAAACAATACATGCCAGCAGAGATAATTAGCAAGCAAACATATGGGAAAATATTTAACCTTGCTAGTTATAAAAAAAGAAAAAAAGAAACTAAAATAACACTGTGTTCATACCATATCATTTAAATGTGTAGAAGAATTATATTCTGGTGAATTCTACCAAATGTTTAAAAAAGAATTAATATCAATCATTCACAAACTCTTCCAAAACACAGAAGAGGAAGAAATACTTCCCAGTTCCTTCTATGAGCTTCTATTATCCTTACACTGAAGCCAGATGAAAACATCGCAAGAATGTTCATATTCATGAGATATTCATAACCAATATATCTTATGAATATAAATGTGAAAATCCTCAACAAGATCCTAGCAAACCAAATCCTGTAACATATAAAAAGACTATATGCCATGATCAAGTAGGTTTTATCCCAGGAATGCATGGGTAGTTTAACATATAAAAATCAATCTATGTAGCATAACACATTAATAGAATGAAAGGGGAAAAAATTACACGATAATCTCAGTAGACACAGAAAAAACATTTGACAAAACCCAACACACTTTCATGAGAAAAACACTCAAAACCTAAAAATAGAAGGGAACTCCCTTTCTATTTTCATATCTTTTATATCTTGATATTTTTAGATCTTTGTATTTTTAACTTTATTAAGGAACTCCCATATACTTAATAAAGACCATTTATAAAAACCCATAGCTAACATAATACTCAGTGGTGAACGACTAGATGCTTTCCCCCAAAATCAGGAACAAGACAAGAATGTTTGCTCTCACCACTTCAATTTGATATTATAACAGAGATTTGGGAAAATAGGCAGGAAAAAAAAGTGGAAAGGAAGAAGTAAAATCATATGTATTGCATATGATATAATCTTATATATAGGAAATCTAAAGGAATTCACAAAAGCGATCAGAACTTATAAATAAGTTTAGCAAGGTTGTAGGATATATGATCAATAGCCAAAAATCAATTGTATTTCTACAGACTATCATGAACAATCTGTAAATGAAATTTACAAAGCCATCGTATTTGTGATAGCATCAAGAAGAATAAAGTGCTAAGAAATAAATCTAACAAAATGTATGCAAGACTTGTACACTGAAATCTAGAAAATATTGTTAAAAAAAAAAAAGATGACCTAAACAAATGGAAAGATACTTTGTATTCATGGGTTAGAAGAGTTAATATTGTTAACATGGCAACACACCCCAAATTAATTTGCAGATTCAACATAATACCTATCAAAACCTCAGCTAACTTTTTTGGGTAGAAATTGACAAGCTTAATATAAAAGTCATATGGAAATCTATGAAACCTAGAATAGCCAAAAAAATCTTGATAAAGTTGGAAGACACACTCTTCTAGATTTCAAAATTAACTGCAAAGATACAGTAATCAAGACAGTGTAGGGGTTCCTGGGTGGCTCAGTCAATTAAGCATCCGACTCTTGATTTCAGTTCAGGACATGATCTCACGGTTCATGGGTTGGAGCCCTGCATCAGGCTCTGCACTGACAGTGTGGATCTTGCTTACAATCCTCTCTCTCCCTCTCTCTCTGCCCCTCCCCTGCTTGTGCTCTCTCTCTCTCTCTCTCTCTCAAAGTAAATAAACAAACTTAAAACTTTTTGTTTTAAAAGTGTGTAACTGGCATAAGATAGAAATATAGATCAATGGAATTGAATTAACAATCCAGAAATAAACCCTTGTACTTAGGGTCAACTGATTTTCATTAAGAATGCCAAGAAATTCAACGGGGGAAAGAACAGTCTTTCAACAAACAGTGTTGGAACAACTGGATATCCACATAAAAAGAACAGAGTTGGATCATACTTCACACAAAAATTAACTCAAAATGGTTCATCTACTTAAATGTAAGAGCTAAGACTGTAAAACTCTTAGAAGAAAACATAGGCATAAATCTATAATCTGGGATTAGGGAATGGTTTCTTAGATACTACAGCAACAGCATAAGTGACATAAAGATAAAATAAGTAAACTGGACTCCATCAAAATTAAAAACATGTGTGCCTCAAAGGATACCATTAAGAAAGTGAAAAGACAACCCAAGGAGTGAAAGAAAACACTAACAAATCATATATGAAGTGTATTCAAAATATATAAAGAACTCTCACAATTCAACAAAAAAGAAAAATGACCCAATCAAAAATGGCCAACCCATGAAAAAAAATTTTCAACATCTTCATTCATTTGACAAATTGAAATTAAACCACAATAAAATACCACTTCACATGCACTAGGATGGCTATAATAAAAAAGACTGATAATGAGTGTTGGCCAGGATGTGGAGAAATTAGAATTCTCAGGCATTGCTTGTGGGAATGTGAAATGGTACATTTTCCAAAACAGTTTACCAATTTCTCATAAAGTTAAACATAGAGTTACCATCACCCAGCAATCCCACTCCTGGTTATGTATGCAAGAGGATGTGAAATATATCCACACAAAAGCTTTTACACAAATGCTCATAGCAGCGTTATTGTTAATAGCCCCAAAGTGGAAACAACCCAATTGTCCATCAACTGAAGAATCAATAAAAACATCTATCTTATCCATACAATGGAATATTATTCAGCCATAAAAAGGAAGGAAACACCGATTCATGCTACGACATGGATGAACCTAAAAAACAAGACTTAGTGAAAGAAGACAGACATGAAAGATCACGTAATGTATGATTCCAGTTACAGGAAATGTCCACAATAGGAAAATCCATAGACACAGAAAGTAGATTAGTGGCTGTCAAGATCTGAGAGGAGGGGAAAATTGGGAGTGACTGCTAATGGATATGGGTGGTATATGAATATCTCAATAAAGCTTTCATTGAAAAAAATTAATGTTGGCAAGACTGGTGAAATTGGTCTTATACAATATATAATATATGTTATACATTGCTAACACTAGAAATTAGTACAACCATTTTCTAAAACAAATTTGCCTATATGTTCCAAGAGCCATACCAGTCTTCCCATCCAGTAATCCTCTCCTTGGGAAATCAGGGCACGCTCAGTATCAAAACAGTGAAAAAGTTACATGCTCAAAGATATTCTTTCCAAAAGATCTGAAAACACATCAAACGTCTTATAAAATGAGAATAAGTAGAGGCACCTGGGTGACTCAGTCAGTTGAGCGTCCGACTCTTGATTTCAGCTCAGGTCATGATCCCAGGGTCATCAGATCAAGTTCCATGTCAGGCTCCGTGCTGAGTGTGGAGCCTGCCTAAAATTTTCTTTCCCTCTGCCCTCTCCCCTGCTCGCTCTCTAAATACATCAATAAATAACAAAAACAAAAAACAAAAAAAAAACCCTTACCGAAAATGAGAATAGGTAGCTAAATAATAGTATGTCAATTTAATGAAATATTTTTTCAAAAGGAAAATTGATACAGATATGATTACACTTTAAATTATTGATACCTATAGGAACAGATGGACAAAGAAAATGGACACAGGAGAAGTGATTTGTTAGTGTGCTTTAATCACTGGGATCTCACTCCTGCATTTCTCATATTAGCTTGTGAGGAGTATGAATTTACTACAATGTTCTTTGCTACTATGATGCTGTTATATTGAAAATAATTTTGAACTATTTGAAGGAGGATTTAAGAGTGTTCTTTTGGCTATGTGTGGCACATCCAAAAAGATGGTGAGTACTGTGGATTTCTAGAAGATGTTTCTGACCGGTGGAACACAGCGACACCGGAAGACCAAACTGGGTGAAGTGAGGAGGTGAGGAACCTACCCTGTCTGCACAGCAGCCTGGCTTGGAATGTCCCCGGAGGAGCATCCACACGGGGGGTAAGCCATGAACGTCTCCACGGACAAAAGCTAAGACTACACACTATGTATCCTGAGAAGGAAATCTGTAATTACAGGAATGATGAGCTTAAAGAATGTTCCTTATATGAATCTGAGACTGAAACATGTCATGAGATATTTTTTTTTAAAAGTTAAAAAAAAAAGAAAAAAGAGATGGGGGCTTCTGGGTGGTTCAGTGGGTCAAGCTTCTGACTCTTGACTTCTGTTCAGGTCATCGTGTAGCAGTGGTGAGATCTAGCCCCCCATCGGGGCTGTCAGTGCAGAGCCTGCTTAGGATTCTCTCTGTCTATCTCTCTCTGTCTCTCTCTCTCTCTCTCCCACTCTCTCCACTCCTTGCCCACACTCCCCCCACCTCAAAATAAATAAATAAAACTTAAACAAAAGAGATATAATATACTTCTACAATTTTAAAGATTAAAGCATTCTATATATACATTTATACACAGTAACTGTATACTTACATATAGTATATACAAATAAGTCTAGTATATATTATATACAAATAAGCATGTGTTTACATACTTATATAAACATATACATTCATATATAGTAAAATATACAAATCCTAAGTCTATAACTGGGTGGATATTTACATAAGTATAAATTAATTTTGTCACTGTCCAGATCAAGACAGAACTCTCCTGGAGGCAGCACAGTGCTCATGTGCAGCTGAGAGCCCTACCGACAGCAGTTACTATCTGACCTGTATCACCAGCGATTAGGTTTATTGCTTTTGAACTTGATAAAAACGGAATTATTCAGCATGCATTCTTTTGTGTCCCCCTTTTCTTGCTCACCATTATATCTGGGAGATTCATCCATGATGTGCATGTAGCTAGAATTCATTCTTTTTTTCATTGCTTTGTAGAACTGTCACTGGATTTACAATTTCTGTAATCCGTCTCCTGCAGAACATACAGTTAGTGAATTTCCTTTTATTTAAATTTCACTCTGATGTTAAACAAATGCTTGATTAAGTAAACTATCTGAAGAAGAGAAAATTTGAAATAATAATAATAAAAAATCCCCTTGAATGCAATTGGTCCCCATAGGCAGTCAGACTATCAGCTAGAGACCTGTTACTTCTGAATAAATACAATGGACAGATGTTTGAAAAAATCAGTAGCATTGTATGGTGATCCTGTGTAGAGCAGGCAGAGCTGGATAGCAGAGGGGTTGACCAGCTGGCCAAAATGGTTCCACAAGGGAAATTTGCAAGCCTGGAAGGGTTTTCAGGACGCACACAGTGATCACACCATGTTTTGGATTCCTGGGTGTGAGGCACATGCAATGTGATTCCAGTGGCCTTGTTCTGTCCTATCATAAAACCATCTCCCTGTTTCGGGCAGAAGATCAGGTTAGATTCCAGTGAGAGTGACCTCAGGCTTCTGTAAACCTCAGGTTTCCAGGTAACAGCAGACAGGCACTGGTCAGGAAGGGAGGAGAAAGTCCTGAGAGCGGCAAACGTTCTGCGTGTGCACGGCATGTTTTTGGAGGACACCAGAAGCTAGATTATGTTAATTAATAATAGTAATGGTAAAAATAATATCAGTGGTGTAAGTCTGTTCTTGTTTAACAGGGAGATTGGGGCAGGTGTTTTCTGCATCTACAGCTGCTGACCTTCTCAGTGGTTTTTCTCCCTCTCTGCACTGCCTTCTCCCCCTCAGAGTTTGGTGTCCTGAATCCTTATTTCCTAGAAAGGTAAGGTAATTACTGACTTGTGAATCTAGGGAAACTGGCAGGTAAGCTGGCTGGCTGCTTGCCAATCCAGCTTTCTATTGACGGGGGAAAAAACTCTTTGTTTTTCATAACTAAACATATTAAAACGTATAGAACATATTTGAACAGTTAAATAGTTTCACTTTCTCCATAATTAAGGTAAAACAAAATTATGTTCTAGCATAAGTTAGCACTGTTCCTAAGATCTGTGCGACCTTGGGGAAATTACTTCTTGGAATCTGAGTTTCCTCAACTGTAAAACTATGAGCTTAAATTAAGAGATATCTAAAGTGCATTTTTAAATGCTAATATAATTTATTTCTAGTTCAAGTCATGAGAGAATCTTTAAAAAAAAGTTTCCCTTTGATGTTAGCTTTAGTTAGTCAATACTACATTAGTATTGACCCCAAGAACCAAGCATTTGATTTAGAATGCCTTAGAATTATATTCTGCTTGAGTTTGGGTGCTACAGTTGGAGATCACAATGTATTGTATGGAAGCAGCAGGTGAGCACCAGGAGGCAAAATAACAATTGCCTCTTGAAAAAGAGTGATGAGACCCTGATCAAAGAGTGGTCTTTTGGGTTTAGATAGAAAAAGGACCAAATGTCAGATAACATTAGATTAATTTGAGATCCTGCAAACATTTAGGTCAGGCTAACAAATTTATCTTCATTTGAGCTCTAAGCAACCTGTGTGCCAGGTGTTTATTACTCTTGGGCAAGGGCTTTCTGTTTATCTGGGAAGAGTTGATTGAGACATGAGTCTCCATTATATAGGTGTGGCATTAAGTGATAGGACGTTGGCATGCCAAACCCATGTTGTAAGGAACCATTTTTTTATGAAGAAGAAATGTTCATGATTAAGAATTTCTTAGGCAAGGGGCGCCTGGGTGGTACAGTAGGTTAAGTGTCTGACTTTGGCTCAGGTCATGATCTTGTGATTCATGAGTTCAAGCCCCGCGTAGGGCTCTGTGCTGACAGCTCGGAGCCTGGAGCCTGCTTTGGATTCTGTGTCTCCCTCTCTCTGCCCCTCCCCTTCTCTCTCTCTGTCTCTGTCTGTGTCTCTCTCAAAAATAAATAAACATTAAAAAAATTAAATATAAAAAAATAATTTCTTAGACAAAATGTGGGTTAGATTCATGCTTAAATTATGTGCAATCGTAAGGCCATCACCAGAGAAAAATGTGGTCATCCTGCATGGAATTATGCGTATTCAGGCAAAAGTATTCCTGATGAACATCCCTCATTTTTGGTGCCCACTATACAATAACCCCAGCTGTCAAGTGCTGATGCAAGGCATGGAAATTCCATTTTTCTTTTCCTTTACAGAAAACACAAAGATCCTCCCATGCAATCTTCCAGGCTATTGTCATACAGTATGATTTATGTATTTCTTGTATGTTTCTTTCTTTTTAAATTTGGAAGTATATTCTTTTGTTTTATTGGGCTATTTATTCTCTTGACACCCTTGGGTGTGAGTTAATGGAACCATGATAAAAGGATAGAGAAGTAGAACAAACAAGTCTGATGGTATAGATTCAGGACTACCTGACAGATTAGTGATGGCAAGGATAGGAATAAGAGATAAAATCACCTGATTCATGTGCACTGAGATGGTCCAAATAAACCAGTGCTTGAAGGTTTTGCTCTGCTGTGACTCTGAAAAATAAATGCAGGAAAAACTGGGTTATGATTATAGGGTTTAAGAAAAGACATTTGTTTCCCTTTATTAAGTTAGTTTTGATACCTAAAACATAAATGCTTAGCCTAAGAGCTTAGCACAGTGCTTTACACTAAATGAGCATTTGATAAGTATTTGTTAAATAAAGTCGAGAAGTTGATGGGTGTGAACATGAGGGGGTAGAGGGGCAGACATCTATTATTTTGTCTGCCCAGAAGAGCCCCTACCCCCTTTCTGACCATGTCCCATCCATGTGGCTGAGATTGGAAGTTGCTACCGCCCTACAGATCTTACTGGTCATGATCCAAACTAAAATAATCCCAGTGCTTTCCCTCCACTGTAATTGGTCCAGAAAAGTACACTGAACACAAGCTGAACCAGCTGGGGGAGTGGGATTCCCCAGGATTTTTCCCCAAAGTAGTACTATGGAAAATCATGATAAAGCTGGAATAACATAAACGTTGAGCACTGTTGCTGGTTACTCTCACATACCCAGGAGGAAATAAGATTTACATGGTAAAGCCAACCCACAGTTAAAAACAATAAAGGGAAAATAATTCTGATCATATCTGTCTCTGGTTGCAGGTATCCCAAAAGGCCCAGTTTTTCCACTGTCCCTTGTGAGATTTGGTCACTTGAGCCAACACTGCCCCCTTTACTAAAGCTCAAAGATTCCAACCTAGTACAAGGGACGATTAAAACTGAAGTCGAACTGGGCTGACTCTAAACAGTGTAAGATCAAGGATCATGTCTTTCATCTTTACAACAGCATTACACAAAATAGTGTTTGGTACACAGTTGGCAGGCATTCAAAATATATTTATTCAATGTCCAGGAAACATGCTAGGTGCTGAGAATAAAACAGTGAGCAAGACAAATGCATTCCTTGCCCTTAAGAAGCTTTCAGTCAAGTGGAAAGTACAGACAAGATAACTGGCAAAGAAAATAAAAAGTGATGCTTCTTGATAGAGGAATACTTCAATTAAGTTTATTGGATGACAAGTAAATAGACTAGCTAATCTAAGTTTAAAAAAGGGAATTGTTAGGTAATGGGCTATTTCACAGAGCACTAGGGATGGACTACAGCCCGACCTTAGAGAGAACAGAAATCAGGAATTGGAGAGCCATTGTCTACCCAAGAAATATTCTCTTTCTCACTCTCATCTCTAATGCTCTTTATTTTTCTCCCAAAGATTGACTCCTTCACTCATCAATCAGTGCTATTAGAAAATTGGTCAAAGCTTCCAAGTACAAATCTATCATTATATTGACCGGAACTCCCCTGAGGAGGAAAATCTTGCTTGGAAGTAATATTTTGATAAGCTGATTGGCTTAGTGAGTCAGCTCAAATTGCAAAAGATGATTACTCTAAACTACTATGCAGACACAAGGAGAAGAATGAGTGGGATCCAGGAAAGACAGTTAAAAAGGAGAGGGAAAGAAGAGTCTGAATGACCTCTCTCCCTTTTACCTTACTGCAAAGACTACAAAAATTATAAGATACTCAGAATGACCAGATATTTTAAAGGAAATTAGCGAGAGAGCTGAATTCTGTCTGCGTTGCAGCAAAACACAACAGTATGTGACTAGGCCAGGAGCAAGAACTTGGCTGTCCTTGAGGGGATCAGGTTGTACAAAATGACTGTTAAGTCCACACTTATGGGGGTGTAAGGGACAGTTAAAGGGATTCTTGTGACCTGGTCAAATGTTCTAAAAAGTACTCAATATGGGGAAGAAAAGAGTCAAGTGAACATATAGGGGAGATGACTAATCCAAGCTGGGTATACTTTGAACGAAAGAATAAATAAAATAGACTTTCTTTGCCATAAACTGTGACCTACACAGAAATATGCCAAAGCCAGGAGGCTGCTGAAGTTACAAGTAAGAAAAAGCCATGATGTAGAAAGGAGAGGAGAGTCAGTGGTTCCCAGAGAAGTGAAAGTCGAGACAGAGGCACTGGAGGGCTGCTGGAGACGAGGGCAAATAATGAGATACTACCATGTTAGCAGCTCAGTGCTGTTCCAGTTCTCCTTGAGGTTTGACTTTGTGAACAAAGGTCTATGATCTGCAAGACCTGGTTGTTTAGTTGCTAGACTTTTTTCTGTTTTTCCTTACTTTCTTAACTTCCATATTTTTTTCAGTACCCTTATAAATATCATAACTGAGATGCCCTGGGCATGTTTATGATCTTGAGACTCTGAAAGAGCTTTATTATAAAACAAGGAAGGAAAGGAAAGGAAAGGAAAGGAAAGGAAAGGAAAGGAAAGGAAAGGAAAG